>NC_136791.1:9831345-10098845 GCF_951216825.1 Electrona antarctica
GCTTGTAGATCAGCGTGCACCGTGCAACAGTATCGTATGACAATAGTATAAAATGCGGCTTACGTGATTAATGAAAAGGAGAGCCCAATCAACGGATAAAACAAATTGCCAACAGTGCAGCTATGCTATGAAAACTTCCGACAGCACAGCGGTTTTATTTAATCATTGTCACGGAAAGATGAATAACAATTGCATTAATTAAGGGGCTGCTGGTAGTGTGTACTGGCGGTTGACAGGCATGGTGGAGCTCACCCCACTGGGACCTGCAACACTACAGCCACCTGGGAGTCTGGGGACCTCACCCCACTGGGACCTACAACACTACAGCCACCTGGGACCGTCACCTCACCCCACTGGGACCTACAACACTACAGCCACCTGGGACCTCACCCCACTGGGACCTACAACACTACAGCCACCTGGGACCTCACCCCACTGGGACCTACAACACTACAGCCACCTGGGACCTCACCCCACTGGGACCTACAACACTACAGCCACCTGGGACCTCACCCCACTGGGACCTGCAACACTACAGACACCTGGGACCTCACCCCACTGGGACCTGCAACACTACAGCCACCTGGGACCTCACCCCACTGGGACCTGCAACACTACAGCCACCTGGGGGCTCACCCCACTGGGACCTACAACACTACAGCCACCTGGGAGCTCACCCCACTGGGACCTGCAACACTACAGCCACCTGGGGGCTCACCCCACTGGGACCTACAACACTACAGCCACCTGGGAGCTCACCCCACTGGGACCTGCAACACTACAGCCACCTGGGAGCTCACCCCACTGGGACCTGCAACACTACAGCCACCTGGGACCTCACCCCACTGGGACCTGCAACACTACAGCCACCTGGGACCTCACCCCACTGGGACCTGCAACACTACAGCCACCTGGGACCTCACCCCACTGGGACCTGCAACACTACAGCCACCTGGGAGCTCACCCCACTGGGACCTGCAACACTACAGCCACCTGGGAGCTCACCCCACTGGGACCTGCAACACTACAGCCACCTGGGACCTCACCCCACTGGGACCTGCAACACTACAGCCACCTGGGACCTCACCCCACTGGGACCTGCAACACTACAGCCACCTGGGACCTCACCCCACTGGGACCTACAACCCTACAGCCACCTGGGAGCTCACCCCACTGGGACCTACAACACTACAGCCACCTGGGACCTCACCCCACTGGGACCTACAACACTACAGCCACCTGGGAGCTCACCCCACTGGGACCTGCAACACTACAGCCACCTGGGAGCTCACCCCACTGGGACCTGCAACACTACAGCCACCTGGGAGCTCACCCCACTGCATGGGACCTGCAACACTACAGCCACCTGGGAGCTCACCCCACTGGGACCTACAACACTACAGCCACCTGGGACCTCACCCCACTGGGACCTGCAACACTACAGCCACCTGGGAGCTCACCCCACTGGGACCTACAACACTACAGCCACCTGGGAGCTCACCCCACTGGGACCTGCAACACTACAGCCACCTGGGACCTCACCCCACTGCATGGGACCTGCAACACTACAGCCACCTGGGAGCTCACCCCACTGCATGGGACCTGCAACACTACAGCCACCTGGGAGCTCACCCCACTGCATGGGACCTACAACACTACAGCCACCTGGGAGCTCACCCCACTGGGACCTGCAACACTACAGCCACCTGGGACCTCACCCCACTGCATGGGACCTGCAACACTACAGCCACCTGGGACCTCACCCCACTGGGACCTGCAACACTACAGTCACCTGGGAGCTCACCCCACTGGGACCTACAACACTACAGCCACCTGGGACCTCACCCCACTGGGACCTGCAACACTACAGCCACCTGGGAGCTCACCCCACTGGGACCTGCAACACTACAGCCACCTGGGACCTCACCCCACTGGGACCTGCAACACTACAGCCACCTGGGTGCTCACCCCACTGGGACCTGCAACACTACAGCCACCTGGGTGCTCACCCCACTGGGACCTGCAACACTACAGCCACCTGGGAGCTCACCCCACTGGGACCTACAACACTACAGCCACCTGGGACCTCACCCCACTGGGACCTGCAACACTACAGCCACCTGGGAGCTCACCCCACTGGGACCTGCAACACTACAGCCACCTGGGTGCTCACCCCACTGGGACCTGCAACACTACAGCCACCTGGGTGCTCACCCCACTGGGACCTGCAACACTACAGCCACCTGGGACCTCACCCCACTGCATGGGACCTGCAACACTACAGCCACCTGGGAGCTCACCCCACTGGGACCTGCAACACTACAGCCACCTGGGAGGACCTGCAACACTACAGCCACCTGGGAGCTCACCCCACTGGGACCTGCAACACTACAGCCACCTGGGTGCTCACCCCACTGGGACCTGCAACACTACAGCCACCTGGGAGCTCACCCCACTGGGACCTACAACACTACAGCCACCTGTCAACAGAACACACTTCAGGCACCATTCAAGCACTAACTGATTTAGCAGAATTAATAAAATGAAGACAAGGAAGGTGATAATTTGAGTGATCAGTAACCCGTGACAATGGGCACATGTATGGACTTTAGGTCTACATTGCCAATTTGCCAGCCAAACATCGACATACTGTACCACCTGTTAACGATAAGCGATAACTTCTATTAACCCTTAAACCCGATACTTATGTATCGTCGCCAAAAATAGCCAACGAAATTGGGGAAAACAACATAGATTTGTAGATTTAGGCCATTTTCACTTCAATGTTAGCCGCAGAATATGGATGCTGGGTTTAAGTGGTTAATGTAGCGTATTCATTCAGATATTAATTCATTGATAGACATATTGTCATTCATATATTCATTGTTGATATTAATTTGCAAATTATGAATGAATATATTCACTGTTGTGTTGACTCATACTGTACGTTAATTGGTGATAACATAGTCATGACTATCGTTTGATAAACTCTACAGATTTCTTGACAGATTCATTCAGAGACCCATTGCAGATATTTTGTGTCCAATTTAAGCTTAACCATCTTATTTGTCTTGGTTTGTTTGTTTTTACTTTTGACATAATTTCCCTCCAGAGATGAATAAAGATTTGCCTAATCCTTTCTTATCAAGCCTGAGCCAAGAAAATGAGATACTTCATCAGTAGCCAGTTTCTTCTCTTGTCTCACATCATTTGATCCTGACAAGATAAACATAATGGCTGGTTTTGTTATTAAATGCGTCTCAGTAAACAACAAGTTTTCTCATTATTATATCTCAGTGGAGCAAGTATTTAAAGTTCTTTCAATCTGGCCAATTCAGTAGTGCAGACCAAACACATTGTTTTCAAATTAGCAGCAGTAATGGGACACATTACTGTATTACTGTATTACTGTACTAGGGCGGCTGTGGCTCAGGATGTAGAGCAGGTCGTCCAATGATCCATGGGTCGGCGGTTCGAATCCCGGCTCCTCCTGTCTACATGTCGAAGTGTCCTTGGGCAAGACACTGAACCCCAAATTGCTCCCGATGTGCTGGTTGGTACCTTGCATGGCTTCCGCTGCAATCGGTGTATGAATGTGTGTGTGAATGGGTGAATGTAATGCACAATCTATGTAAAGCGCCTTGGATAAAGGCGCTATATAAATGCACCATTTACCATTTACTGTACAGACAGGTTTTGAGTAGGGTTGCCAAATCCCTTTAAATACGGAAACATCCCATATTTGGAAACTAAAAGACGTGTCCCGTATTGAACTGATATGGGACACACTTTTTTTCCCCTTATTTTTAGGAATCAATCAATGACAGACACATCTTACAAGTTCAAAGAGCTCATATACATAAACTATAATACAGGTTGTTAGCCACTTAACCCTTTTAAGATTTGTGCCGCATTTTTACGATTCTCAAAAATAGCAGACCTACAAGTTCATAGCGCCTATTTTTCAATAGCTAAAGTATAACATAATGCTTAGTTAAAACACCAAAAGGGGTTCCCGCCCAAAATGGGTTAAAACCATCCAGACCAACAGGGACCCCTAGGCGGTCCTCACAGTTATTACAAAAGGGGCTACCACATTTTTGCATAATGGAATTAGTTTTTTTTACACTAACCACTTCAACCCTTTGCATCATATTCTGAGGGGAACACTAGTCGAAAATAGCTGATCTACAGTACAAGGCAAGCTCACAACACCTCGCAGCTAGAGGCGTGGTATTAAAGCTTGTAGATCAGCTAGTTTTGGCAAAGAGGTCTGGTGTAGATGTTATATCTCATAGGTTATCTTATCAGTTATCAGCATCATCATCATGCACTTTGGTCTTTCTAAGACCTCGAATTAATATGGAAAAGAACAGAAAATCAGGAACGTAAAATCCCACAGTACAGCCTTCATTACTTTTGGAAGAGGGCGTTTACTAACTATAGACTTGAAGATGGAAAACTAAACAAAGGCTGCACATTCGTGGGCAACTGTCATAAGTGTAATACACCACTCATGATATAAAGAATAAGCAACATGGTCCTGTAGTAAGCTGAGCAGCTTGTTCAGACATCAGAACACTTATAAGCTAACTCAGCAGCACAACTAAATGTGACTGCCTGACCAACACATTGAATGATGATTGATGCTGAATTACCCAAATACTGTCTTGGTAGTGTAGTAGTCAATACACGCCCGGTGAACATTAGCCTATAGAATGTCTGTCATGTTACATTATATATAATATATATAATTACATATAATATATAATGTAATATCACAGACAGTCATGTTTCAGGGCTAGGTGAACATCATGGACAGTTTCTGTCAATGATCATGCCCAGTCCTTCTGCTTCAAATATACAGTAGAATCATAGAGTAGATCCATGCAGATGATGCAGCATCAAGTTATAACCTTGTTGTTGTTGTTATTACTCGCTGCTCAAAACAACCACACGGAAAAGAAGCTATACTACTCCATAATATATCTCTAAGCGCATTCAAAACATAAACTATTGCCATTGCCTGCTTTCATAAGCTGTCATCATCAATACAGCAGGTATTATAAGATAAGATGTCATCAGATCTGCTACAGTAGGAGTCAGGACAGCTAACGCTAGCTCACTACTGAGCCTGTTTACTGTTTTCTCTCTCGTATTTCGCTCGTCAAAGTAGCGCTTCGTTTCAAAGCCGACTTGACTTGCGACTACAGTGGAATGCGTCCGTTACTCACGTTCAGGTTCACCGCAAAGGCGTCCTGCTGTTTTCAGTCCAAAATGACGGCTTCTTCGACGTTTCTAGGTGCGTTTTTCTCTGCGAGGAGGAGATGCATGAGGAGGAGACTCAGGAGACCAAAACAGCAGTGAGTTCCGTGTCCACAACAATAACCCCGCCCTTGGCCACGCCCCCGACCGTGCGCATCAGCATCTGTGCCCATAGATGTCTCTGACTGTGCCTGTTATGTGGAGGAAACAAAGTAACTAAGTAGTAAGTATGTACATTTAATCATTACTTTATTTGAGTATTTTTATTTTTTTAGTGGTGCAACCACTCCCTTACGGAGCTATGTGTGTGGGTGGGTCGTGGGTGGCTGGGTGTCTGGGTGTCTGGGTATGAGCACGAAAACAGCATGGTTGTTTTTCACCACCTGTGCGCAACCTAAAGGTGGCCTTACACTAGCCGATAATCGGGCATTTGAAATCTGACAGCACCACACACTACAGGATAATCGGAGCGGGGCCGAGCAAATATCAAACATTCTTGATGTTGATCGGGCCGATCCCGATCGCGCGCGGGGGGTGCCCGATTGAGTCGGGCACCCCCCGAGCGTCAAAAATGCCCGATTATCGGCTAGTGTAAGGCCACCTTTACGCACACACAAACACATACGCACGTATAACTGTATATATGATGCTTTCGGGGGTGCCAGTACATTACAGTGACAGTACAGTACAGTAGAGGGTACAGTAGAGGGACCGCCACAACTAGTCGCAACTCCTTTTGCAACTCCTTACAACAAAACAGTTGACATGATGTCAACAATGCGCAACGTACTCAGTTGCATGGCGAATCATTGGTGTGGTTTGGGCCAAGTATTTGACAGCTTTAGTTGCAAGTTAATTGGTGTGTCAACACTAATTGACGTCACTTTATTTCGTATAAACTTTTTAGTGACGTCATGTGGGTCAATACATTCAAGGTAAGGTCTTATATAGCCTGTCTGACGTAATGAAATCATGTCTGACGTAATGAAATCACACCCGGGTGAACAGGGTGAACATAGCAACCATGCTCATTTTTTGTGCACAGACTAACAAAGCCAGTTGTAGGAGTGGTTTACACCACTCAAAAAGCCAGTTGTAGGAGTGGTTTACACCACTCAAAAATGAAAAATAAATGAGGGGCCCTCGCAGGGACGGATTAACCCCCACGAGGGCCCCTGGGCCGGTACGTTTTGCAGGGCCCCCATAGCACGCGTGCCCGCGACATTTTCGTGATTTTCCGTGTTTTTATCATCTTTTTGACCTAAATTTAACTAAATCAATGGCCAATGAAGGGCCCCAGGAGCCCTTGTCAGGGCGTCAAATCTATTACCGCGCAGTCCAGTTTCTCTGAAGGGCCCCTGAGAGCCAAGGGCCCCTGGGCCATGGCCCCACTGGCCCAATGGCTAATTTGTCCCTGGGCCCTTGTGGGGGTTGATCTGTCCCTGATCATACATCATACCGTGTCGGTGCAACCACGAACATTTCCCAGAATTGCACCTTTCTAGTTAATTATTATTATTATTTATGTGGTTGCCCAGACTATAGTTATTGTCACACTTTTGTATTGTTCTTCTTCCGGAGTAACCTACCTAACTTCTGCTGTGATTGGCCGAGAAAGCTTTGTATAACGTTTGTAGTAGCTAATTGGCTGTTGTTGGTTACGTAACAAATCTATGTTTTACAATCGTTTATATAGCCATAAATTCCCTTGCAGGGGCAGAAGACCAAACTATTCAAGCGTTATAGAAATGTTCAAATTAGGGAGGGGCCTATGTAAGCGACTGCGGCAACCACACTTTGCAATTTTTCAAAATTGCGACTTTTCTAGTTATTATTCATTATTATTGTGACCGTAGGTCGCAATTTACTATGAAAACCTGCATGACACGTCACGCCACCATATATGGCCGTCTCCATATATGAAGATCACAACACTGACTATGAGCTAAATGTATTCAAACCAATGAGTGCCAGATCAATCTGCACAGGTTTCTTTTTTTCTTTTTCTTTTTTTTGCTGTGGCAAATTTGTCTGTTTCCAGGCTAATTGCGATTGGTGGAATGATGCCTTTTGGGAATGCTGCATGCTGCTCGGGTTATGTACAGTGTTGGGCAGTATAGTTGCTAGTAATATATATTACTGAAATATTATTACTTTTCCCAGTAACGAGTAGTGTAAGGTATTACTCTGCCAAAACAGTAATATTATTACTATTTACTTTGTAAAAAAAAATAGCTCATATTACATATTACTTTTTTGTTTTTGTTTTGTTGGCTGTTGGCTTGAAAACATTTCATTTAAAAGATTGAGAGAGATTACTGCTTTACTTTATAGCCTTTTTGGCTGATTGGTGACTCTTCTTAATATTATTAGCTGACTAAACAGATTGTGTTGTTGTACATCCTTTTTGGCTGATTGGTGACTCTTCTTAATATTATTAGCTGACTAAACAGATTGTGTTGTTGTACATCCTTTTTGGCTGATTGGTGACTCTTCTTAATATTATTAGCTGACTAAACAGATTGTGTTGTTGTACATCCCTTTTATTGCGGGTGGGGGGCGCAAAAGTAATATAAAAGTAATATGTATGTAATATTATTACTTTTGATTCCAAGTAATAAGTAATGTAATATTATTACTTTTTCTAAGTAGTAATAAGTAATACGTAACATATTACTCTACGACTTTGACTTTGACTTTCTACTCTGTTGCATTGCTACTTCTCTCTGAGTACAGTACGTCTTCTACCACTGCTTCTGACAAAACCTCCTCTCTCTCACACAGAAACACAGCATGTGGGCTACCCATACAGGCACAAACACAAAAAAGGTGCCTGCCTTTATACTGGCCAACATGTCTTGTTCGGGCTTGACAAAGCTTTGACCTTTCTTAATCCAAATGTATTCTGTGCAGTATGCCATTAATGCCTAACACACATGATGTATTCTGTGCAGTATGCCAGTAATGCCTAACACACATATGATTTCCCAGGCTGAATAAATGATGTGACAGAGAATGAACAGAACTGCTGAGCTCCTGAGGTGAGGTGGTGTGTGAGTGTGTCATGAACATACAGCTCAAATTTCCGTTTGATCAGTATATCAATGTTAATGAGGTTATGGACATACAGTAGCAGAGATAGAATACAATGCTACAAAGGGTGGGGGGGAAAGGGAAGGTCTTGTTAATATGTTTATTTTAACAGAAGTAGGGCCTACGCATAAAGAGACAATTTGTTGAAAGGGATCTTTCAGCTTCTCCATTCTGATTATGCTAACAAGAGAGACAATAATCGCCAGTGTAGTACATTTCCTCATGTGTGGACTGGTCATACAATTACTGGTTAATAAAATATTGGTGGCACATTCAATAGCAGAACTACATAAGGTGAAAAAAAATACAAGCGGATCAGTGGTTTCACATTTCTGGAGTCTATAAGGCATGTGTCAAGTGTCAAAAATAGCACACTTATAGCACTTATAGTCATATACCATAGAGGTTTGGGCCGCTACGTGACCCTCACATCTGAGTTCAGTTTGTGCTGTACGGCCCTATAACTCACTATAACTGTGAGCTCGGGGCAGGCCATGGTCTGTCCATCCTCCGGCCAGTCCTCCCATTTGCCGGTTTGAATATACAGTACATATAATGTACTATATTTGTATAACATAGACATGCAATTTGCATTGTTTATTAACAGCCCTTGGTTATGGAAAGTGTTATTGTATGTAAAGCCTGTCTATTTAACACCAGAATACTCAATGCTCAAAGAAGGCATCAATATATTACTAGGCCCTACTAGTGAAGCAATGTGGTGGCTATGAAAGTAGCATCAAGCTTTGGTTTTATAATTATTGGTGTCTAAATCTACAGTATTTGCTGGAAATAGCCGATCTACAAGCTTGCGTTGTGAACTACTTTCTGCTCATGCTTCTGACATGCTCAGAATAGGGATGCTAAGGTTCATATGGTTAATGGTCTTAGATTGATTCATAGACTAATGGACATTGTTTTCCTTGTTTCTCCCCTGGGGATTCATATAGTAGATAATACAATCATGGTACTCCTTTGGAGTATTACCACAGTATACCGGTATGTACATGAAATGTTTCTACTACATTTAGCCATTCTAACTATTAGGAGCATTGAGTGCCATTAATAAGACTTAATTGTCTTTCTTAAGGACACTTTGACACATACTGTAGACCGAGGGGTGACTGTGAAGAGGTAGAGCAGGTCGTCCAATGATCCATGGGTTGGCGGTTCGAATCCCGGCTCCTCCTGTCTACATGTCGAAGTGTCCTTGGGCAAGACACTGAACCCCAAATTGCTCCCGATGTGCTGGTTGGTACCTTGCATGGCTTCCGCCGCAATTGGTGTATGAATGTGTGTGTGAATGGGTGAATGTAATGCACAATCTATGTAAAGCGCCTTGGATAAAGGCGCTATATAAATGCACCATTTACCATTTTACCATTTACAGAGGTGCGAACTGGGAACCTTCTACCTTCTCCCAGACAGCCTAGTCTAGTCTCTACTACCCACTCAGCTAGATAAGGAGTGTAGTGTACAGTATGTAATGCATTTGCCAAGCCTTTATTGACCTAAAAGGAAGGTATATGGCCAGAACTTGAGCAATCGAAACAAAATGTATCCTAATCAATAGGACTATTACAATAACAAATGAATCGCTTAGACACTAAGGTCAAATTACATTAACGGTTTATTGTTGTTATTTTGGGCTTTTTCATCTACTTCATCCCCTCTGATGTTGTTATTGCAATGCTGATGCAAGTCACAGTGTATTGTTTTCAATAAAGTCTCAGTAGGATTATTGCAATTACCTGGACATAAGAGCATAATATTGTCTCCTTGCACATTAAATCACAAAAACAGTATCTATCTCAAGCCATCCTATTTTCAAACCAATTTACTTTCTCTCTTTCACTCTCTCTCACTCTCTTTGTGTCTCTGTTCATTTTAATGAGGGAGGCTACTTAACAGTGCCAGAAGTCCTCCAGTGAATGGCTCATTAATGTGAACAATTTGTCACCAGAACTCTGTTAGTATGTTACTGTCCACTCTTTGGAAAACGTACCACTTGAATAGCTTCCCTAAAATAGCACTCTTTCCACAAGCTACAGTAGCTGTCCTCAATGGTATACTGTGTGCATATTGCTCCAAGTGAAAGCCATTTATCTAATTCACTAAACTCTGTTGCTCTCACATAGCCATATACTATAATGGAATGCAATCAACTACATAGGCCCACTGTCTTTATTGCCTGGACCAGATGCCAAGCAATTAGGAAATTGAAGTCCATTTGAAAGGTTATCCAGTTTAAATATACAATAAACTAAGCACTGTTATACAGTACTACAACACATAGTAGCTTACTATATAATTCACAAAAGGGAGTTCCCCATGTCCAGATCTGTTATGATTCCATGCACACACAAAAACATACAATATAGTATACTATATTCGCAATACATTCTAAAATATTAACACAAAATGCACCCAATAAACACATTATATGAACACGATAGTCACATCACCAGAACTGAGCTGCCAGCCGCATGCTAGACCTCTTATCTGCACCAGAGGAGTGTCAGCACAGTATCATTCTGTTACCATCTGGCAAAATGTAGAATCAATGTAGAGTAGCAGACTCTGGGATCATTCCTATTCACAGGCCATACGACTCCTGATCTCAAGTAACATGGATTATATTTGACTCCTTATGCTCTATCACATACATGCCTATATAATATTATATACTGTACTGACACACCAGCCTGGTTTGCATTGTACTCTACTTGTTCATTTAGCTGATACTACTACATAACTGTAATGTGTTATTTCACTGACTCTCTCACACACACACACACACACACACACACACACACACACACACACACACACACACACACACACACACACACACACACACACACACACACACACACACACACACACACACACACACACACACACACACACACACACACACACACACACACACACACACACAAGAAGTCACTATGACTCAGCCATAACCATATAAGGAGTTCCCAATGCAGCTATGCCCAAATATGGAGTGTGTCAATGTGACTTCGTGACATTGGGCTTGAACAAATCAGTCAGCTCCATATATGGGAACAAAAGGGGGCAAAAATATTGCCAATATGTGCCCATATATGTATTGATGACATCAGGGATCTCCGTGTATGGGCATATCGGTCGGGTCATTTAGTGTGCTAAATGCTTTTTGCTATTTTGCTTCATTATGACTATCATGATCCTTATTATTATGTTTTTGCATACACTGTTGAAGAGGCTCTAACTTAGTACAACAATGTCAAAGCCTGTAACAAACGTGAACCTATATGGACCAGGTCACTCATACCCTGAGTCAAATCAAGCTCCCTGCCGGGCGCCGCCTATGCTCCCAGGTGCCCCTCTAACTGGCATGCAAGCAACGTTTGTCCCGGAAGCCATCTGCCTGGCGAGTAAAGACTTAATGGCCAACCCTGAGCTCTATCGGGAAAAGTGCTTGGGCAGTGGCACATGACGTATTGGACTATTTCATATTATTAATTAGACCCATAATTCAGTTTTATTTTTAGATTAATCGCACCACTTGTATCCTACTGAAAGGACAATTCTGAGCACTATCTGTATAGTAGGCCTAATTGTTTTCTTTGTGGATACTTTGCACTGTTCGTGTGTTAGTATTGTGTTGTAAATCAGTGGAAAGGAAGCTGCTAAAGAATGTATTTTAGCACTGTCACCATCTCCCTGAAAGTTATGCACACATGGTGTATACTGCACTGTACAGTCTACTCTGTCCTCATGAGACCTCGGAACTCGAAGTCTCGAAGTATCAGTTAACATGTACAGACAAGCTAGGACTGATTTATACATGGCTGAGGCTTTGAGAGTACAGAAATGGGTCATACCGAACATCCAGTGAAATGGCATCTAATGACATTCTGTACCAATGTAGTACACATAACATCTAGGGGGTATAGACATAATAAGCTTAGGCTTCAGTTTGACTCTATACCTTTTTTTTCCAGACTATGAAAAACTGTGATGAATTAGGAATGTTTTTATATGGGAACTAAAATATCTGCTAGTGGATGGGTGGGCTTCAGCTTGTCTGCGACTCACAGGAGATTGATTTTGAGGCATATATGCCAACACATTAATGTAAAAATCTTTTACAATTTAAGCATTTAGTTGAGCATTATGCAATATAGGAATACATGTCAGGAATAGACCATAAATGGAGTGCAAACTAGGATACCAGGTAAAAGGGAACCACCCATAGATCCGAAGTCCCGTTAGTCCGAACATGCATTGCATCTAAATAACCTACTTAGCTATTGGCAAACACTATGACAAGTTGATACAAGAAATGAGGAGCGCTCAGGTTCTGGAGAAGAGTCTAGGACACGGAGCGCTGGCCAGGGTGTCATTCATAGGGAGGGAGCCAAGGAAGGGACAGACCTCGGTTTGATCTTGACAGGTTTCAACTGCTCATGGCTCATGCACTGGTCATTAGTCAGACTCAAATGAGGATTTGGGCACAGCGTCCAGTGTAAATGTTTCTGCTGTGTTCCTCTATGAAATGTCAACATTTTCTACCCTTGGCTAGGCTAGGGCTGTGCTGTCTACTCTACAGCATGGCACAGCATGCTTTGCTAGTTTGCTACCTTCCAGCTTTTGTGAGAGAGAGTGCAAAGGTGGAACAAGAGATAAGACAGGACCTCTTAACTCAGCTCGACATTGAAGTAACCACTGTGCTGTGACGATGGGGATTATCTAGCTTGTGTTAGATTCAAGAGGGTGTTTCCCTTCTGAGTGATTCATTACAGGGCCTCTATTTCCACCATTACCTAGCAAAGCCCTTAAGAATACAATTGGAAATGTATGAACTATGAAGGATGTGCTGCACTGCAGGTTTTACAGCACGTGGAGTGTGTCCACATCTGAGTCCACATCTGAATAAAAACTACAGTATTGTGAAATGTGACCTGTGGTATGCCTGATGATAACAGATGGCTCAGGTGGACCCTCATTGAATTGGTGAGTGAGGAAGTGTGTTTATAGACAAACCCGGGTTCACGTTTCAGTGTATGGGTGTGGGTGTGGGTGTGGGTGTCGTCGTGCACACACGTTTGAGACAGAGTGAGAGGTTAGCTGGTCTGTCTGATTCTCTGTGTTCTATTGTAGAAATTAATATTTATATAGATTAGATATATATTTATTTTCAATAAAACTTAAAGATAAAATGGACTATTCAGCCATCTCTTACTGAGCTGTACAGTGTATGCACTTTGGGTGTGACATGTTCTCTGGGAGAGGCTAATCCATTAGGTGCTGACAGACACTTCAGTGTAGGGCTTTGTTATCAGTCTCACAGACATGCGCACACAATTGCATACACACACCTCAAGTACAAATACTTGACTGCATTTATGCAATGTTGAAAAATTCTCTCTCTTGTATAATTAGGTGTAGCTGGGGTCAAAATCCATATTTCTGCTATTGAATAATAATAATAATCACAATGATCATAACCAAATAAGGGAGATAGTTTGATAACTCAAATTGTTTTATTTAGATAGCAATAGCATAGTGGGGCCTCAGACCTTTTCATATAGAGCAGCTGCTAGTCTGCTCTTTTTATAGATTCATCATGTGATCTGAAGTAACGTGCGACACAGTAAGCAACTCACAACAAGCAGTCAAAACATGTGACATCTGAACTAACTCAAATTACTTCATGAAACAAGACATCGTTTTGCTATATCTGCTGTTGTTTACAACCGCTTACACAACCATGCATTAATGTATGCTGTTATCAAGGATGGATTAAGAATCAAGGAGTTGGGGCGCCCGCTGGCCTAGTGGTCCAGGCTCATGCCACATATAGTCGCGTGTTCGAGTCTCGCTCATGACGACCTTTGCTGCATGTCTCTCCCCTTCTCTCTCTCCCTCTTTCCTGTCTATCTTCACTTGTAACTATCAATAAAGGCTAAAAAGGGGGCACGGTGGCACAGTTGGTAGTGCTGTCGCCTCACAGCTAGAAGGTCCTTCGATTCCCGCAGGAGCAACTTAAACACTCAGGCATGAAGGAAGCATGAGTTCAAGTCCGTTGCTCTCCCCATGTCCCCTATATATGGGGACTAGGTTGGCAGAGGGTGTGTAGAGCCCAGGATCACATTAGATAATTAACACAGGGGTGAAAAATGGGTTACAAAATTGTGGGATCAAATTTAAAAAATAAATAAAAATAAAGGCTAAAAGCCAAAAAGTCGACAGAATTTACAAGTCTAACAGTATTTACAAATGTAATATGATCAGTTAGCAGACTAGTCAAATATATTTACATATATTAAATGTAAATATATTTGTATGTATTTACATTTAAGTCATTCTACAAGCTCACAACGCGTTGCTTCATGACGAGTTATGAGCTTGTAAATCCGATATTTTCTGTACGCGATGCCGCTGTACGACAAAATATGAATCAGACGACACATCAGTTTTCACTGTGTAAATCAATGTACCCAAGGCCTTGAGCACATCCTCGTCCATGACTGGGAATTTGCATTTAAATTGGACCACCATTGCACTGTACCAGAGGACACACAGGGCTAAGGCACAAGTTCAATTCAGGGAAAGCCCAAAACATTATTAAGGACACTATAGCTAGCCACCTGCTCATGTTCAGATCTCGCTCCTTCCATCTAAAAAACAATACCGGAGTGGAGCATCAAATCTCAGCCCACCAGTCTCAACAACTTTCTTACCACAAACAGCTGACACACCTATATGCACTGCACATTGTTGTTGTATAATATGTAATGCTATCCTGCACTGTTAATGACATATATGAGTGCAGTGTGTAGTGTGTACACGGTCTGAATCTGTGGTGTTGGATTTAGAATGGTGTGTATCTTTTTCCCTAAGGCTAAGGCAGAGATAAGTCACCAATGTCATGGCATTGTAACACACTTCACAATCACAATCACAATCACAATCACAATCACAATCACAATCACATATCTTTAACGCCTCAACCAATGCAGGTGTGGCAACAAGAGTCAAATGAAGGGCTTGGCCCATCATAAAGATGGTAACGGCTCCTCAACAATCCATGACTAAAGGTTATGGTTATCATGTTACCACTCCTATTATTATCCTTGAAAATGCTGGCATTTTGTCAAGAAGTAGCCAGCACCTTTTTCAAAGTCATGGACATGGTAGATCAGTGGAATTAGATTTGAACTTGTATTGCCCATGAACCTGTATTCCTCTGTGACATAGCCTGGTGAGTGGAGGACACACTAACAATAACATAATGGTATGCATTCAACAGTAGCACTGCCAAGATGCACCATAGTACAGCAACATTCAGATGAGATTAATATGCCCCTGAGTTTTTAATCTAGCATAAATCTTCAATGTAAAAGTTTGCCCTAGCCTACATTCTGTGGTGCCATAGTGGTTACCACATAAGTACTATTTTATAGCTACTTTGTCGTACAAAGGTAAAGGTGCTGCACAGAGAAAATAGCAAATCTGCAAGCTTACTGTGTCATGTTGTGATGTGTTGTGAAGGAAGTGTGCAGTCTAGTGACTGCAAAACACTTCCTTCACACATAACAAAACTATTTCACTAGAACAATGTTGGTGTGACTTAAGGAAGTTGCTGTATAACAACACTGTACTTTTGTATTCATATAGGCCCCATCTTTTATTAATTATCCAATATGGGATTTTTATGATAATAATAATAATGATGATCGGCCTCTGTGTTGTGCTATTACATGAAGCATTTGTGAGTTATTTGCCTTTTTATGAAAAGCCATGCCCTACATTTTCAGTGGCTCAGAGGCAGCTCCCCCCGTTGACAGCCATGGTCGGAGGCATTACATTTCCAGGTTGTTTGTCCTTGATGTCCATCCCTCTGTCCGGCTGTCCATTCATCTGTCCATCCGTCTGTCCATTGGTCCATCCAGCTGTCTGCACGACCGTCCCAACATTGTGAACGTGACATCTCAGGAATCCCTTGAGGGAATTTCATGACATTTGGTAAAAAAACGTCCAGATGGACTCAAAGATGAACTGATTATAATGATGTGGTCAAAGGTCAAGGACACTGTGACCTCACCTCGTCTGTCTCAATCTCAACATCATGAATGGGATATTCCAGGAACGTTTCGGGGGAATTTCATGACATTAGATAAAAACGTCCACTTGGACGTAAGCTTGAACTGATTAGAAAATAGGTGATCATGGGTAAAGGTCACTCACTGTGACCTCATAAAACATGATCAGTAAGTTCCTTCTTATAGTCTTCATGCAGACAGATACAGGTGTAAATGGCGACTGGTTGGCGGAGGCATACGACTGCAATGCAGCACTTCTAGTTTTTTTAACGGAACCCGGAACCCGGAACCCGGAAACATATACAGTATGTTTCCGGGTTGTCAGTCCATCGGGCGCAAGATTGTGAACAAGATATATCAGGAATGCTTTAAGGAAGCCTCACTTGGACTCAGGGAAGAAATTATTATAAATGGTTTTCATTGTGACCAATTGGTCACGTGACAGCATAGACTTGAAGTAAACTAGTTTTGTACCAACACAAAGGTAGAGGATCAGGTTTCCTGCATTCCTATAGGCAATTGTTACAAAGGTAGCAATTGCTAGTCAAAGGTGGCCAAAGGTCAAAGGTAAAGGTCACTGTGATCTCACATCTGTCCCATTCTTGTGAAGGTGATAGACATACGATACAACCATGATGTGGCATTTCTAGTTCTTCCTTTTACAGTGTGTCTCTATATTATAGTATAGCTGTTTATGAGAGAGAGAGAGAGAGAGAGAGAGAGAGTGTGTGTGTGTGTGTGTGTGTGTGTGTGTGTGTGTGTGTGTGTGTGTGTGTGTGTGTGTGTGTGTGTGTGTGTGTGTGTGTGTGTGTGTGTGTGTGTGTGTGTGTGTGTGTGTGTGTGTGTGTGTGTGTGTGTGTGTGTGTGTGTGGAGCTAATCCCACAGACATTTGCCAAAGAAATACCTCCAGTCCACTCCACACATTGTTTTCTCATAATATGTTATGTAAACCTTGCCAAAATCTGAAGGTCAAGATCTATGCCATTATTAGATCCTATAGTGTTTTTTAGGTGGGCTTTGTGGGCTCATTGCAGACATTTCCCACCTGATGTGTGGGGATCCAAATTGAACTACTGAATAACTGCTAGCTTGCATAACGTTTTCAGACTAGGACTTATAAATCTAAGATGTACAGGTTCATCCACTGGAAAAGGTTAGGTTTTTGTATCCTCCAAAGAGGACGATCCGATCTCCCACTATGATGCAACACTAACTGCCTTTCCCCCTGGGCTCAACATTCTTTCAGAAGAATCTCTGGATTGTTGTGTTTCAATATTTTTTATTAAGCAGAAAAAAAAGACATGGACAATACATGAATTTATGACACATGGGCACAACATACGATCTCTGGATTGTTGAAGATGCAGTTAAAATTGCAGCCACCCACCAAATATACACTTTTTTTTAAATGTGCTCTGAAGAAGGCTGAGTGCCGAAACGCATAAGGGTAAATGGTAAAAGGTAAATGGTGCATTTATATAGCGCCTTTATCCAAGGCGCTTTACATAGATTGTGCATTACATTCACCCATCCACACGCACATTCATACACCGATTGCGGCAGAAGCCATGCAAGGTACCAACCAGCACATCGGGAGCAATTTGGGGTTCAGTGTCTTGCCCAAGGACACTTCGACATGTAGACAGGAGGAGCCGGGATTCGAACTGCCGACCCATGGATCATTGGACGACCTGCTCTACCTCCTGAGCCACAGTCGCCCCAAGGGCGCACAGACATGGGCCATGGCACACAGACAGATAGGTACTCTGACAGTTACAATGGGTGGCGCATAACCAGAGAAGCATGACTCCACGGGCATCGTTATCAATTGAGTCGTGTCAGTGTCTCTGACACGAATATATATATTCACCACAATAATGCATGGTGTCATGGACTAATTCCGTTAATTGTCATGCTAATATTTTTCATTGACATGTTTAAAATTCCAACATAGGCCTACCATAATTATTTCTATTGGGACCACAATGGGAATAAGCTTGCAGCTTTCTTGTGTCATCCTTTTGTGTTACGTGTTTTTTTCAGGGGTCACCAACATGTACACGGACAAATGTGTCTGTGGCAAAGACTTGGTCTTGTCCGTGACACATTTTTACACACCATTATAATGTTCTTATTTTGATCATAACACCCACTTACTGTCAAGTTTCCAGGTTTTCTTCAGAATATGTATGACAATTATTTACTACGATTCTATGGCACATTAGGAGTCCAACTAGTACTAGTGGTTCTCAAATGTTTTATTTGCAAAGATCACCTGATGAAGGCCGTTCACGGCCGAAACGTTGTATCCTAATTGAATGGTGTTTTAACACAAATAAACACTGTTGGAGCAAAGCCTGTGTGCGGACCACTTCTTCACTGGAGCAAAGCCTGTGTGCGGACCACTTCTTCACTGTACTTATTTGCAAAGACCCCCTTAACTCTGAGAGTGTTCAAATGGAACCAAATAGTCCAGACCTGTTACAAAGGGCACCTACGGACGGCTGCAATTCGAAATTGGCCCCCGTAAAATCTGAATCCCCCACTCACCCTTTTCCCCTCACTGTATATGTTTTTTCCCCTTTTTTACCTCCTTTATGATGATTTCCTGTTTTTGGCTATTTAGAAGTGTATATGTGTACGTCTCTAAATGTTATGATTAATTGAAAACGGTGGACCCTCTTGTAAACAAGTGTAATGCTTTATGGTGTCGTCTACTCACAGTTAACAGTTTTTGTATTGAGTTGGGTAGGGCATGAGACATTACCCCAGGTGAAGGAGTTCAAGTATCTCGGGGTCTTGTTCACGAGTGAGGGGAGGACGGAGAAGGAGATCAGCCGGAGAATCGGAGTGGCAGGGGCGGTATTGCAGTCGCTGTACCGCACTGTTGTGACGAAAAGAGAGTTGAGCCAGAAGGCAAAGCTCTCTGTCTACCGAGCAATCTTCGTTCCTTAAGTGTGGGTCATGACCGAAAGAATAAGGTCGCAAATACAAGCGGCGGAAATGAGTTTTCTTCGACGGGTGGCTGGCATCTAGCTCCCTTAGAGATGGGGTGAGGGTGAGAAGTTCAGTCACACGAGAGAGACTCTGAGTAGAGTCTGAAAGGAGCCAGCTTAGGTGGTTCGGGCATCTGGTTATAGGATGCCTCTCGGGCGTTTCCCTAGGGAGGTCCTCGAGGCACGTCCCACTGGGAGGAGACCCCGGGGCAGACCAAGGCGCAGTTGGAGGAAACTTTCAGGAGGAAGTCACTAATGCTCTGGAGAGGGACGTATGGAACACTCTGGTGGAGCTGTTGCCCCCGCTACCCGACTACGGATAAGCGGTTGAAGGTGGATGGATGGATGTATTGAGTTGTGCTTGAAGTGTACTGTAATTCTGCAAACTGTTAATAAATACTTCAATCAATCAATCAATCAATCAATCAATCAATCAATCAATCAATCAATCAATCAATCAAACAGACCTGTTATGGTCATTCAGGGCTATCTATTTATGTGTTTCTGGTAATATTATTGTCCACTGACTCATTTTGTATGTTTGTGGTTAAAATGGAATGTTGACGAATAAATAAATAAATAACTCATAATTGCCACAAACACAATGCACGTGTGTGTGTGTGTGTGTGTGTGTGTGTGTGTGTGTGTGTGTGTGTGTGTGTGTGTGTGTGTGTGTGTGTGTGTGTGTGTGTGTATAATTTTGCACACAGTAAAGTGTTCATTTAAAATGTAGTTTCATTTTACAGTGTAAACTGTAAAGTCAATGCGCCTTGTATGGTATGGAGCGTCTTGATATTGAATATTGGTGCAACAGTGACTGGGCGTGTGGTGCGTGTGAGAAGAAGCCAGTAGTCCAACCCCGCAACCCGCCCACCGCCCTCCCTCCCTCTCCTCTCCGCTCTGCTCTCCTCTCCGCCTGTGTGTGTGTGCGCGCGCTCGCGCGTACATTTTCCGTGTGTGACAGTGTGTGTGTGTCTTGGAGAGGACGGGGTCCGCCCGCAGCATTCTGCTCTCCCTGCGAGCTTTCACTGTAACAGAGAGAGATGGCTGCGAAAGTGTGTAGATCGGTGCTCCTGTTGTCCCGGAGCAGCAGCGGTTGCGGGGCGGTGGCGAGTAGCCTCCCCGCACTTGTTGTCTCTTCACAGCGACACCGTCAGCACATAAGACCGGTAAGTCCCGCGTCGTTCAGCCGGGGGACAGACCACCACCACGCCGCGGCTGTAGGAGCGAGCAGGACGGGGCGGTGTGGCAGCAAGAGGCGTCGGTGTTGGGCTGCCTGGCTAAGGAAGTGTGGCTAACTAGCCTGGAAGATTTCCAATTCCCGTCATGCGGGGGTTGGCGCTTTCTTTCTGTCACGCTATATGCGTAATATTATTTATTCACGTTTTGTCTTTCTTTAACGTCACAGTCTCTAGAGATTTGCTAAATATGTGACAGAGGCAATGCAGCTTTTTAGGAGCGCCTTGATGCTGGAAGGAAGCCCCAGGCAGTCCCACCACAGCTCACTGCTGCCCCGCCGTTTACTGTACAACTCCTCCAGTCTGCCACCCCTCTTCTTTCACATTATGCGTAACGTTAAGTGTCTATACTCTTGACTATATCACATTATTGTATTGTGTAATGAGTCCTTCCAACTTTGAACGAAGCCGTGTTTTTCAGTCACCGCTTGTTGTTTAGACTTTGCGTGTGCATGAAAGAATGGTCTCACCTTGAAGATCTTTTACACCTTCAGTGTTAAACAGTTTTCCAGCAGCGTTGTGTCTGAATCTACAGCTGCAGTACATGTTGTGTTGGGGTTGGTCCCGGACGGGAATGGAATGGTTAGGACGTAGGAGGCACATAGGGGAGAAATGGTAGTCACGTTTCCGCTGCCATAGGCAGCAGTTCCTTTTTTTTCACCTTTTCTTGTTTCCACTGTATATAGCTAATTGTTTTTTGTTGACTATCTCTGATGGATTGTTATCTTGTCCGCTTGGATCGTGTGTAAACCGCAGTGTGTGTCTTGGTGCGGCAGCAGCAACTCTGTGGTTTATGAGCTCAGATTTTACATGTCTTCCTAAAGATAGAAAGTGGAATTTGTTAGATGGTGGTACTCGTGGGAGACGCGTTGTATTCAGACAGACAGACAGACAGACAGACATACAGACTCGCATAAACATGGAATGGAACCCCGCACTTTGATGATGTCAGACTCTCCAGCCAGCCTGCTATTTCTCCCTCCCTCCCTCCCTCCCTGCGGGTGTTTCCCCGTCTGTACAGTTGGGAGGTCCTGGGTTTCCTGCAAGCTGATGCAGAGACCCATATGCTACCTGGTCTGTGTAATTGTGATTTGCTGTGTATTGTTCTTCTCCACAGCTAGCACAATAATTATACCCCGCCTCAGTGACCGGCTTGTCTGAGAACTATGATGAGCCATTTCACCAAACTGCCTGATGAGGGTGGTGAAGGCAGATTATACACAGTGGTGGCATTATGAAAGAATGGGGAAGTGAAACAGCTCAAGCAGGCCTGTAGTCTGTGATACCGTCCTGTTGACACATTACTGTATTTAATACCCCCCGCCCCCCTCTCTCTCACACACACATGGGGCGACTGTGGCTCAGGAGGTAGAGCAGGTCGTGCAATGATCCATGGGCCGGCGGTTCGAAGCCCGGCTCCTCCTGTCTACATGTTGAAGTGTCCTTGGGCAAGACACTGAACCCCAAATTGCTCCCGATGTGCCGGTTGGTACCTTGTATGGCTTCCGCCACAATCGGTGTATGAATGTGTGTGTGAATGGGTGAATGTACTGCACAATCTATGTAAAGTGCTTTGGATAAAGGCGCTATATAAATGCACCATTTACCTTTTATTTACCCCACACACACACACACACACACACCTGCCAAGTGTCAGTGACTTTGTGAAATTAAATGAGGACCCCTTACTGCCAGGGTGACACTGAGACTGCCCTGCAGGTTAAGTGGCTGTCAGAACAGACTTGGTGGGAGGTGCTCTATAGGTCCACTCGCCCATGGCGCTGCCCCCCTGCTGCCTCTACCATTCCATCGGAGTTGAGTCTTTACCTCCCGTGGAGAGATAATGTTCTCCCCTCTTCTAAAACAAGTAGGCCTATCCAAAAACGGTAACTGATTTAATGAGTTGACTGCTCAGTGTTTTAAAAGCTTTTTTTTATGGCAGAACTGCCCTTAATTAATAAGTGTCCTTAATAAGTTCAATTTTTTATTTTAGACTGCTGAGATTGTATTTCTCTTTTCTGTCTTTTGACTGGCATAAACGGTGTCTTTTCCAAGTTAACTGCCAAGCCCAACATTATTAAACCTGTCAGTGTTTGACAGCTTTCTGACAGGCCTGTGACTGCCATGGCAGTGTGTGTTCATTTGTGCCACACTGCACAATGGACATTGGACACGTTCTCCTTATAAACTCACATCTATAAATCTGCAGTGGACAAATGCTTTGAACCTGTATTGTGATTATTGAACTGTCTAGCGTAATAGGTTTGGCCGGTATTTCCTTAACCACTTTTTAAATAGGCAATTGTTTTCTGAAAACGCTTCACGATGCGATGCTTTGTGAGTCTGTAGATTGGCTATTGTTGCTGGGTTACTCCATTGTACAACAAAGTATAAAATAGGTGGTTAATATTAGGTAATATATCCTACCCCAGTATTTTGAAATCCCGGCGGTATAAGTTTCACTACCGTGTCTTAATAAACACTTAAAACCCACATGGTTGAGTCCCTCAAGGCTG
Source organism: Electrona antarctica (assembly GCF_951216825.1). Classification (NCBI taxonomy): domain Eukaryota; kingdom Metazoa; phylum Chordata; class Actinopteri; order Myctophiformes; family Myctophidae; genus Electrona; species Electrona antarctica. Next base: position 9,854,548 of record NC_136791.1, read on the forward strand.
TATACTAGTGTATTTTCAGTTTTCAGTTATTGTGGTGACCGACAAGCTTGCACCGTGTTGTGAGCTTGTCGGTCGGCTATTTTCAGCGAAAGCTTTCCCCACAATTCGGATGCTGCGGTTTAATTGGTTAAGTAGTAAGTTAATGTAACTGGCCAAATAAGCAGCAGTTTGAGGTTATTAGGGATTTCCCCAGTGAATTTCCGCATGGGCAGATATTAAGTGTACTGTATTTCCTGAGATGCCATCCATGATCAATATGATGAGCCGATACTACCGATGTAACCGATAGATGGTTACATCAATTGGCTCGTTGATAGTCTAGAATAGATCCCACATTGGTGCAGCAGCAGGTAAGAAATATAATTGAAATGTGAATGAATTATGTCGCTTGACTTGGTCTTACTAGTAACTAGACTCATTAGACATAGTAAGTAGCCTTGCCGAGCCATGAGGCCCATAGGGCCTATCTCCTGTTTCTGTAGCGTGAGGCAGCTTGATGTACCAGTACACCCCCTGGACATGACGCTAGTATGTCGCAGGGACTTACCCCCAATCCAACCCTTGATGCTGAGCGTCAAGCAGGGAGGCACTGGGTCCCATTTTTACAGTCTTTGGTATGACCCGGCCGGGGATTGAACCCCGACCTCCCAGTCTACGGGCGGACACTCTAACCACAAGGCCACTGAGTTGGTATTAGACATAGTATTGGGCAATAAATGTCTATTGAATATTGTATACCATAGTGTAATGTCTGGATCGTATGAATAGGTACAGAATCTTTAGTTGAGGAAGAGGACAGGACAGGAGCACATGGTCTGTATAGGTCTTACTGGCTGAGCATGGTTATGATGGGTCAACCCTCTAGGGATGCAGGGATTGTGTACTCTGGAGGGGCACACACTTAACCTGCACTGGCTTACTATTGACCCAGCTGTCCTATAAACGGCTCCCCTCTTGAAGTGTGGTAGGGGAGAGAAGAGTCATTGCGAATAAACAGCCCATGTGAAAGCAGCTATAAATCACAGATTGAAGAGAGTTTCTCTCTGGGCTGGGCTATAATCAAATTGTTGGTTCAAAACAAAACAAAAGACAGAAGTTGGATCACTTTGATATCCAATCTGTGATCATAGAATTATGTCATGATTATGTTAAGTTTGTTAATATCTTAACACCCCAAATCCCAATCTGCGCTGCCTCAATGCCGGGGACATCGAATGGATCAATTGCCATGAAACTTGTGCATTCATGTTACCCGGAGGATGGCCCCTATTGATGATGTTGACTCCATCGATGGCCTTTCCTCTAGTCTAACGCCACCCTTCGGCCAAATCTCCAGCTGGGTGTAAGAAGCAGCATGTCCTCTAGGGGCTGCTAGCAAGGTTTTAGACAAGGTTTTAGTCCATACTTTAGATAAAGTATGGACATACTTTATCTCCAGTGACATTGAGATATACATTGAAATGTAGCACTACAGTAGGTGCGTGTAGTTTCTACAGCCTATTGTAGGGATGGAGACTCCATCTCTGCTTTTAATCCAGTCAGCGTGTGTAAGTGTAAACTAATTTACCCCTGCTGCCATCATCATTATCATCATCATCATTATGATGAATTCCTGTTCTATGATGAATTCCTGTTCTGTCCTTTGTCTATATAGAAGTGTCTATTTGTACGTCTCTAAATGTTTTTGATGAATTGAACATTGTGGACCCTATTGGAAACAAGTGTAATGCTTAATTGGGTCGTCCACTCACAGTTAACAGCCTTTGTATTGAGTTTGTGCTTGAAATGTCCTGTAATTCTGCAAACTGTTAATACATTTTTCAATCAATCAATCAATCAATCATCGTCTCGGCAGAAGGTTAGTCCGGATTAGTGTGATAAAAGAGTCACTGTCTGCAAGGTTGTCAGACAGTATGACTCTCACCCCTTGAGAAAGGTGATAAGATAAGATGGTACAGTGATGGATAATCCTGTCCACAGAAGCTCCTCCATGATACTGTGACTATCGTTCAATTCATGGGAGCGGCTGGATTTATTGACAAATCTTGCCTGATTGACAAATCTGGCTGAGAAGGGAAAATTGTATCCAGGACAAAATGTTTTTGACATTACATGATGTATGGAATGGCACATTACTGGTCATTAAAGCTACAAAGGGCTGTTTACTTTGGAGTCTGCTGATTGACAGCTGTGGACCTCCCTTTCGTATTAGTTGACAACATAGATGATTTATGGCATTTCATTGTAATTTCATTGGCATTTTATTTGTTCATGGCATCAGCTTTTTATGCCAGGGACAGGCTATACAGTAGTCTACATTCCAATTATACAAAATCTAGTAGTACTAGTACCTGATTGATGAAGCATACATCTGATCAATTCAGCCTGGTTGTTCAGTCTTGTTTAATTTCTGTAGGATTCTTCACAGAAGCACTAACTAATGGGTATGAATTAGGTACCAGGAAGGCATTTATTCAGTGTGTGTGTGAGAAAATTGATCTGAATATTGGATTCTTCTGATGAGGTTTTCACTATACATTTTTTTATTGAGAACATCAGCCGATGAGCACCTATTTAGAGAAGCAGATGGCATGTAGTAATGTCACACTATCATTTATCATTCTATAAACACTATCACTATCACACTATCAAACAAGGCAACCTTGAGGTGGTAGTTGAGCTGCATGGCTCATTGCCTTTCATTTGCAGTGTCTGGTACTAAGTGTGTTTTAGTCCAAGCCTGTTTGCCGTTTTAAGGGAATGGGGAAGAAAATATCGCATTATATACAAGCTACTGTAGTAGGAGTTGGTGGCGGGGTGTGAGACATTGCCATAACCTTGTGATTAGGTTAAATCGATTCTTATAATTTAATTTTGTATTAATGGCTTTCAACAGAGATTACAGTGGGAGGGAAAAAATAAACAAAAACCTAAGCTGTCTTAAGCTGTTCTGCCCACTCATTCAATACTTTGTTGTAGATACAGTAGCAGACTGTTAGGAGAAAGACACTAAATGAGGAGACAGGCCATGTCATATCAACCAGTCTGGTATATCCAGGCAAGCATGTCCTCTCTGCGACAGTAGTCTATCATCCTAGATCTTTTTCTGGACACTGAATGTCTCTTAATGATAACTTAAATATTAGAACATATGTTGTTGACATAATGTCTACAGATCCATTTTGACATTGGATTGTCCTGGTATTTGTATTGGCTCTGTGTTATGTCTTTCATTTCATTCATCTTTACCTTGTATCCCTAAACTCTTTTGCCATGTTTTAGTTAAAATAACCGATCTACATTAAGAAGCTCACAACATGTCGATGTAGATCAGCAAGTTGAACTATTTCAATATGTTTTTCAAAATGGTAAAATGTGGCTAATATAAATGTAGGGATAAGGCGGTGCGCGAGATACCAAAGCGAACAAGAGTCAATTGTGACAATGATTTGATTTACACATCATGTTAAACCAGATGGACTGACAACCTCTCGCCTAAATCATCGGTCTCCTAGCGTTTGAGAGAGATTTGGGGCCGATTCATACTCCTATTTTACCGCTGTAGTGCCGAAATGATTTCGGCTTGTCAGAAATTTTCAGTAGCACCGAAGAATTGGTATTACTACCAAGGTGTGTTAAGTCAGCATGGCACAGGTGTTGGTACACACTGTTCTTTGGAATTATTTGTCCTCTCTCCCAAAGGGAAAGGGAGTACACAGCTTTCATGCTCTGAAGAAGGTCTATTACCAAAAGCACAGAAACTGCAATGGAGAACGTGTGTGGGAGCCTGAGCCTTCTCTTTTGTAATGTTCTTTTGCCTCCAGCACCTTCGTAGGATGTGTAATTGTGTACTATACAATACAATGCACTGCAGACAGAGTAGTTCTCCTTTTATATTGGACAGTAAAGTTCTACAATTTCATTGACGCGCCGCTTGCTCCGCTGATGCACTACAATGAACTGTGGAATTTGTCACAGGGCGACGGCGTGCCTCGTTATCAAATGTTTGCATTCCATTTTGTTGCCTAGAAGAAGAGTGACGCCATGTTAACGACAGTTTGAGGTCCATTGCTCTTCTCTGTATGTTTCCCCTGAAACTATTAGATAGCTGCTTAGACCTTTTTGTTGATCCCACCGGAGAAATTCTATTGTCATGGCAGATAGGAAACACAGCAGAGATACAGAGACACAGCCAGGATTAAAAAAAGAGTAAACAGGTACAGTAGTGGTAACAGAAGTACCGGTATGCCCAGGGATTAGGGATAAAGTAAAGGGAAGTCCTACCCCTACGCGCTTCAGCCAGTAGAAGGGCTCGTCGGTGCTCAACAGGGACAACGTCTTGCATCAGAGAAAATAATAATACCTGGGCACTTATGGATAAAGTATCAGAGACAAATAAAGAGATTACTAAGGGTACTATACTACAGTAGTACCCTTGCTTGGCCTTCTGCACTTGGACTGCCTGGGACTTGCATGTTGTGTGAGCTATTAACGGGTATAAATATAAATGCAGTCCAAAGTGTACAGTATATTAATAGAGTAGTAACAGTGGTTAACAGGTGTAAGTATAGTCAGAGTGTACATATTTAATCTGTCTCCTGTAGTGTGGGTAAATATGAATAGTCAATCCACAGTGGACGCTGAGAAATATACAATTTTTGTCTAAAATATGGACAGTAAATCTGCAGAGCAAAGAGAGGAATACCGGTATGCAATCTAACCACAGTGTGAAAAATGTGCCTCTAAAGTGATGACAGTGAAAAACCGAGTAGCCCAAGAGCAAATTTATCATTGTTATTTCTGTAAAATGTCTTCATAAAGCATTAGAAAAAATAAATACACCTTTACAGCTTTTTATTTGTGTCTGTTATATTTGTTGTCTTGTTGTCTTCCATGTCATTCTTTCTTGTCACATTTGACCTTGGCAAGTTGGCATACACAGAGAATAGCCACAAAGTGAGGAAAAACGGGTGCTTTCAAGAGACAATGGCTGCACAATGATGGTGAAAAGGATCATCCTGATAATTGTAGTTAATAGTGTAATAATCTCTTGTTGATAATGATCTTTGGTGGGAACTAATGAACTGTTCATTGTGCTATTTGTGCAATACATTTGGCCAAAGGGTATATGTAATGGCCTCTGAATTTACTGTTAGTCTGATAGATGGGGAAATTGGTTGTACATGTCCTTGCCTGATGACACAATTGTCACTTCATTCTGACATTGTAACAGATTTACGTGCGGATGGGGATTTCATTGTTATTTTAGTTGACACTAAATGCCATTGAACATAATGAATGCTGTTTGGAAAGTGGTACTTTTCATGGATTTTAGAACAGCTTTGATATAGCAGCATCTATCTTGCCTGTAGTGGTCGCAACTGTTGTTATTATTGGTTCCGGTGCACAGCTTGACAATGCTTCACAGCAACCCGTGGTGCTGATTGGCTAATAGTTAGTTACTATACCCCAATGGCGATAATTGGATAATAGGATAATCTCGGTTGAATAATCTTCAACCGAGAAACCGCAGTTTCAGACCAGAATCAGTCAATTCATTGGAGTGGATGCTGATTTAAAGGTCTGGACTAGAGAGGGGAGGATTTAAGATTTGATCTTTTTTTTTTGTGGCTTTCGCCTTTTATTTGTATATATTTTATGGAGGGACAGACAGTAGGCTGACAGGAAATGGGGAGAGAGATGGGGGGGGAAGACATGCAGTAAAGGCCGTCGGGATCGGGAGTCGAACCCGCGGCACACTGCCAGACTGGATTACCAGCCAAGGTGCCTGGACCACTGAGCCGTGGCCCAGGCCAAGATTTGATCTTTTTATCACAATTAAAACACTCAAGATAATTCATTGAGGCTAATTAGCCGTCTAGCACTCTAGCTCACTAAATGTGTCAGTGTTCCTTCAGAGAGTGTTTAGTGCAAGAGGCCACATTCTCAGACTAGGGGCCGATTCATACTCCTATTTTACCGCTGTTTCTGCGCTGTAGTGCCGAAATGATTTCGGCTCGTCAGAAATTTTCAGTAGCACCGAAGAGTCGACTTTAGGATGGTACCCGCCCCCCCGAACCTCAAATGACGTCACATTGTAGGCTCTACAGAGCCGAACCGACTTTTATTCGGCTCTAAAATAGGAGTATGAATCGCGCCTAAAGCCAGAAAAGGGGAACATGCTGAGATTTTTGCACTTCAATTTGTCGTTTTGAAAAGGACAGAGGTTTATCACGTCTCACTACCAAAAGGACAGAGGTTGATCACGTCTTGCTACCAAAAGGACAGAGGTTTATCACGTCTCTACCAAAAGGACAGAGGTTTATCATGTCTTGCTACCAAAAGGACAGAGGTTTATCACGTCTCGCTACCAAAAGGACAGAGGTTGATCACGTCTCGCTACCAAAAGGACAGAGGTTTATCACGTCTTGCTACCAAAAGTGTTCTTTAAATTTGGGGTAAATATTAGAGTTTGACTGTGCCAAAATTGCAGTTAAACATTATATTTAAAGAACAGACTCGCACAATGTTGAGCCTCAAATGTAGAGAAGTTTAACTTTGCCACTGCAGTCATAGATGGACAGAGCAGCAGCCAACCAGAAGCGCACTGTGCTGTGAATAGTGCATGGACTTAGCCTCGGTCCCAGGCTTACTTATCTGCGAAAAGAAAAGCCAACAACGTAAGGCAGAGAAGCTATCGGCAGATGTATCCTCCGGAACATCCGTCAGATGTATTTCCCCTGGATACGATATTTTCCCGACCAATCACAACACTTGTTTCATTCGCGGAGAATGTAAACTGATTTGTAAAGCATCAACGTCATTTCCTTGGGCGATACTTCCGCTAAAATCCCGCAACTTCCGCCCAAACAAATGATTAGGTCTTGCCCAGGGTGGCATGGACTAGGTGTACACACTCAAGTCGACACCACTTGACAGAAATGGGCTGCTGTATAAAAGTAAAAAGTTCTTTTTTTAAACTAGCAGTGCAATGCGTGCTGTGCTATCTAGCCTAGCTAATGTAGATGGGCCTGAGGCCATGAGCCATATCAAAGTCTTCACTGTAATGGGGCACTGATAGTTAACGCACGCACCCCATAGGCTCTGATGCCTGACAGTGTGTCCTGGGGTCGATTCTCCGAGCCCAGTTGTGGATTTACAAAACGTTATGTTGTTGCTTTGCTTATCATCTCTCTCTCTCTCTCTCTCTCTTGTCTGTCTGTCTGTCTGTCTGTCTGTCTGTCTGTCTGTCTGTCTGTCTGTCTGTCTGTCTGTCTGTCGTGATATTCATATGACAATATCAGATGGTATTCTTGTTGGCTGTTAAATTCTTTGCTGTATAACCCTAATTTGCAAGCAGTGTAATACGACAACATAATGTACAATAGTAAAAATACAGGGCGATTTCTCCGAGAGCACAGACGCGTGCCATTCTTCTTACATATGCCTTAGAGCGTGTTCAGTTTGTTAGACATGTTTTTGACCTAATTCACATGGCGTGTGTCAAAAGCTCATTATGCCTTTTTTAATAAACTCGTCCAGCCTCTGCTATGCCTATTTCCTCCAGCCATATGCCTCCTGTGCCTCTCTCTGCCCCATCCATCCACTGGCACTGCCCCACTGAGGCCATCGCACCATTTGGCACCTGTGCTTCGTGCACAACGCAAGCCTACTTTCCTTCTCACGCTCACCAGCTGTTTTCTCCATGGGTAGAACAAAACATCCTGGAAGGTCAAAGGCTTTTGCAGTCTCGGGACAGTTACGAGTCACGCGGCTGTCGTGCACCGAAAATAGCTGATTTACAAGCTGACAGCACGACGTCACAGAGCGATGACAGCTTGTAGATGTCATGTCAGCTTGTAGATGTCAGCTTGTAGATTTGCTATTTTCGCAGGTTCCACTTCCGCCGTGCAATCAAGTATAAATGAGGCTTCATAGAAGACATATTACTGTCATATTATCATGTTTCTGTGGTTTGAAAACCAGTTGTTCTTCAGCAAGCGATGGAGTCGCCTGACGACGTGTAAATTCGGGCTTTATTGGAGCAAGTGTTATGTATTTAGTATGCATGGCTGCTGCCAATACACCCTCTCTCTCATCTCATCTGCTGCCTTGTGTTCCGCTCACGGCTGTTATCTTAACGCTTCTCTGCTTCTGAAGTTAGTGGAAGGCAGGCCAGACAGAGGCATTGTCAGCACAGGGCCACATGCTGCTGTTTTCTAGCATTAATTAATTAGATGACATAGATGCTGTATCACGATGGGATGGTGAGTTGGACCAGACCAGGGGTTACCAAAAACCTTTCCATTCTAAGGACCCCCCCCCCCCCCCCCCCCCCCCCATGGCATCTGTCTGTGGACACCTATTGCAAAAGTGCTTAGAAATCAAGAACCAAAAAAAAAACATGAAAGTAGCCGATCTACACGCTCACAAAAGGTTGCCTTGCGAGCTTGTAGATCTGCCATGTCAGCAACTTTCGAAAATGTTGTAAAAATATTGAATCGATTTGACATGCCCAAATTCGAGGACCCCCTCTAAAACGAGATGATACATCTCAAGGGGCTATCCTCTAAAGGAAATAAAAATGTCAATATATATAAATAGTGGCCATGCTCTGGGCCATGACGGTCCCCACTTTAAAACGCTGTGAGTTAAACCATGGTGAGTAGTACAGTGTTAAGGGATTTCACGCTTGAGACGGCGAATGGATGTGATCCTCTTCCCGTCAGCACAGATTAATTAGCTGCTTCCCATGTTGATGGCGTGTTGTGGCCGGGTGTTTCTCTCTCTCCACTCACCTCTGTAAAGGACGCTCAACCGGTCCAACGTGTATTAATGTGATGATGGATGGGGTGACGCTTGGTTACCCCCCCTCTTCATCTGCAGGACGGCTGGCTGGTGGCGTGCTCTGCCAGGAGGCCAGGTGAGAACCCCCCCCCCCCCCCCCCAGGCTACACCCTGAAGGTCATCAGTGATGCCACCTTTCATGCAATTACATATTGGAATGAGCTCGTTGTTGTGACGGCCAAACGAACCTGGCAGCGCTGGAGGACGGGTCACTATCAGCACTGTAAATTAGGAAAGGTGGTTTGGCTTTACATGAAGGTCACCCGTGCCCAAATCTGACACACACTCTGTGTGATATTATGTAAATGCTGTCCCTAATGTGTGGTTTATCAAGAGTGTGATATCGGTGTCGCTCTGTAGGCCCCAACCAGTTGTAAACGTTTGCATGGCAATGAGGTGAGAATCGCTGATACATTATTAGGTGAACATACTGCGCTTCATTTATCAGTCGTATGATAATATGATCATAAACAAGATTATAATTTACATTGTTAGAAGTTTATTTGCATACTGGATTTTATGGAGGTTTCTGGTGTTGCCTTTGACACTTGCTCAACATGTATAGCCTATATATGTTAGCTGCTATCTTTAGTTACATAAATCCCTCTTAAGGCAAGCCATATAAATAAACTGCAGCAAGAACATCACAGGGGATAAGACTGGGTGGGAGAGTAATGGGACTGCACACTGTAGTTGGTAGTTTGTGACAGGTGAGAAATGAATTACAGATTATAGGAGATGTATTCAATAAATAAATACCGTATATGCAGGGTTGGCATGAAAATTTGAATATAGACAAATTCATTGTTATTACTATGCATATCGTCTCATAATGATATGGGTATACAGTATATGTATATAACCTATTAACCAACGCCACTGTGTCCTCCATAGTAAGGCCATAAATTGCAATCTTCTTCCTCGCTACCTTTCCACCCGCTGCGCTCCGGCTTATCGTCATTGCTTTGCCATATCTAATTGGAAACAACACAGTATATCAAAGCTGACAGCGTTGGATATGCAATTGTTTCGACAACTAGATTTCTAGCAAAATGGAGAGCGGCGCATGTCAGAGGGGAGTATGAAGACAGACGCCGAAGGAGAAGACCAAATTGGTTTTGAGCAGCGAGGAGGTTGCCTGCTCTCTAGGCCTCCATATACTTAGTTGCGTGTGGTGTCGCACAGAGAGACGCGTTGTGATGAGCTTGTAGATCGGCCATTTTCGGTGTACGTCGCCGGTGTGCAACTAAGCACAAATCTGGCTTTTAACCCATTTTGACCTGAGATCAGATTCTAAAAATGTCTTCTACATCCTGACAGTTTTCTGAAAAAGCTGTTTCTATGTCAGTGGTTCTTCGATTTTTCAAAAATAGCAGACCTACAAGCTCGTAGCGCGCCACTCGGTGGCGCGCTATGAGCTTGTAGATCTGCTTGTAGATCTGCTACCAAAAGGTGTTCCCGCCCAAAATGCGTTAATTGATGCATCACTTCCTTGGGGGAATCCCATTTTAGGGGTCAGGGCTATGGTGTCAAATCTGAGGCTGAGGGATATTGGCGTTCTGTGAAATAACGATGGGGGATAGGATTCCCGTGGCCTTGGCCCTAACCTCTGTAGTGTCTTTGAAAAGGAAAACAGGAGAGCAGAGTTTTCCGTTTGTTGTTGTCCTCCTCCCTCCCTCCCCCCCAGACGGCAGAATGGAGAGAGTTATTGCTATGGCTGCTAAACAGCACGTCTATTGCTTCAAGAGCGGGATTTTACTCTTGTGATGAGGCTGTTATTTAAATGAGCTAGCAGCGAACTGCCCAAGAGGGATTTTAAATGAATGTTTCCTTTTGTGGAACTGGTGCTTCGATATCAATGCATTACGAGTGCTATTATTATCGAGGAGAATATAACTTTTAAGGAATACTACGACCCTTTTGAATGAACATAATAGGCTAGCTAACGGGCACTCCGTGCACACCACCACGATAGTGGAACTTTAGACCTCTTACAAGTTAACTAATTTAGCTGCTAATTGCTTTGGAACAGCGTTAAACAGTGTTTTCTTTGTTACAATACACTCTGAAAGGTGGTTGAACTTGAAAGAATAGATAATGTATTACTAAGGCCTTCATCATCACAAACTGATGGAAAGGGCTACAGATGATTAGCCAGACGTAACAGTTAAGGTGGCCTTACACTAGCCGATTGTTTTCAATCTGAAATCTGATAGCACCACACACTACAGGATAATCGGAGCGGGGCAGAGCAAATATCAAACATTCTTGATGTTGATCAGGCCGATCGCGCTTTGAGCGGTCGGTCACCCCCCGAGCGTCAAAAATGCCCGATTATCGGCTAGTGTAAGGCCACCTTTAGACCTACATCATCTACTGCGGCTACAGTTGAACCCTAATGACTCCAGATGTCTCCTGTCCTTCCCAGAAGGAGTATCTCCGTCAGGGTGGGATCGATGCACGGCCCAGGGTTAATGGCAGGAGGTCTTGACATTTTCAAGCTTGTTAGACCAGTTTCGTCCAGCCCACTGTCACCTCGGATAAAACCTCGGGAAGGCTGTGGTCTTCGAGGACTGATTACACTGCGCGTGCGTGTGCGTGTGCGTGTGTGTGTGTGTGTGTGTGTGTGTGTGTGTGTGTGTAAGAGAGACATGAGTGTATACGGCGTCGGTTTCCAGGGAGATGAGGGCTTTGTCGTTGGTCACGGTTAAAACAGGATGTATTGACATCACTTTCTCGTTGAGGTCATGGTGGCCAAAGGGAGCGCGTTGCGTTCAGGAGGATTTATCTTTCCACGCTGGCTCAGTCTAGTGTGTGAAGCCAAGGTTGTTGGTGCCGTTTGTTGTACATTCGAAGCATCCACTCCAATCGCTCCTTTTTAGCCTCGTGGCTGACTAGCTTTAGTTACAGCCTTCAACATAAAACATATTTGTTCCCAATGGAATTGGGTCCTGAACAGAAGAGGATGGGGTTTCTACAGAGCAGCATGACTGAAATGCACCCGGTACAGCCTGGGGGAACTAGGCTTTCTGTTGAAAGAGATGTAAGACCTAGAATAGTGGTGTTTTTTGTGGATTGAGAGAACTCCAATGACGTCGGCCAATTGCCGTTCCATTCAGTGATGGCTGGAAGGAAATGTAACGGGCTGTCGTTTTTCCATAATGTATTTTAAGAACCTAGAATTACAAAAATATGTTTTGACAGATGCTACTGGCATCTGTCAAAAACATATACTCTCACTTGAAAATGCAGTTAAATTACAGACAGTATGCTGTGAAATAGTGTTTGGGTGCTCAGAACTTTGGAAACAACAGAGAAAAAAAGTCCAAAAGCTGTTCTATCGTCCTCTAAAGCAGTGGTTCGTTCCCAAACTGGGGTTCGGGAACCCCAGGGGGTTCCACAATGATTCCAGATGATTAGCTTAATGTGCAACATTGTTACCAGCTGCGAAGCTGGTATATTTTCTATGTGGTTGGCTTGGACGACCTAGTCCTGAATGGCTGCCGTAGTACTAGCGACCTAGTCCTGATTGGCTGCCTTGTCGCTAGGCTACCATACACTCTGGCTCTAGCCTACCTCTAAGCCAATGGGACAGCATTGCAGCAAGCAACAACCCATCATCTGAACGGCATGACCACTCAAAACATCTACACACTCCGAGACTAGTTTTTATCATCCTATCCTTGTTCATATAGGATGAACAAGGTCGACATTAGGTCGACATCATGATGATATAACTTTATGTTGTGATAATAACGTAACAGCAGCTAGTAGCCTACTACTATATGCCAGTCAACTAACTGTCTTCCTTTCGTGTGCAACGCTACGGACTCCGGAGCACCGCCGCCCGTCCACCCACCACCACATCACCGCTGCCCGTCCACCCACCACCACATCACATGCGATGTTGGATGAAATTTAAGAAGGTCACAGATAGTGATGTTCGTCACGTCGTGCTAATGAATGTGTTCCCTTAACGTCTGTTGGCCAGCCCAGTCAATGTTGCCTCAGGCTAGGCTGGGCTGCTAAAAGGCGCACGGAGGTGCGTGCGTGCGCACCATTCTTGAGCTCCCAAATGGTATTAATACGCACGCACACACGCACGCACGCACGCACGCACGCACGCACGCACGCACGCACACACGCACACACAATGGACACACACACACAATGGACACAGATATTACATTTCATAGCACACAGCTGCAGATATAATTAGCAGCTGGTTTTTGAACAGTAAATAAACCAACATACACTATAAGTGTATACAGCCAACATATCCATATCTGCACATTTCTAAATTCATTTAATGACTTTTAAAACCATTTTTGTAAGAAAGGGCAAACATTGTGAAAATGGCCGATCTACAAGCTCACAACGAGCCTTTGTGAGCTTGTAGTTTGGCTATTTTCACAATTGTATCTGTGGAAACTAAATGTAATGCTTATTGCCTCCAGGTTTCATGGCAATGTCCATTCGATGTTGAGATATCTTGTGTGCAAGTGGAAAATCTTGTGTTTGGAACCAAAGTGTTTGGAACTTTGGACAAATATTGCCATACATCCTACTAAAAAAAGATCCTAGCTAAAGGTAGTTCAGAGACACCCACACAATGTCCATACATTAATCTTCGATGCAGGGTGAAGAAAAGTCTAAATAAACGGCTGCCTCTAAAATTGAGATTGATATGATCTCGTCTCCCTGCCTTGACGAAAATGTTCTTTAAGTAGCCTTTTATTATGTCTTGGCTCGGGTTTGTCTTGAGGTGCAATTTCTAAGTGGGTTAGTGGAGGGGTCTTGGATCAATGAAGTCATGAAGAAAATGTGGAAGTGTAATTTCATTTAACTGATCAATGGACATCATTTGAGATCTTGAGAGCCTCTCTCCTCACGACCCCCTTTAGAACCTGTCAAATAAGCTATCTGCATTGTCTGAGTGATGCAGGGTGAATAAAATGAGAAATTACTCTTAACCACTTAATGCTTATTTCATACTTTATCGTACAATGGTGTTGCTCGCATGTAGAAAGAACGAAGCCAAACAAACGTGCTGTGAGGTTGTAGATCTGGCATTGTCACCACTTTGACAGCAGATGTACAAGCTCACAGCGCATCACTTTGTGCCACGCTGCAAGCTTGGTGCATCTGCTATTTTTGAACATCTTTGAAAAATCTTGAACGTTTTTGGTAAAACGTTTTTAACACGATTCTTAACACAAATCTGCACAAAACATTTTCCGATGGGCCATAAATACATATTCTTTTGGGCGTCCTTGCCTTGTAGGCACAAAGACGTTTTTAGAACCACTTATTTAGAGCACATTTGTAGAATCGGCCTCAGGTCTTAACCTATTTAGGCCGTTTTATTTAAAAAAATTCTTCTAAATCCTGACAGTTTTCTGAAAAACCCATGTTTCTATGTCAGTCGTTCTCAAACATATTCATGCCAAGGACCCCAAATCTATATGACATTGGCCGCCGACCCCCATTTGAAAATATGTTGTTCCACGGACCTCCCAGTAAGATTTGAGTTAAAAATTCGCTCCGTAACAATATATATTCAAAGATTTCAGGCACATTTTCACGATTTTTCAAAAATAGCAGACCTACAAGCTCATAGCGCGGCACTCGGTGCCGCGCTATGAGCTTGTAGATCTGCTATTTTTCAATAGCTAAAGTATAAGATAATGCTTTAAAACACCAAAAGGTGTTCCCGCCCTAAATGGGTAATGGGTTAAACAGATGTATCAGACGGGAGCACATCCAGGGTTGACGCAGAGGGAATCCCAGAGAGCAGCTCTGTGTTCAGCCCTTCAGCCTGGCACCGCAGCACCTGGTCTGTGTTCAGCCTGGCACCGCAGCACCTGGTCTAGACTAGAGGGAATCCCAGAGAGCAGCTCTGTGTTCAGCCTGGCACCGCAGCACCTGGTCTAGACTAGAGGGAATCCCAGAGAGCAGCTCTGTGTTCAGCCTGGCACCGCAGCACCTGGTCTAGAGGGAATCCCAGAGTGCAACTCTGTGTTCAGCCTGGCACCGCAGCACCTGGTCTAGAGGGAATCCCAGAGTGTAGCTCTTTGTTCAGCCTGGCACCGCAGCACCTGGTCTAGAGGGAATCCCAGAGTGCAGCTCTGTGTTCAGCCTGGCACCGCAGCGCCTGGTCTAGAGGGAATCCCAGACAGAGAGCAGCTCTGTGTTCAGCCTGGCACCGCAGCACCTGGTCTAGAGGGAATCCCAGAGAGCACCTCTGTGTTCAGCCTGGCACCACAGCACCTGGTCTAGAGGGAATCCCAGAGAGCACCTGGTCTGTGTTCAGCCTGGCACCGCAGCACCTGGTCTAGAAGGAATCCCAGAGAGCACCTGGTCTGTGTTCAGCCTGGCACCGCAGCACCTGGTCTAGAGGGAATCCCAGAGTGCAGCTCTGTGTTCAGCCTGGCACCGCAGCACCTGGTCTAGAGGGAATCCCAGAGTGCAGCTCTGTGTTCAGCCTGGCACCGCAGCACCTGGTCTAGAGGGAATCCCAGAGTGCAGCTCTGTGTTCAGCCTGGCACCGCAGCACCTGGTCTAGAGGGAATCCCAGAGTGCAGCTCTGTGTTCAGCCTGGCACCGCAGCGCCTGGTCTAGAGGGAATCCCAGAGAGCAGCTCTGTGTTCAGCCTGGCACCGCAGCACCTGGTCTAGAGGGAATCCCAGAGAGCTGCTCTGTGTTCAGCCTGGCACCGCAGCACCTGGTCTAGAGGGAATCCCAGAGTGCAGCTCTGTGTTCAGCCTGGCACCGCAGCGCCTGGTCTAGAGGGAATCCCAGAGAGCAGCTCTGTGTTCAGCCTGGCACCGCAGCACCTGGTCTAGAGGGAATCCCAGAGAGCACCTCTGTGTTCAGCCTGGCACCGCAGCACCTGGTCTAGAGGGAATCCCAGAGAGCTGCACAAATGTGTTCAGAAGTAGACAGACACACTCCAACCCAACCCCACTGACAGAAGTTCATTAAAGCGTGACAGTTTATTGTATTTGTTCTGTTGCCTACCCTGCTGCCTTGTCAATTGCAATGAGAAAACATGTTACTATGTTCACACTACACAGCACTAATACGATATTTCACTGTTGCTCACTGTTGACTTTTAATTAATTAATTCTGCATAAACATGCAGAAATAAAAGTGTGATATTTATTTACCCAACACAGCCATGCATTCAACCCCATTCTGCCAGTCTCTGTAGTTCTTATCGAAGTTGTAGAAGAGCCTTCTCATGCAGTCTTTCAGGGCAGCGTCTCTCTTCTCCTCGAGGTCCTGCATCTCCGAGAAGAGAGAGGCGCTCCGTCTCCCGGGTGACGTAGCGCTTCCAGCCTTTCTTGGTAGACTTCACATCGTACTCCTCTGGAATGTTCCTCACGCTCTCAGGCACTTCCATCTGGAAGCGGTTTCGCCCGCTGCCCCAGTACGTCATGCTCTTGCATCCCAGCCTCTTCTTCTTGCGCCTGGCACCGCAGCACCTGGTCTGTTCGCACCGTAATTGCACAGACTCAAGGATTGCCACGCTAAAGACACTCACACAGGGGATTCACCAATGCAGCAGGGAAACAACCACACCCCCTTGAACCCAGCTTAATTGTGACAATGTTCTACCCTTACCTACTCAACCCTCTATTGTAATGACCGCTTGGACCAGCATATAGACACAATCAAGATTTGTATTACTTGTGTGGGCTTGTGGAACACAAACCCTGTGTGTGCGTGTGCATGCGCGCGTGTGTGCGCGCATGCGCGAACATGGATATTTAGGTGTTCATCCTTTACACACCAAGGGTGTGATGAATAAACGATACCAAAATGTGAAATACTTGCCGGTGAATATTTCACATGCAAAATGCCTCATTCACGATGCTGAATCTCAGAAAAACGGCAGTTTGAAAATATATATATTTTCGGAACTAAATGAAAGAAAAATGCCCCTGGTCTGTAAGAAATCTCTTCTCTGACTGGTTTTAAGTACTGGTCTTAAATGAAGCAAGGCCAAGGGGGGGCTTTGCTTTGAGGTTGGTTTCTTTTAATTAACTTCTATATATCAGAAGGCAGCACAGATCAATGAGCAGTGGCATACAAGGAATAAGGCTTAAGCTGTGTGTGTGTGTGTGTGTGTGTGCGTGCGTGCGTGCGTGCGTGCGTGCGCGCCGTGCGTGCGCCTGCCTATATGGAGGGAAGGTGGGGGTTAATGCTCAACCAGCCGTAGCTTACCTCAGCAGTTTTTGAGCACCGATCCAACCGCCACAGTGTAAAGTCATTTTATTGATATGCTAGCAGAATTCCTGCATAGACAGTTCAATGGATTTAACCCCCTGTCCTATAAGGAGGTTATTGTATCGAAATGTCAGTTCATCTTTCAGTGATCTGTTGTCGTCCATTTTTAGAATGTTTTTTTATATTCATAGGGTATCAATGAAAGCAATAAGGTACACCCGCACACTGTGTATCTGCTCATCTGCTCGGCACAAGAGTATTGTCTTATTTAACCCATTTTGGGCGGGAACCCCTTTTGGTGTTTAGCATTATGTTATGCTTTAGCTATTGAAAAATAGCAGATCTACAAGCTCATAGCGCGCCACCGAGTGGCGCGCTATGAGCTTGTAGGTCTGCTATTTTTGAAAAATCGAAGAACGACTGACATAGAAACATAGCTTTTTCAGAAAACTGTCAGGATGTAGACATTTTTTTTAATCTGATCTCAGGTCAAAATGGGTTAATGAAATAAGACATTACTCTTGTGCCGAGCAGATACACAGTGTGCGGGTGTACCTTATTGCTTTCATTGATGTCCACTGGCCTATGCACCTGTGCATATGCCTGATTGCTAGGTGTGCGATAGTTTTCTCCTACATATTCATAGGGTATAAAAGCACTTGTACTGCTTATGCTGTGTTCACATGGGCAGATGCAAAAGAGGCAAAGATCACAGCATCTGTTGCGTTGTCGTGACGTCATCAAGCGTGCGTCCATAGTGACGTGTGTCATTGCAGCTTCAATGTGTAGCTTTTGCAGCAGCTGCCAGCTACAAACGTCGGATGCATCTTTATATCTTCATGTTGCTGGCTTCCATTGACAATGAATGGTAGACTGTATCTTTGCATCTGCCCATGTGAACACAACATTAGTAAGCGCACTATAGCTTTGTATACAGTATACCTTCTGATAGTAATCATTGCTATAGAGCAGGGGTTTTCAACTGATTGTGAACGAGGGACCACCACCCTGAGTTAGAATCAACCTGGGGACCACCACCCTGAGTTAGAATCAACCTGGGGACCACCACCCTGAGTTAGAATCAACCTGGGGACCACTGTTGTTGTGTGATATGGGCTAATATGGGCTAAGATTAGTGCTTTTGTATCACTTGCTATGCATGCACCCCATGTGTATACATCCCACTGTTTCTCAACCAATGGTCCATGGACTACTGATGGGCCTAATTTCCTAATAATAATGACTCAACCAGACAATCCGGTGCACTTCCCCCTCTTGATATTCTAACTCCCTTTTTCTTTTGAATCTTGACCTCCAACCTTGTCATTAAATGGTCGGTCATCATAAGTCACCAGGTCATTCAGTTAACGGTTTCTCAACTTGTGGAAAGATTTTTTTTTTTAAATCAACAAATCCTACATTACTAAATGTATGGTCAGGGTCCAGGGACCACATGCAATACCTCCACGGACCACCAGTGGTCCATGGACCACCTGTTGAAAACCCCTGCAGAGTGTTTGTTCAGTAAGATGGGGCTCCCTGTCTCTTCAGCTCTTAAATAAATAAACAGAAAATGTTCAGGCAGAGATACCAATTTTGCCCAACCAGGCTAGAGAACTCATACAGGATATACACCATAAACAAGTGAAATTGATAGTGATGACACAATTTTGTAACCCATTTTTTTTACCCGGTGCCAATTGCCTAAACTGTAATCCTGGGTGCTTACTCTCCCTCTGCCAACCTGGGGAGAGCCACGAACTGAGCTCATATGCTTCCTTCAATGCAGAGAAGTGAGCTGGCCGCCTATCATTCAGTACAGCACCACTCAGTTCAGACGGGTCTGATGTTTAAAGCTAGCTGAAAATAGCCGATTTACACGCAATGAGGTTGTAGATCAGCTATTTTTGGTGTGGGACACCGTCATACGATCCAGTATAAATCACACTGTACTGTACTGTACTGTACTGTACTGTACTGTACTGTACTGTACTGTACTGTACTGTACTGTACTGTACTGTACTGTACTGTACATTCCTCTATTTGAGAGTCACAAAGGGCTGAAGGGGATTGATGTGCAATAGATCTATAGCAATCTATCAGAGATACAATCTTGTGTCATTCTCAAAGGCACCTCTGGGAAGAGTATTAGCTATGCAAATTATTTATGCAAAAATATCCCTGATATAGACATGAAGGCCAGGCTCATGCAGAACATTTTTGGACATTGTGTTTTTTTGTTTTGTTCCTTGGAGAGTATGATGATGATGGCAGGCAGCTCTCAAGAGGACCACGCACACATATGCCGACGTGTTCCAATTAAGACGACGAGGACCTGCGGTCTCGTTAGTGGTTGTTAGGAGGAGTTAATAGGTGTATTTGTTAATGAAACCCGACAGCCATAATTGTTGTTCCCGGGTCAATGAGTAGTCGAGCTTGGAGCCATGCACCGACGCACCGTTTTGTATAGGAACTTATCTTTATGGACGCTGATGTGATGCCTCTGTGGTATTGTTCATGTAGGTCTGATGCTAATTAGCGCTATCGCATCCATGGACGTGTGATTAGGAGGACTGCTCCTCTGAGCTCTGGCGTCTATTCAGACCGTGCGTTGTTGCGGCAGCAGAGGCACTGAGGTGGAGGTCGTTATTCTCGCTCACTTAACATGCTGAGGCCTGGATAGCCACTGGGGGTGTGTGGTACAGAATATGCAGGTCCTTGCTTCAGTGTTTGTGGGTGGGTGGCTGGGTGGGGGTGGGCAGTGTGTCTGCAGAGAGAAATGTCTGAGAAGTTTGACGTACCATTCTCTGAATATAGTGTTGCTCCTCCATCACCAGCTTCTGTAGCTAACGCTTCGACGAGGCTAAAAATAGTATGGCATTGATAGTGGAGTCTTCGTCAGAACAGAACACGCCATCTCCTTAGAGACTGTTTGGTGTTTAGGTCTTTCCGGCTGTAACTGAGAGAGAACAGAGATTCTGGGGCAGTTGAGGTGAAAGCTAAGGCGTTGGCTTGGTTTAGTGATGTACCTGCCTGTGTGCTATGATGCAAATTTAGCTTTCTGGGCAACGTCGTATCCCTACAATCTGGAAATGCAAAATTGGAGCACGCTTTGTATTGTCAGGCGAAGCTGTCAAAAGGATTTTTACAATCCTGTGAAATCTGATTCGGCCATATTTAACGTTGGCACTTGGATCGTCTCAAATCGCCGTGGAAGAAACATGACCACTGTAGTCGACCACACAAACCTGCTCTTGTAGGAACATCACCCATCCTCCACACAAACACACAGACATACATGCGCAGTACATACAAGCCAAACAATCTGCATGTATGCAAAAACCTTTGAACAACACAGACATATTTGACTCTTATTTTCATGAGAGAAGCTTGACAGCAAGGGGCCAGAGATGCATGACTCTCTGAAGCCATTATCTAAAACTGGAAGCTTGTGACACCTTGGCAGCCTGCAGTCACACAGTGTGCGCGAGTTCATGTACTGTAAACCAACCGGCCACCATTAAGTTGCTCTCTTCTGGACTGAACTGGGATCACATGTCTGGACTTTTTTACAGCTATTTAAAGTTATTTGAATGCTTGACTTTAGTTTCAGGCATGCACTGCTCTCCCTTGAGTGTGCCCTCCATCTCTGGGGTATTGATTTGAGTCTGGGGGGGGTGGGGTTTCCCCGCATCAGAATGAAAGAGTGCTGTGTTTTCCCCTGTGACAGAGAGACCCTCTCCCACCTATGGAATAACTCTGCCCTCTGGCCCCCCTGTTTGAGTTCTCTGTTCAGCAGTGCTTGCTGCATAGCCTGTCTGGAGGGAGACTCCATGGTGTCTGTGTTGCATGCAGCAGCAGGAGGAGGAGGGAGGGGACCATGTAATTATTTGGTTGTCAGAGCAGTTCACCAGATCCATGATGCAACCCCCAGCATGGAATACAAGTGTATGTCCTGCCACTCACAGTATGTCAGCCAGCCAGCAAACCACTGACCCAGTCAGCCAACCAACCAACTAAACAGCTAACCAGTCAGCTAGCTTGCCAGCCAGCCAGCCAGCCAGCCAGCCAGCCAGCCATGTAAACAGGCAGCCAGGCAGGCGTTCCTTGAGAAAAGGGTAAGGGTGTGGGGAAAAAAATCCCATGACTTTCTGTGCCAGCTAACATTTAGCATTTATGAAGGTAAGTTGAACGCGGACGAGTTTGCCCCCCCCACCCCCACTCCACACACACACTTAACACGGTACAAAGTCACAAATTAGATCCAAACTTTGGATGTCAGAAGAGCCACCAAGGACAGCTCTCCTAGATTCCGATTTATGGAGGTTTGAACCGTAACTGACTGACAGGCAGCGGAAGTGTGGGAGCATTAAGGTGAAATGGGTAAACAACAAAACGGCAAACATGATCTTTAAAGCCCTTTCTACTGTCCCTCTTTGGTGTTGTCTGGCCGTCGGGCAACATTTCCGATGTTAATATGATGGCCATGCCTGGTGGGACTGTAAGTTGTGCTTGGCAGCACATCACTGTAGCTAGATGTGAAGAACCACAGATGTTGTGTGTTGTGCCGTTTGGCAACAGGGTCGCATAAAATGCGAGGGACACTTCTTAGTCCGACCTTTTTCACGTATACTCTCAAGAGCTGAACGGGTCGTGGTGTTGCCCGGGTAACGCAGCCTGCTGCTGCATGTGGGAAATATTGTTTTCTTTTAACCCATTTAGGCCTGACGTCGAAATTTAAAAAATATCTTCTACATCCTGAAATACCTATGTTTCTGTATCAGTGGTGCTCAATATTTCATGTCAAGGACAAGGACCCCGAAAATTATATGACATTGGCCGCCGACCCCATATGAAAATATGTTGTTCCAGGGACCTCCCCAGAAGCAAAGATTTGAGCTAAAACGTTCGCTCTGAAAGAATATAATATATTCAAAGATTTGAGGCACATTTTCACGATTTTTCAAAAATAGCAGACCTACAAGCTCATATTTTTCAATAGCTAAAGCATAACCTAATGCTTAAAACACCAAAAGGGGTTCCCACCCAAAATGGATTAATAGAGACTTGAAAGTAATGCATCTTCTTATCGTACTACAGTACAGCATCAGCTTTCTCCAACCTACATACAGGGACCACTTTTTGTTCATATCTTTTTTGATTTGATTTGATTTATTTGATATATTCAAGATGCAGTACAGAATTTTCAGGATTGCACAAAAAGTCAAAGACTTAATTCCATTGTGGTCCAAATAAATAAATACAGCATATGGTATACTATAGGAAGAACATGCGTTGACTAAAATCACAATAATGGACATTACAACGACACCATCATAGATCACTAAACAAAAAAATAAATACATAGATAACTAGAAAAAGTGCCCTTCTGGGCACAGGTCTCCACCAGGAGGATAGGACTGTGTGAGATGTTTGGCAAAATGTTTAGGAGTAATATAAACATGTTTGCCTTTGATGGCAATTGGATGATTTGAGGCATTTTGTTCCAAAAATGTGATTTGCAAAAATCAACCTGTTGGTGGAGCTATAACAGGCCAATGTGAAAAGGGTGGGATATATTCCTCAGCCCAGTAAGAAAATGTGTGAAAGATTTCACGTAAATTGCATGCTGCGTTCATGTTTTTGTTCAAAACGGGGCAATCTTGCAAACTGTGAAAGCCAATTATAGCCAATTAGGATGGAATATGAAATATCGGACAGATCCGACTTGAGCACATGACCATAGAGATACTGTGTAACGATTTGTGAGATTTTTGGACAGAATCTGGAGGAGTAATATCAAAAAATGTGTTTTACAAAAGTCGGCCTCCTGGTGGCGCTATAAAAGGCAGATGCGGAAAATGCAGGTCAAAGGTTTGTCCTTGGCCTCTAGGGAGTGTGCATGCAACGTTTCACGCAGATCGGTGCAGTTTTAGGTAAAACATGTGAAAAGCTGCCTCATGGTGGCGCTATAACAGGCCGTTCTGGAAAATGCGGGGCAGAGGTTCATCGTTGGCATCCAGGGAGTGTGTGTGCAAAGTTTGGCATCGACCGGGTTAACGGTGCCGGAGATTAGCTGTACACAGACGGACGGAAGGACACACACACGGACGGACGGACACACACACGGACGGAGTGCAAAACATACTCTCTCCCCATGCCTTCGGCCTGGTGGAGACAAATACAGCACTATTCTAGCTTGGCGACTGTGGCTCATGAGGTAGAGCAGGTCGTCCAATGATCCATGGGTCGGCGGTTTGAATCCCGGCTCCTCCTGTCTACATGTCGAAGTGTCCTTGGGCAAGACACTGAACCCCAAATTGCTCCCGATGTGCTGGTTGGTACCTTGCATGGCTTCCGCCGCAATCGGTGTATGAATGTGTGTGTGAATGGGTGAATGTAATGCACAATCTATGTAAAGCGCATTGGATAAAGGCGCTATATAAATGCACCATTTACCATTTACCATTTGCCCATCAGCCAGTTTTTCAACATATTCTGGCTCCATAAGTGCAGGCTCCATCCATATACTGTATGAGTACATAAAGCATAATGAAAAATAGGCCAGCATTGCATTGCAGTCTAGAGAAGAGGACCCTGGCTATGATTTTTATGGTAGCTCAAGTTTCCATATATGAAGTTATCTTTCCCTATAATGATGTCACTGTGATATTACGGTACCGTACATTATGAGCATGTCTTCTGAAAATATAAAGGGTAAAACCTTCCTTGACTTCATAGGAAGGGGCTGCTCGCTCCTTTGTCAAACATTACAGGACGCTATTACGTCACCCATTGTGTACGTTCTGACAAAGGAGTGTGTGGCTCCTGCACATTAACCCATTTTGACCTGGGAACGATTCCACACATGTCTTCCAAATCCTGACAGTTTTCTGAAAAACCATATGTTTCTATGTCAGTGGTTCTCAAACTATTTCATCAAGGCCTGCCAGAATTATATGTATTTGGCCACCGAACCCCATCTGAAAATATGTAGTTCCACGGACACTCCAGACGCAAAGTTTTGAGTTAAAAACGTTCGCTCTGAAAGAATAAATATTCAAAGATTTGTGCCACATTTTCACGATTTTTCAAAAATAGCAGACCTACAAGTTCAGCCACGCTATGAGCTTGTAGATCTGCTATTTTTCAATAGCTAAAGCACAACATAATGCTCAAACTCATAAAAGGGGTTCCCGCCCCAAAATGGATTAAGTCAAGGATGGTTTTACTTTTTTATATTTTTGCATACGTTCTTGCCTTGACTAGCACCACCTGTACGTGTGAGTTTGGATGTGCATGAGTGGGTCTATTATTATTAGGCCTGTTCTCCAATTCAATATGTTGTTCTGAGACCTTATAGGAATGACTGTCCATAATGTGTTATGTCCACGATTCTCTTCTACAAATTGAGGCTGTATATGTGGTAATGGTATAATGTCATACATGGGCAATGTAAGATTGAATAGATTTTTTTGAATCAGTGTGTCTTTGCTGCAGCTAGGCCGTGCGTGCATGCGTGCGTGCGTGCGTGCGTGCGTGCGTGCGTGCGTGTGTGCGTGTGTGTGTCGCAGTAAGACACAGCTCGCATAGCCTTTATGCAAACAGAGCAGTATTGATTGTTCAGAACAATGGCTACTCTGTTTACCTTCAGCCTATGCTGATGCTGCTACGTAGCAAGGCCATGTTTACAGAAGCGAGGAGAGGGACCAGAGGAGACAGAATGAAATAAATGACTCAAATGAGCTCTCCAGTTCTTTAGGGGTAATAAAAACAGTTTGTATACTAAGCCTAAGCCTACTGCTTAAGACTGGGTGTCATTACAGGCAAAACATGACGAGAAATCAATTTTATTCCCCCAAAATGTACTAAAAAGTATTTTTGAGCGGTGCCTCAAAAAGTACAGTAGAGAGCACAGTACACTACAATACAGTGCCCTGCGGAACCATTGCCCACCACTCCTGAATGGACCTGGTGAGACGTAGGAGGGGCCCGGACAGGAGACAACCTACAGAGCCTACTCCTTCCATGCACCAGAAGTGTACCTCCCAGCCCTGGCAGAGTAGTTCTGGAGTAGTTCCAACGGATTGTGTGGCCCTGGTTTTGCCCTAGTGGGACTGATTGAGGGTAGCTACTGGGACGTAAGTCAGTGACTTGATCACCCCGGCTGGGTCGCCTGAGTGAGGGGTATGATGTTGGAAGACCCGAAACCCCGTTGACCTCAGGATACATCACTGAGGATACGTCCCAGGTGCATCCATGCGATGTATTTTTTGAGTGGTGCAACCACTCCAAGGAACAGCAATGTCCGTGTTAACCTATGTGACTATGTATGTGTATGTATGTGTGACTATGAGTACCAGTAGGGGCAAAAGTGGCGCTGTTGTGCCAGAAACAGAGAGCGAGAGAGAGAGTGCTGCACTGTTGCCTGCTAATGAGAGAGAGAGAGAGGGGTAGGGGGAGAGGGGAGAGGGGAGTTGCACCACTCAGTTCACACGGGTGTGATTTTTTTTTGTTATAGTTACAGACCACAGTACAGTACAAAGTTAAAGTCATACGATTTGTCACACACGTTACCGCAGTGAAATTTGTTCTCCGCATTTGACCCATCTCTTGGAGCGGTTGAGCCGCAGCCAAAGAGCGGTGAGCTGCAGCGTGCGCCGCGCTCGGGAATCATTTGATTAGTAGATTTGACCCCCAATCCAACCCTTTGATGCTGAGTGCTAAGCAGGGAGGCATTGGGTCCCATTTTTACAGTCTTTGGTATGACCCGGCCGGGGATCGAACCCCGACCTCCCAGTTTCAGGGCGGACACTCTAACCACAGGGCCACTGTCTGGTCAGTAACTATAACAGTAACTATAACAATAAATGTATAGTTGCACCGCTCACTTCACACAGGTGTGATTTATTTTATGTCAGCTCTTCATACATCCAAATGAGTAGTGCCGCTCTATTGGTGCAAATTCAAACAAAAGAAAACAAATCACACCCGTGTGAACTGAGTGGTGCAGCGACGTCACACACTAACCATAGCAACCATGCTCACATGTACGTGGGGCCACGTACAGGTACAGACACAGGTACAGACAAAGCTGGTTGCACCACAAAGTGGTTTGCACCACTCAAAAATGTCACTATTTAAAATGATGGAAGTTCAGGCTAAATGGAAAGGCAGACACTTTGAGATTTCCAGTGTCTCTATCGTGCCCACTGTCCATATGTGTTTTCTAGACACATCAGAAGACTGAGACTCTGGTTGTGGTTCTGATAATGTTGTATAGAAAGAAGGCTGCTGACCTGAGTGGACCCAGCCAGCTCTATCCTAGGCACACTAGGTCATCAGTGTCACCTAGGATAGGTGACACTGACGCCAGCAGTTACAAGGACAGCTCCATAAAATCAAGAGTTACAGACGGTGTGCCTCGACTAAGTTTACAGTGCAGGCTGGACATGTAACATAAGTGTAATGTGAGCCCTCGTGTTATGATGCCAGGCCCAAGAGTCTTCATCAACAAGAGGTGTAATGTGAGCCGTCATGTTATGATGCCAGGCCCAAGAGTCTTCATCAACAAGAGGCTAAGTTGGGAGGTGCTAATGGAGAAAGGATGTGTGCTCATTAGGGCGGCCGGGGATATATAGACCAGTGGTTCCCACACCTTTTCATGTCAAGGACCCCCAAATTTGACACTAATTAGCCCGCGGACCCCCATTTGAAAAGATATGCCAGGGACCCCAATAAGAGATTATTTTTTACGGCTCTAGCAGTGGTTCTCAACGCGTTTAATTTCAAGGACCCCCAGTTTGACATGCAGTAGTCTACAGACGTGAAGACGCCAAAAGTTATTGCCTGGACTGACATTTGTGATGATAGGAGATACAGGCGATTGAAAGAAAAAGATAGAATGGATTAGTATGGCGACGACGATCTAAGATGGGCGATCCAGTGCTGTGACAACAACATAGCTAGCTAACCGGCTAACGTAAGTAGCATTATGGCTCGATCGATCGAATGCACTATAAAAGCACAATTGCCATTAATCAACGGCAATGGCGGTAAGCGTAGTATCAAAAAATAGGCTTCAATTGACCTACATCTACGGCAATGGCGCTGAAAGAATTAAGTGATTAAACCAGGAAAAGACAACTTAAATCATATCACGATATTACGATATCACAAATCCCAGACGATATCTAGTCTTATATCACGATAAATATATCTATGTATTGCCCAGCCCTATAGTGCTCATAGCTTCAGGGCTGGACTGGTCTTAAATACACATATAGATGGTGTTAAACTCTGTTGTCACAGGAGCAGGAAAACGGCCCTTTTCATCTAGATTGGAATAAATGTTCTCTATGCTCCAGTTATGCAAACACCTGCAGGGAGCGACTGTGCTGACACTGGGCCTGTCATTCTACTCCCTCATGGGGCAGCTGACACACACACACACACACACACACACACACACACACACACACACACACACACTCCCTCATGGGGCAGCTGGCTGTTTTTAGCAGACTATACACGTGTGCACTGGCACTGCATATGCGCGCACACACACACACACACACACACACACACACACACACACACACACACACACACACACACAAGGTGCACTGTAAGCACCTTTCTCTATTCCAGACTCCAGAGTGGGCCTTTTTCTTTTTTGACCTATAACACTTGATCTGTCTGTTCTATTTACAGTATATTGTTAAAGGTAGGTCAGCAGAATATACTGTAAGCAACAACTTCAGATACTTACATACTAGTTCATATGTAGACAACATACGTTGCTTTTTATTGGAAATGACTTAATATGAAAGGTTCTGAAAGGGCTGCTGTACAGGTAGTTTGATGGTATTGATTGAATAATGAAAGGTTCTGAAAGGACTGCTGTACAGGTAGTTTGATGGTATTGATTGAATAATGAAAGGTTCTGAAAGGGCTGCTGTACAGGTAGTTTGATGGTATTGATGTAATAATGAAAGGTTCTGAAAGGGCTGCTGTACAGGTAGTTTGATGGTATTGATGTAATAATGAAAGGTTCTGAAAGGGCTGCTGTACAGGTAGTTTGATGGTATTGATGTAATAATGAAAGGTTCTGAAAGGGCTGCTGTACAGGTAGTTTGATGGTATTGATGTAATAATGAAAGGTTCTGAAAGGGCTGCTGTACAGGTAGTTCGATGGTATTGATGTAATAATGAAAGGTTCTGAAAGGGCTGCTGTACAGGTAGTTCGATGGTATTGATGTAATAATGAAAGGTTCTGAAAGGGCTGCTGTACAGGTAGTTCGATGGTATTGATTTAATAATGAAAGGTTCTGAAAGGGCTGCTGTACAGGTAGTTCGATGGTATTGATGTAATAATGAAAGGTTCTGAAAGGGCTGCTGTACAGGTAGTTCGATGGTATGGATTTAATAATCACGGCGATCACAAGTGGAGAAAATTGCTAGTACAGTATTGTACTTTATTGACTGTAAAATATTGGCCTATAAATGTATGTACATTACACATTGTAACTGTCTAGTGACCAGCATTGAAATCCAGCTCTATTTACAATGCTCTGGAAGCCATTCTGTTGTTAATTCAATATTTATTGACAATATCCAACATTATGATGTAAAGTATTTGTTTTTGTGCAGAACTTTATCAGGGTGGATCTTCTTCCACTCCTGTCATCAGTGCCTTCAAGGGGGGGGGGGGGGGGGTTGGTTGGGTTAACTGCTCAAACTCCAAAATGTTTAGAACATATTTCTTGTTATATTTTCACGTTATTGGAATTTCCAGCATTTAAAATGATCTGTTTCCCTGTCTTTTATTTAACATTCCCACTGGGCACTATAACTATAAAAATGTAGTTTTAAATTGTTCTAAGGTGAAACGTTTCAGAAACTCCAAACCGTAAAAGCTGGATGCTGCCAAACCTTTGAAATGTGTGACTGTCAATGGCTCCTGTCAGGCAATCTGTTTATGTCCGGTCTGTTATGGCCATTTATGTCATGCTTAGGTGCTGCTTCCAGACCCACATGAACGCACCCAGGGTGCCGGCCCGATTCCGGCGAGCCGCCCCGCGTCCGAAATGATTGAGAAATTACAGAGTTACCGTGTGGGGGTCCCTCTACTGTACCCTTCACTGTACTGTACTGTCACTGTACTGTACTGGCACACCCAAAATCACCATATATACTGTTAATATGTGTATTTGTGTGTGTGTTAGGTTGCGCACAGGTGGTGAAAAACAACCATGCTGTTTTCGTGCTCGGACGCACCCACCCACCCAGCCAGCCACACACCCACCCACCCAGCCAGCCACACACATAGTCACTTAAGGAAGTGGTTGCACCTCTTAAAAAAGGATGCACATTAGACAGCTTGTACGATGTTTTATTGCATGAATGAACATGAGTGACACACATCAGATCACTGAGCAGATGTGCTGAAAGGACTATTGTGAGACTATACGCTTGATGCACAAACCTGTGCCCTCAAAGCAAAAGCCATTCAGACCTTTTCTCTGATATTTTATGTTTCTTCAGACTAGTTGGTTTCAGGTCAGACAACAGCTGTATAATGCTGAGCTACTAGGACCTCTGCCGCCTGTTTTGTGTGATTTGTACTGGCTTGTTGCTACAGTATGTTCAGCCTGGGTCTAGCAACGCAGTCTGTTTTTGACAACATCCAATCCAAACATCCAAACAGTTTATATTATTAGGGGATGTTTTTATGGCTGCAAGTATCGATTATATTCTTAGTGATTATATTCTTCGTGATATTATTTCATGCAGAAATAGCATTACACTGACAATCACAAAGCAATGGATTAGTTTGTTTAACTCAAAGTCAAAGTCATACGATTTGTCACACACGTTACCGCAGTGAAATTTGTTCTCCGCATTTGACCCATCTCTTGGAGTGGTGAGCCGCAGTCAAGGAGCGGTGAGCTGCAGCCGTGCCACGCTCGGGTCGGGAATCATTTGATTAGTAGATTTGACCCCCCAATCCAACCCTTTGATGCTGAGTGCCAAGCAGGGAGGCATTGGGTCCCATTTTTACAGTCTTTGGTACGACCCGGTTGGGGATCGAACCCCGACCTCCCAGTTTCATGGCGGACACTCTAACCACAAGGCCACTGTCTGGTGCACCCCTAGATGTACTGTGAATGCTGGTACAATTAAATACAGTATCCATGCATGGTAGTGTGGTCAGGTCAGTCACTATTCAGGATGGAATTGGATGTATTGGCTGGAGAGCATGAGTGATGTTCCAGGTTTACTTGAGTGGCCATTGATTGCACACAGTACACAACAGCATTTAAACATACCGTTTAATTAGTATGCATTAAACGGCATGGCATTTTATCATGCGGCTGCTGCAAAAAATACCTGGTTAAAGCCTCTACCCCGGGACCTGTCATGGGACTCGTGCAGTTATGCACACCTCTAACTTGGGGTGAATCGAATCAAATGTGATATTACATGATCTGATTCTGTTAATGCAATTCAGGCATTTGGTACAAGCACGTAGTAGGTGTCATTTAATTTGTGTGTGCTATTATGGGGCTACTGTACTGGGAGTCTGGGACTGCTGATACAGGGAAAAACAAGTGTAATGGTGTATTAAAATCTGCACGCACGCACAGACAGTAAGAGTTTCCTCATACCATCAGCTATTCCGCTGGAGCGCTCTCTCGCTCTCTCTCTCTCTCTCTCTCTCTCTCTCTCTCTCTCTCTCTCTCTCGCTCTCTGTTTTCCCTCATGCTTCCTCCCCCTCTCGCCCACACGACGTCCCTGTGCTGTTAATCATCAATGTGTACCTCTATGCTTAGACAGATACAGTATATATGTTGTGTTTATGTGTAAAAACGGTACATCCCGCAGAGATCACATTCCCGGTTTGCCCCTCCTTTTAACCAGCTTTGCTGCCTGTTATGACCGTGGGCCTGTTATGACCGTGGGCCTGTTATGACCGTGGGCCTGTTATGACCGTGGGCGTGTTATGACCGTGGGCCTGTTATGACCGTGGGCCTGTTATTATGTTAATTTTAGAGTGTACAAAAGGCAACCAAAAGGGCCCCTTGCGGGTCTGTAACTCAAATGGACCTGTACGGGTCCAAATGGACCTGTACGGGTCCATTGGGTTCCCTTTTTGTATCATCTCAGAGTTAAATCAATACTGCAGGATTTTACAGTACAGCTCCTCTTCACTCTGAATTCATCCATCCATCTAAACACCTGTCTACACAATCCCGTAACCGTAATCTCATAAAAGGCTGCTAAAACCCTGGCAAGGTTTTTCGGGATACCGAGGCAGCATGCTTTTATTCAGAGGCTACGGCATGGTTGCTCTTTCCGCCCTGCTAAGCTTTATTTTGGATTACAACTGGGACAGTAATTTAGGAATATGAGGGTATTAATTTATATACTGCAGGTCATTTTTGGAGTGAACAGGTGTGTGTGTGTGTGTGTGTGTGTGTGTGTGTGTGTGTGTGTGTGTGTGTGTGTGTGTGTGTGTGTGTGTGTGTGTGTGTGTGTGTGTGTGTGTGTGTGTGTGTGTGTGTGTGTGTGTGTGTGTGTGTGTGTGTGTGTGTGTGTGTGTGTGTGTGTGTGTGTGTGTGTGTGTGTTGCTTTTGCAGCGTTTGTCCCATGCTCTGCAAATTCGTCGGCCTTCTGTCATGCAGGCGCTGTTAGTGGCGAACTGGTCTGGTTCTGTCTGTGTACCATTATGAACTGGTCTGGTTCTGTCTGTGTACCATTATGAACTGGTCTGGTTCTGTCTGTGTACCATTATGAACTGGTCTGGTTCTGTCTGTGTACCATTATGAACTGGTCTGGTTCTGTCTGTGTACCATCATGAATGAACGCAGTTTTTCAGCCCACTCATTCATCTCTGCCACACACGGAGCTGTCTGCACACAATGACCCCATTTTTATGTGTGTCTGTGTGTCTCACATGGAACAATGCTATTAAGTGACAGAGGGAATCGTACAGTACATGCAGTGTGTGTGTGTGTGTGTGCGTGTGCGTGTGCGTGTGCGTGTGCGTGTGCGCGTGCGTGCGTGCGTGCGTGCGCGCGCGCGCGTGCGTGCGTGCGCGCCATGTGATGAGCAGAGAAGACGAGCGATTGAAGAGTGCACCGCCTTCCTCCAGCCTGCACCCACTTCTCTCTGCTGTGTTACTTGGCAGGAACCTCCAGCACGGCTCTCTCTCTCTCTAGTCTCTCGCCAGCCTTGCAGCGAGCAAAGCCCACCACACAAATACACACAAATGCACAATACATCCCTTGTGTCCTTGGGAGAAGGTCACGGCGAGTTGAGAGTCCATAGAAAAAAGGGGGTGGAAGTGGAAGTGGGGAACATGCATGGCTGTGAGTTGTGTTAGTGTAGCAGCAGCAGCGTCCATCACATTTGCTTTGGGCTTTTACCGTGGCGCGTGCCCGTTGTCCACCTCCCAACGTTCTCTCTATATCCGTCCCTATGCTGTTGTGTAGACTACTTTCTCTCAACGTCGGGTCCGGGGACCACCTGGGGTCCAAATGGACGTGTTAAGGCTCATACATAGTCTGGATTTTCGGTGGTGAGGTGACCGCCGAACTACAACATGACGTCACGAGCCGCGGTGAAGAGCAAACCACCGCCACCGCCCCAGCCCTTCCCTCTGTTTTTACTCACCACCGCTCAACGTTATTTCAGCTCCGGTGGTCAGCTCACCACCGGAGCGGTGTTCACCTCACCATCGAAAATCCAGACTATATGTATGAGCCTTTACGGGTCTGTAAGAAAATGGAACCAAATGGACACGTAAGTGTCCCATTTGGTTCCATTTGTACGCTGTCAGAGTTAAACTACACTGAGCATTTGACCGTAGAGACCGAAACATTTTGTACCCAGTGGGGGTCCGTGAAGAAAGACCAATGCATATCGACCCGGGGGTCCTTGAAATGAAGACGGTTGAGAATCACCGTCCTATAGATAGACATCCAGGGAGCCCTGGTTGTGCTCTGGCGACATGGCAGGAAAAGCCCTCGGCTGGCCAGCGGTCATTCAGCCACTCACCATCACCTCCTCCTCCTCCTCCACACGTGCAGGCACTGGGTGACATGGTCTGCTTAATGTGGTGGAAATTTCGTTTATCTCCCCTCCGCTCCCCTCCATCCTGGTCTCTCTCCTCTCTCATCTCTCTTCTCTGTGGCCTCTTGGGAGAGGGTGATTGCATTGCAAACCCACCCCACTCCGCCCCCCCAATCCATCTCCCTGGGGCTCACTGCCTCTGTCTGACGGGTGAGGTAAATGCAAAGAGAATGATACACTGAGATGAAGGGAGGGGGGGATAAAGTGAATGGGATAGATGGATTAAGAGTTTTAGATCACTCTAGTAATCAGCAAATGTAATAAGAACACTTGGATTTCTTGCAAGTTGTGGGAGATGAGGTTAAGTTTGTGCAAATCATTCTTGAACTTAACCCATTTTGGGCGGGAACCCCTTTTGGTGTTAGCATTATGTTATGCTTTAGCTATTGAAAAATAGCAGATCTACAAGCTTGTAGGTCTGCTATTTTTGAAAAATCGTGAAAATGTGGCCCAAATGTTTGAATATATTCTTTCAGAGCGTTCGTTTTTAACTCAAATCTTTGCTTCTGGGGGGTCCCTTGAACAACATATTTTCAGATGGGGGTCGGCGGCCAAATACAGATAATTCTAGGGGTCCTTGACATTAAATAGTTTGAGAACCACTGTCATAGAAACATGGGTTTTTCAGAAAACTGTCAGGATTTTGGCATTTGTAGAATCGTCCCCAGGTCAAAATGGGTTAACACCATCTATGTATAGTATATATATATGTGTGTATTTAAGACCAGTCCAGCCCTGAAGCTATGAGCACGACTGACTGATTTTTAGAATCTGATCTCAGGTCAAAATGGGTGATGTTGAAATCAATAACCTAGTAAATTTGTACCCGGTTTAGCGTGTTGTGACCAAATACTATGACAGCATTTGTGCTTTTCAGTGATGGGAGCTTTCCTTGCACACATGAATGCACACAGCCTGGGCCACAGACAAACAATACACCGTCCCGCACAATGTCAACAATGTCTTGAGGTTTGACATGGCCGCTCATTAGCACACCAGGCATGAAAACACCTTTGCGTGATTACAATAACTGCTGCCTGCTGGAATGTCTGGGTGTGACGTGACGTCACGCTGCTTATACATGCATTTGAGTTACCCACCAAATCTCCGAAGATGCTAATGACCTTTAGTCTGACTGCAGGAGGCTATTAGAGCACTGGGGTTTGGGAATTGACTTTCCTTTTTTTAAAGGTATATTCACTTCATTCAAATGTCACTTATTTTTTCTTATTTTTTGGATAATCCTCCCTACTATAAAGTGTGCTGACCATATAAGGAGTTCCTCCCTGTCCCCAGTGAGCCCCTGGGGTAAAAAAAACCCTAGTTTCGGTTTGGGCTTTGGGGGGCAAAGCCTTCATCCAATCAGGATGAGAGGGGCCTTCCTCCAATCATGATCGAGTGGGGATGGCATTGGTGCACGTGCTGTTGGTCTGTTGTACTTCCCCCACTGTAGAGCATGTGCATGTGCACATCTTGTTACCGGTGGACCGGGTTTTTTTTCCAAATCACTGAATGCTCCTTTAATGTTTTTTCTTTTGTGGCTTTCGCCTTTATTTTATATTTTTTATGGAGGGACAGACAGTAGGCTGACAGGAAATGGGGAGAGAGATGGGCGGGGAAGACATGCAGTAAAGGCCGTGGGGAACGGGAGTCGAACCCGCGGCACACTGCCAGACTGGATTACCAGCCAAGGTGCCTGGACCATTGAGCCATGGCCCAGGCTGAATTGCCTTTCCTTTTTGCAATGAGTCTCATTTGCATAGAAAAGGGACAATTCTGTGAAAAAGTATGCATATTATTACTTAATTTCAATGTACGCCAATAGCACTGGAGAGAGTTGTGCTATTGGAGGAAGGACCCGGTCATCCTGTCTGACATTTTACCATCTGCCAGAGTTGTTAACCTGCCCACAGAGATGTGTGGCATGGTATTATCACCCCTATCTGTGTGACTGTGTACCAAATAACTCATGAATTAGTATATAGGCTGCCATGAGGAGATAATTCACTTTAGGGTAAAACATTTTCGAGATAAAAGGGCGCCATCAAATCAAGGTCATATTTACCGTATCGGTCAAATCAAAGGAATATGGAGATGTGTTGGATGTACAATTAGGGTGGGCCATCAGATTTCATCATAATGTAAAATGTACATATGTCTGCTTCTGCTTTAGGGCTGCTGAATATATTGTTTCAGCTTTACCTTTGCAATGTACACATAGTGAAATGGTGAATAGTGATGCAGCGGATAGCTAAGGCAAATTGGGCCAGTCACAGTCACATTGTACTAAAAACACTTGATAGAAATGGAAAACTAGCAAGGTTCATGTTTTTCATGGCTAATCTGGAAGAAAAACAGTCCATCTGATAATAATGATGTAATACTGTACAGTACAGTAACTGGTCGTTCACAGAGGTTCGACTCGAGTAAATGAAAATGTTTGGCTGCCTGCAACTGTGCACAAATAGAGTGGAATCCACAATTTCAACATGCTTTTAGAACACGGCCAGCTGAGCTGAAACTGAAAGCATACCTGGTATGCACAGCAGCAGTGCTCCAGCCAGGATGGAGGGGGAGAGGGGACGTGTAATGATGATTCCTAAAAGACAAGCAGCAATGCTCCAGCCAGGATGGAGGGGGAGAGGGGACGTGTAATGATGATTCCTAAAAGACAAGCGGCAATGCTCCAGCCAGGATGGAGGGGGAGAGGGGACGTGTAATGATGATTCCTAAAAGACAAGCGGCAATGCTCCAGCCAGGATGGAGGGGGAGAGGGGACGTGTAATGATGATTCCTAAAAGACAAGCGGCAATGCTCCAGCCAGGATGGAGGGGGAGAGCGGACGTGTAATGATGATTCCTATAAAAGACAAGCAGCAATGCTCCAGCCAGGATGGAGGGGGAGAGGGGACGTGTAATGATGATTCCTAAAAGACAAGCAGCAATGCTCCAGCCAGCATGGAGGGGGAGAGGGGACGTGTAATGATGATTCCTAAAAGACAAGCAGCAATGCTCCAGCCATGATGGAGGGGGAGAGGGGACGTGTAATGATGATTCCTAAAAGACAAGCAGCAATGCTCCAGCCAGGATGGAGGGGGAGAGGGGACGTGTAATGATGATTCCTAAAAGACAAGCAGCAATGCTCCAGCCAGGACGGAGGGGGAGAGGGGACGTGTAATGATGATTCCTAAAAGACAAGCAGCAATGCTCCAGCCAGGATGGAGGGGGAGAGGGGACGTGTAATGATGATTCCTAAAAGACAAGCAGCAATGCTCCAGCCAGGATGGGGGGGGAGAGGGGACGTGTAATGATGATTCCTAAAAGACAAGCAGCAATGCTCCAGCCAGGATGGGGGGGGAGAGGGGACGTGTAATGATGATTCCTAAAAGACAAGCAGCAATGCTCCAGCCAGGATGGAGGGGGAGAGGGGACGTGTAATGATGCTCCAGCCAGGATGGAGGGGGAGAGGTGATGGAGGGGAGCATGGAGGGGGAGAGGGGACGTGTAATGATGATTCCTAAAAGACAAGCGGCAATGCTCCAGCCAGGATGGAGGGGGAGAGGGGACGTGTAATGATGATTCCTAAAAGACAAGCAGCAATGCTCCAGCCAGGATGGAGGGGGGGACGGAGGGGGAGAGGGGACGTGTAATGATGATTCCTAAAAGACAAGCAGCAATGCTCCAGCCAGGATGGAGGGGGAGAGGGGACGTGTAATGATGATTCCTAAAAGACAAGGTCCTGCCAGCACTCATTGACAGTGAAATGAGTCTGCACAGGTAACGCTCCATTTCACCTGGGCTCCATTACACCATGTCTGGGGTCTCTTCTCCACAAATCTCTGTCTTTCCAATTACTGCCCTGGCATCGAAATGAATGAGCGGAGAAAATAAATCATAGGTGAAGCCCACAGCACTCTGAGACCGTGATTCTAAACCAT
Organism: Electrona antarctica; assembly: GCF_951216825.1. Lineage (NCBI taxonomy): Eukaryota > Metazoa > Chordata > Actinopteri > Myctophiformes > Myctophidae > Electrona > Electrona antarctica. The sequence continues at coordinate 9,891,701 of NC_136791.1, forward strand.
TTTAATTTCAAGGACCCCCAGTTTCATATTATGCATTAGGCCACAGGACCCAATAGGATTAACATTATGTAGATTTTCTTTCAACTTAGTGGGAGCGATCAGTAATATGCTGCGCCCTTGAAGTAAATAGGTGGCCAAGCTTAACAAGAGCATAACTATATTTAAAACATTCGTTTATAACCCCTGCAATAAAGTAGTCCTCCTTGGATTACACTGAGTTTATAAACTATTTTATTATTGTTTTGCCATGGCCTCCTATTTAATTCAATTCATCAAACACTGAACAATGAATATTGGATCAGTAATGCAAGAAAACAAATCTTTGAATTCAAGGCGTCATGGGTTGAGTCATAGAAAAATAAGTTTTGTGGTGAACTACTGATGGACGATGGTCTCTCCTTGATTTCTCTGCAGCCATCTCCCAGCTGTAGTTGTAAGATGAGCACGCACGCACGCATGCACGCACACACGCACACACGCACACAAACACACACACCTGTTGTTCTATGATGGAACCTTTTGTCGGGTAACCTGACCGGTTGTATTTCAAAGTAAGTGCACAGTACTATAGTACTGTTCCTGGACAAACAGTGTAGGCTCCATCTAAAAAAAAAAAGGATGCAGTAAATGAATGCCATCCATCCCCCAACTCTCGCAAGTTGGTGGTGCGTCATCGTCGTATGCCATCCATCCCCCAACTCTCGCAAGTTGGTGGTGCGTCATCGTCGTATGCCATCCATCCCCCAACTCTCGCAAGTTGGTGGTGCGTCATCGTCGTATGCCATCCATCCCCCAACTCTCGCAAGTTGGTGGTGCGTCATCGTCGTATGCCATCCATCCCCCAACTCTCGCAAGTTGGTGGTGCGTCATCGTCGTATGCCATCCATCCCCCAACTCTCCCAAGTTGGTGGTGCGTCATCGTCGTATGCCATCCATCCCCCAACTCTCCCAAGTTGGTGGTGCGTCATCGTCGTATGCCATCCATCCCCCAACTCTCCCAAGTTGGTGGTGCGTCATCGTCGTATGCCATCCATCCCCCAACTCTCCCAAGTTGGTGGTGCGTCATCGTCGTATGCCATCCATCCCCCAACTCTCCCAAGTTGGTGGTGCGTCATCGTCGTATGCCATCCATCCCCCAACTCTCCCAAGTTGGTGGTGCGTCATCGTCGTATGCCATCCATCCCCCAACTCTCCCAAGTTGGTGGTGCGTCATCGTCGTATGCCATCCATCCCCCAACTCTCCCAAGTTGGTGGTGCGTCATCGTCGTATGCCATCCATCCCCCAACTCTCCCAAGTTGGTGGTGCGTCATCGTCGTATGCCATCCATCCCCCAACTCTCCCAAGTTGGTGGTGCGTCATCGTCGTATGCCATCCATCCCCCAACTCTCCCAAGTTGGTGGTGCGTCATCGTCTTATGTCATCCATCCCCCAACTCTCCCAAGTTGGTGGTGCGTCATCGTCGTATGCCATCCATCCCCCAACTCTCCCAAGTTGGTGGTGCGTCATCGTCGTACACACTGGTGGACAGTAACTAAGTACATTTACTAAGTACGTGTATGTGCTTGTCCGATACACATGACACTAAGGCCGCTTCCTTTGACGGTGAGGAGTTTGGCCAGGTGGATGTAATGCATGTGAAGGAACACTGTAGCAGTAGCTAGTGCAGTGACAGAGATCACCCTCTCCCTTCTCACCCAGCTTCCCCGTACGAACACGGGGCGGCGGTGGCTCAGGGGTAGAGTGGGGCTCCCCCAGAGAGAGTGTCAAAGTGTCCTTGAGCAAGACACTGAACCCCTAATTGCTCCTGATGTGCTGGTTGGTGCCTTGCATGGTTTCCGCCGCCATCTGTGTATGAATGTGTGTGTGAATGTAATGCACAATCTATGCTGTATAAATAAACCATTTACCATTTATGTCTAATTGTTTTCGTTGGAGCCGGATGCACAGTGGAGGGTTCGAAGTTCGAACCCCTAGTGTTTGCACTGTGGTGGGCAGGAACTCTAACCCTGCGCCACCCAAGCACCGCCCGGTTCTTCTGACATAATAGATCTTTATTGTCATTGCTTGCATGAAACAACAAAATTCAGTTTAGAGCTTCACCTCTGGCATACAAAGTACTGTACAATAACCCATAGTGCTGGGGCAATGTAATAGTGCAAAGTCCAAAGTTCAGTGCAAGACCAAGTCCATTTTCAGTACCCTTTTAATACAGCTGCAAGCCATACCCTTTTAATAATGCTGCAACCCTTTAGTATTCCAAAGTGAGTGTTTACCAGTGAGTGTTACTGCCCTAATTTGTCATGGAGTTGGATAGTGTGAGGGTAGACGGATTATAAATGGCCCGCTCTCCTGGAAGTACTATTTAACTAAAACACTCCTGGCATATTAAATACCTAAGATACCTTCCACTTGCCTGACTCGCCCTGTCAAATCATGCCTTAACCCATTTTGGGCGGGAACCCCTTTTGGTGTTAGCGTTATGTTATGCTTTAGCTATTGAAAAATAGCAGATCTACGAGCTCAGAGCTTGTAGGTCTGCTATTTTTGAAAAATCGAAGAACCACTGACATAGAAACATAGCTTTTTCAGAAAACTGTCAGGATGTAGAAGACATTTTTAGAATCTGATCTCGGGTCAAAATGGGTTAAAATGTTTAAAGATATTACCATTTAATTCCATCATATTTTCCTCTGGTACTGGTGTTTTGTGAATATTTTTGTGAAATTGTCTCGTTAAATATTACTGCCACAACAACATATCATTTCGTACGACCGTCTACCGTCTGCTACCTAGCAGAGTGCACCTGCAGTTCACTTACGCATTCACTGCATGCAGTCTCGCAGCGGCAGTGTTCCTTTCATATTCATGGGAAGATGTTTTTAAAACACCAGTAACCTGCATGCAAATGCTGGGCAAAAATAACAGGTTACAAAGAAAAGAAAGTAACTGGAAGATAAGATAAGAGGGAGAGTGACAGGTTGTAATTCCAGCCATCAGCTGGAGTTGGCTTGAATTGAAGTCTTTGATCTTCAGATCAGTGCCAACATATGCAGAGCAGAGTTATTATTATAGTTCACTGGAAACACATTTTCCTTATCTGAAATAAAAATAAAGACTAGACTTTAAGACGATAACTACCGGTAACTGAAACCGTATTGTGTATTTTATTTACAAAACGAATGAGGACATTTCCTTTAGCCTTTGCCATTATAACATTTTTGAAGATATTTAGGGAACCCCTTTTGGTGTTAGCATTATGTTATGCTTTAGCTATTGAAAAATAGCAGATCTACAAGCTCATAGCGCGCCACTTTGTGGCGCGCTATGAGCTTGATCTGCTATTTTTTTTTTTATATCAAAGAACGACTGACATAGAAACATAGCTTTTTCAGAAAACTGTCAGGATGTAGAAGACATTTTTAGAATTCGATCTCAGGTCAAAATGGGTTAAAAATACGCTATTCTCACAATTCTCAAAATGTTTTGAATTGCACCCCAGGGGGGCAATTAACCTATGGGGGACAAATAACCTATGACAATAAAAAACTAAAACTAACAATAAAACTAATACAAACTAAACTAAATCTATGCCTTTTCAAAACATAAAAAACGAAACTAGCAAACCCAACGAATTAAAACTACACTACATTTGAAACCAAAAAAGTCAAAATGAAATAAAATCAAAAACAAATTAAATAACCTATAATAACCTTGATGCGAACAGTGCGGACAAGTAAGTGAAGTGGAGAAAAGTTTAAGGTACACTCGCTCGGGTTAAGTCACAGCAGTGTAGGATAATGACATGTCAAGCGTAATTTATACCCCATCGCCTCCAGAAGGCCAAGATTTACAGCCTGGGCATCAGGAGGACGTCAAAACCAACCAACCGAGGAGGATGAGTTCATCCATTGAATTATAACGCCGTTTTATTGCATCAAATTCATTCACATTATTCATCATGGGGGTCGATTCCTGACAAATGTCCCTGGGACTGTGGTTACAATGGTGGGGCCAGTGAACTTTAAAAGCCACTGGAATAAGCCTAAGAAGTTATGCACTATACTGAGTGGAAAAAGAATACTTTCTGGCATTGACAGCCCATACATCCAAACAGAAAAGTCCTGATCTGATTGCATTAAACAACGTTAAACAATGTTAAACTCACTTTGCCACTCGATTTGCCATTCACTTTATGCATGTGCGTTCTCTGGTTGCTTGCTGATGATGGTGTTCCAATAACGAGTGTCTGGTGAAGGCTGTGTCAGTTCATAACGTGACGTTGTGCAGAGACTGCAGAATGCTAGAGCACCTGGCCACGGCTCAAGAACACGATGGAACCTCATTGCGACGGATCACGTTATACGCCGGTGTCAAACGCAGCAAATTGGTGGACAACATGTGAAGAGACTAAGGGCTAAAGTGTTGTCGCGATCGAGGGAAACCTGAGAGGGCCTACTGCCTGGGCCGAGGCGTCACCCGCGCTTAGCAGCAACGCGCGTGTGAGCAAATGAGATTGCCCCTGGCCTGCCGCAGCAGTTAGCCATCGCTCAATTACGTGCCGTGTTATGGTCGATCAGTAAATCAATATGTGGCAAGCCGGTGGCTGCTTAGTTATTTGCTGTGACAAAGAGTTTCGAGCATGTTTGTGGGTGTGCCTTTTTAATGTGACACCCATTGACTGCAGTACTATGAACACAAACCGCGCTGGCCCTTATTTGGCTTTTGCCTCCAAACCAAAGCAAGAGCGCTCGTCAGTCAGTAGAGACTATAATTTGATTGATGGAGTAGTTTATTAGACTATCCTTGCGGTATTGGTTATTGGGTATTATTGGTTATTATTGAGTTATGTGCATATGTGTACTTTCTGTGTGCTTTGTGCCAAATGTAAAAATAGTAGAATCATGAGTAGAATTGGAAAAATAGACATTCTGAGGACAACATCCCTTGTCCTCACAAGAGAAATTGAATGGGATTATGGTTCAAATTGATTTGGAGAGGTAGGCTGAAAATGTCCGATCTACAAGCTCACAACTCACTCATTATTGTGAGCTTGTGAATCTGGACTTTTCTGAACGCAACTGAATGAGTATTATTATTATTCAAGTATTTGTATCGAAGTTTGCACATTATAGGACAGGACAGACAACAGATACATGACAACAATCACAGAACAGATACAGAACAAAACAACAACACCAGTACTCAACATTCATGTATAGTTTAAAAGTCTGAAATGCAATGTAAAAAAACACAAATTGTATATTAATGAAATCAACTATAACTGAAATCAAATACAAATGAAAAGGGTGGGGGGGGGGGGGGGGGATGGCCAATGACTACGTAGAAAATACTACCGCAAAGTAGGTTAGAAACGGTTGCCAAACTCTGGTATATTTCTTTCTTTTCAAAATCTTTTTATTTCCGTTTTATAACAGTATGGGTGTCAAGTCACAGGTTCATAGAAAAAAATAAAATAAAATATCAGATTTTAGTATCAGTGACTGAGGTAAACAAACGTAGCCTACTGTATGAATCACAGAGATCGTGGGCAGACATAATGAAAAGACTGTTATTGTGCAAAACATGCCCCTTCAAGACAAAAGAAAAACATTTTCTCCCCTTCAAGTCCCAATTTAGTATAGCCAATTCCCAATTCCCCAGCCTCTCTACAAGTACTCCATCTCTGCTAACCCCCACAATCAGTCATTGGGAGGGTGAAGAAAGCCTCGGGTCTCCTCCGATACCCGGGCCATCAAGCCAACATCTTCTTTACACCCGACAGTGAAAGGTCTCACTAGGGGGGCGTAACGCATGTGGAGGTACACGCTATCCCCCACACCTCCTCCCTCCGCTGAACAGGCGAAAACTCTGGTATATTTCTGAGTGGAGCCCCTGATTGTATATTTAACGCAACTGAGTGAGTATAGCTCAGGCTTTCGGGTTAGGATTAAACATGCTGATGTCCATGTTGGCATAGTAATACCAACGTATGTGTGTGTGTATGTATGTATGATTTGTGCTGCTGTGCAAGTTGATCTGCAGATGTCCTCCGTAGAGACTAATCAACAGAAATAGTGTCTCTCACTGGCTCAGAGTAGTTCAGAGCAACTGCTCTTCAAAACACACACACACACACACACACACACACACACACACACACACACACACACACACACACACACACACACACACACACACAACGCTGAGGATTCTTAGTCATGCCTTTTCACCAAAATATGCAAATTTGTAAAGTGAATTGCCTACTTTTAGACCCTTGCTGTTTCCTCAATTGCTTGTCTTTGATACGAGCTAAGACAGATGCCAAATTGAATGGCTTATATCCGCTTAGATTTGCTTTTTTTGTGGGGCTAGGTAGGTATTAGGTAATTGTTCTGTTTTGTGAATTGGCTGCCATTGTGAATATGGTGGATTAGAATCCCATGCCAGAATGTCGTGTGGAAAGTCTGGAAACCTCATTATGTCCAAACCTCTTACTTTTCAGGATTCAAATTCAAAAGTAGCGGAAGTACTGTAGGCTGGTGTGGATCTTCTACTTTGATGCTTTTGTGTGACGCTGTACTGTACTGTACTGTACTGTACTGTACTGTACTGTACTGTACTGTACTGTACTGTACTGTACTGTACTGTACTGTACTGTACTGTACTGTACTGTACTGTAGTATGATCAAGTAGGGCGTAATCTTTTTTTTTTTTTAATGTTTTTTTGCGGCTTTCGCCTTTATTTTATATTTTTTATGGAGGGACAGACAGTAGGCTGACAGGAAATGGGGAGAGAGATGAGGGGGGGGAGACATGCAGTAAAGGCCGTCGGGATCGGGAGTCGAACCCACGGCACACTGCCAGGCTGGATTACCAGCCAAGGTGCCTGGACCACTGAGCCACGGCCCAGGCCAGTAGGGCGTTAATTTACAAAAATACAGAGATGGGAGGTTTCTGCCCGACAGCGATAATATGCCCTTGGCCTTGGTTGGAAACCTGAAGGCTTTGGTACTTGTATTCCCTCCTGGCAATTTAAGAAATGCATCAAAGTGGGTTCTGCCTTAGTGAATCTGGACTTTTCTGAACGCAACTGAGTGAGTATTATTATTATTCAAGTATTTTTATTGAAGTTTGCACATAGGACAGGACAGACAACAGATACATGACAACAGTCACAGAACAGATACAGCAACAAAACAACAACACCAGTACTCAACATTCATGTAGAGTGCAAAAGTCTGAAATGCAATGTAAAAAAACCACAAATTGTATATTAATGAAATCAACTATAACTGAAATAAAATACAAATAAAAATGAAAATGAAGGGGAGGGAGATGGCCAATGACTACGTAGAAAATACTACCGCATTCAACAATCAAACGTTGGAATGCAAACACAATTCTACTAAGTCAATAAAGCAAACATGTGGGAAGGATAACTGGTTATAACACGTCCACGACACGCCGTTTCTAATCTTCCTGATGGACAAATTGATAAGTGGTAATTGTGTAATTAAACCACAAAGAAGAAACGCACATTATCTCCTCACAGATTACACTTACAAGTAGGTGAGAAACGGTTGCCAGACTCTGGTATATTTCTGAGTGGAGCCCCTGATTGTATATTTAAACATGCTGATGTCCATGTTGGCATAGTAGTACCAACGTGTGTGTGTGTGTGTGTGTGTGTGTGTGTGTGTGTGTGTGTGTGTGTGTGTGTGTGTGTGTGTGTGTGTGTGTGTGTGTGTGTGTGTGTGTGTGTGTGTGTGTGTGTGTGTGTGTGTGTGTGTGTGTGTGTGTGTGTGTGTGTGTGTGTGTGTGTGTGTGTGTACGTATGATTTGTGCTGCTGTGCAAGTTGATCTGCTGATGTCCTCCGTAGAGACTAATCAACAGAAATAGACTGTCTTGTGTCTCTCACTGGCTCAGAGTAGTTCAGAGCAACTGCTCTTCAAAACACACACACACACACACACACACACACACACACACACACACACACAGTTCCATTTATCCGTTTGGATAAATGGAACGCTGAGGATTCTCATATGCAAATTTGTAAAGTTAATTACCTACTTTTAGACGCTTGCTGTTTCACGGTATACGTTTCCTCAATTACTTGTCTTTGATACGAGCTAAGACAGATGCCAAATTTAATGGCTTATATCTGCTTAGATTTGCCTTTTTGTTGGGCTAGGTACTACTTTTCAGGATTCAAATTCAAAAGTTGCGAAAGTACTGTAGGCTGGTGTGGATCTTCTACTTTGATGCTTTTGTGTGACGCTGTACTGTACTGTACTGTACTGTACTGTACTGTACTGTAGTGTAGTGTAGTGTAGTGTAGTGTAGTGTAGTGTAGTGTAGTGTAGTGTAGTGTAGTGTAGTGTAGTGTAGTGTACTGTGCAGTGCAGTGCAGTGTACTGGCCTTGGTTGGAAACCTGAAGGCTTTGGTACTTGTATTCCCTCCTTTGGTACTTGTATTCCCTCCTGGCAATTTAAGAAATGCATCAAAGTGGGTTCTGCCTTAGCAGTATTGGAGAAGTGTTGGCAAAGGCAGCAAGGCACTGTTTCATCAGACCTTGAACCCCACTTATGCAGAATCCTGTGCATATCCGAGGCAGGTTTGGTGTCAGCTCTGACTGCTCTGATAAAAAGGAATAGCAATGATCCTGCATTCCCGCTCCATGTTATCTCAGTTCTAAGGTCAATTGGGCATCAAACTATAATTATACCACAGGTCGTTTCGAGGAAGCAATCTGATCGGTTGAAACAGCCTTGTAGCCGTGGATCAAACGAGCACCACTCCACACCTAATCAAAACAAAGAATTCAGCTGCTCTGTTTTCCCAGAGCGCAGAAAAGTCGGTGGCTAGGCTAGCTAGTTTCTTGGGACATTTGTGGTCGTAGTGACTACATCTGTCATTAAAAAAATAATGTTTTTTCAGCGATTTTCTTAGTTTTAAGGGTAACTGTTGTATAATTGCAATATTACACGAGAGGGTGTGGTTTAACGTGATTATTGCCACTAAAGTGATGCTTGCAGAACTCGACTACGTGTCGTTCCTGACCACATCACTGTCGTGGCAATAATCACGTTAAACCACACCCTCTCGTGTAATATTGCTTAAATGCGCCACGTCTCTGTCTGTCTGCGTGTGTGTGTGTGTGTACGGTTGTAATGCACGTAGAACCGTTTGCCCCACCGACTTCAAATTCGACACACACGTTCCATACCCCAACAGGGAGTGCAAGCTCTGCCAGTGAGCCTAATTAGCCCAAGTGCTCTCATCTGTGCAATTTCCAGCCTCTGCCTCAGCCAATTGATTGCCATGGCAACCCCACACCTATTGATTACTTAACCAGTCCACTTTTCAGTCAGTTTCTCTTTAGACACAGGCAGGCAGACAGATACAGAGATCTCCATGTGGGACACAGACAGTTAAAATGGGTGCTATGACAATGGGTATTGCATAGTACTACAGAGATCTCCATATACAGTATGGGCACAAAAGGGACACAGACAGACAGTTAAAACGGGTGCTATCACAAGTTGACAACGGGTATTATTAGGTTCCCAAGTTGCATCGTTCTCAAGTAGGCCGGTGGCCGATGGGCATGTACAGGTCTAGTGTGATGAATGCAGACGATATTGCATTTAAAACCAATGCAAAAACCCACTCAAAGTGACGTTTTTCCACGTTCACTTTTCGCATAGTGACAATGAGACACAGGAGGGAAAAGGGAAGACCTGCCGCAAAGAGCCTCGTGTGGGATTTTCCATTGGCAGGAAAGACTTTATTATCGATAGCGTTGCCTCCTAGTACAGTATCTCCACATTGGAACTTCTTTTTGTATGAATTAACACCCTACTTGAGCATAGTACTATAGCGTCTCACACACGTATTAACCCATTCTGGGCGGGAACCCCTTTTGGTGTTTTAACTAAGCATTATGTTGTACTTTAGCTATTGAAAAATAGCAGATCTACAAGCTCATAGCGCGCCACCGATGTCGTTGGTGCAGGGGATTGGGGGTGGGGTTAGGCAGAGCCATAGAGTAAGACAGAGTTACGACAACTCTGTTCACTTCATGGGGCTTCAGTCCAATGGAGGCTCTCCTACATAAATGGTAAATGGTGCTTTTATATAGCGCCTTTATCCAAGGCGCTTTACAGAGATTGTGCATTACATTCACCCATTCATACACCGATGGCAGCGGAAACCATGCAAGGCACCAACTAGCACATCGGGAGCAATTAGGGGTTCAGTGTCTTGCTCAAGGACACTTCGACAGTAACTCTGGGGGAGCCCGGGTTCGAACTGGCAACCTTACGGTTACCATCCAGACACTCTACCCCTGAGCCACCGCCGCCCCACATAGACTTCTATTGGAAAAATGGCATAGCAAACAGGGACAAGTCCTGGACCGGAAGTTGGCAGAAACTTGGACTCAGGCAACAGCCCAGCTTTAATGATCTTAAATCCCTTTTTTTTTTAGATTGTTTTTTAGTAATAGTACAACATAAACATTACAGAGACTTTAGTTGTTACTGTACAATACTTTAAAACAGTCATGTTGCACACATGCCTAAAATTGCTCTTATTTGCGCCGCCCCTTGTTGAAAACAATGTATTTCCAACTTCAGTTCGTCCCAGTTCAGGCTGCATGAACAGTTTTCAGCCCCCTCAATGTCGTAACTCTGTCTTACTCTATGGCTCTGGGGGTTTAGGGTGCTGTTGTCAATGCGAGGACAAATCTAATCATTAGGGTCTGACCTTTCTGAGCACTCCTGCTTGATTGAGATTGCGCCCATGCTGGCTGTTATCAAAGCCAAACGGCTGCGAGGAGGAGAGGCAGAGTGTCGAGAAGGGCCCTGTTGAAATGGGGCCTGTGTTGACAAGCCACTGTTGAGAGTTATAAGAATAAACCACTCCACATAACAGAACTAACCTCCTGTAGCTGTGTGTACTGTATGTGTTAGCCTCTCAGTGAGTGGGGTGGCATGAAGGGTAGACAAGCCCATATCTCTATCTCTTTTTTTGTCTGTGTGTGCGTGCGTGCGTGGATTCAATTGTGGAATACATTTTAGAGGTGAATGTATTTCAGTCATTCCCATGCATAATGGCCCTCTTATCATCCACCTACACGCACATTATTGAATAGATAAATGACCTACCTACTGGTCTGAAAGAGCCTCAAAGTGTACACTGGAAGTTAATGTTAGGATATGATTCCCTGTGTTGTAAACAGACATTCGCCTCGTCCACAACATGCCTTGGATTGGATTTGAAAGAATTTCCAAAGTGGAAAATGCAGCACTTTAATATCTGTTAAATAGCCTTTTGTTTAAGCTCGCAGATACATGTACTAAATGGGCCTGTTGTTTTTCCCATTCAATAATTGCAATTATCCAACCTACTGTACATCATAAGTTGTAGCCAGCTGGCCACATCTGACCGTCTGTCTCTCTATCCCCCCAACAGGAGGCGCTGTCTACTCCTCTCCCCCACCAGACTGTCAGGAGAACACATGGTCTACGGTCAGCAGCCCTCTCCTCACTGTTCACCCAGCCGCCCACTGCCCTGTCTCCACAGGTTTGTGTGTGTGTGTGTGTGTGTGCGTGTGCGTGTGTGCGTGTGCGTGTGCGTGTGCGTGCGTGCGTGCGCGTGCGTGCGTGCGTGCGCCTGCCTGCCTGCCTGCCTGCCTGCCTGTTTATCGCAATCACAGCCTAAATTACTGTAATTTCCAAATTGCAGCACTTTTGACTACTAGACAATTATTCCAGCCCATTGAGTAATCTTTGATCCATGAATCATCAAATAGAATATTTTACTGTTGACGAACTTGTGATGATGTCAATAGCAGTAAAAAGTGTGTGTGTGTGTGTGTGTGTGTGTGTGTGTGTGTGTGTGTGTGTGTGTGTGTGTGTGTGTGTGTGTGTGTGTGTGTGTGTGTGTGTGTGTGTGTGTGTGTGTGTGTGTGTGTGTGTGTGTGTGTGTGTGTGTGTGTGTGTGTGTGTGTACGTGGTCGTGGTCGTGCACACTGCGTATCACACACTTATCTGTGGATTTTGAGTTCAGAATACCAGGGCTGGCTTGTTCCAGACATCATTGATTTGAGGCTTTCAAAGCCTCGAGCGCATGCTGATGCTTTATTAGGCTCTGGTGTGTGTGTGTGTGTGATGGGAGGTGGATGGAGAGGCGTCTTCATATTCTTATTATTATATCGACTACGGCACAGCTCTGGTGTGTGTGTGTGTGATGGGAGGTGGATGGAGAGGCCGGGTGTCTTCATATATATTATTATTGTTATTATTATATCGACTCACTACGGCACAGCTCAGGAATCCTATTCCCTGTACAATCCTCAGGGCTTTGAGAACACACACAGACACACACACAGACACACACACACACACACACACACACACACACACACACACACACACACGGCTCTTCTGCTTGGTACCATGTAGCAGTGGTGGAAAAAAGTACTCAAATGTTTTACTTAAGTAAAAGTATCAATACTGCAGTGTAGAAATACTCCGTTACGTAAGTAAAAGTGTGGAATTCAATATGTATTATGTACTTGAGTAAAAGTACAAAAGTACTCATTGTGCAAAATGTCAAGATTTCAAATGTCTAATAATCTTTTGAAAATAGCAGATCTACAAGCTCACAATGTGTCTAATCGCGAATTACGATGCATTGTGAGCTTGTAACTAAACACATTGTGAGTAACTAGTAACTAAAGTTGTCAAATAATTGTAGTGGGAAATTATTTGCCTTGTCTGAAATGTAGTGGAGTAGAAGTAAAAGTACGGCAAATTTGACGCACTCGAGTAAAGTACAAATACCTCAAAATTGTACTTAACCCATTTTGGGCGGGAACCCCTTTTGGTGTTAGCATTATGTTATGCTTTAGCTATTGAAAAATAGCAGAACTACAAGCTCATAGCGCGCCACCGAGTGGCGCGCTACGATCTTGTAGGTCTGCTATTTTTGAAAAATCGAAGAACGACTGACATAGAAACATAGCTTTTTCAGAAAACTGTCAGGATGTAGAAGACATTTTTTAGAATCTGATCTCAGGTCAAAATGGGTTAAGTACAGTACTAAATAGTAGTAAATGTACTTAGTTACTTTCCACCACTGCCATTTTGTACGCTCTCAGAGTTACATTGACACTCAGGATTTGACTGTGTTTAGGGCAGATGGCCAGATGTGTCCTTTGGGTTCTCTCTCTCTCTCTCCAATTCTTTCTTCCAAAATGGTGATGAGGTTCTATTACCGTAGAGAACTAGAGATAGCATTGGGAGATAGCCTGAACATTTCTACGGTCCTTTGAACAGGATCCATCTTCCAGAAGAAGAGGCACCATTATTTATTATCCCCACTGCGCCTCGCCGTGCAGGTGGGGTTTATCCAATAGGAGGGATATAATGTAATGAACAATATGAAAGAAATCTATTTTGAGATACTGAGAAGAACTTAGTTCTATTGCATCTTAACAAAGCCATCTCTCTCTCTCTCTCTCTCTCTCTCTCTCTCTCTCTCTCTCTCACCTACTGTTATCTTCATATAAGTGATCCTCACTCGTGCTCTTTATAATATGGCACAATTTTTATCACAATGCCTCTGTCTCATTGGACCGTTCAGAAACGATGCCTCTGTCTCATTGGACCGTTCAGAAACGACAGGGTTGCCTCTGTCTCATTGGACCGTTCAGAAACGACAGAGGGGTGCTCTACTCAAGACAATAGAAACTGCAAGCTGTTCTATTCTTGGAAAGTCAGCATGCTCTATTAATAGAAGCCATTGTTCTCGCATTAATAACTTAACTCTCAGAGACAGAAAAGTAGAGTAGACAAAAAATAGCCCGGTCTTAAGTTATGAGCATTAGTGAGGACCAATTATAATTGAACATGGGTGCTGCAAAATTCTGATTTCAACATGGAGGGAGAAAATGAGGGCGTTCAGATTAATCGTCCCAGCATTGAGCTTTACAGGTTAAAAGCAATCATCTGCTGCATGGGAAACGGTGCTCTACGCCGGTGCCTCCGGCTCCAACAAACACAATTTGTCTGAGGGAAGCTGGGTGATCTTTGTCACTGCGCTAGCGACAGGTTGGCCTGTGCCTCTTCAGCGGATCAGAACTGGGAGAAGCAGGTTCTTACGCATTTGTCACGTTGAAACTCACTGTCGGGTGAAAACGAGCATCTGGTGATTCCATGTGAATCAGAGGAGACATGTGGTTAGTGTCTACATGCTCCCAACAACGGGCGGTAGGGGTTGGCAGAGACGGGGGCTGCACGTACACAAGACGGGACCAATTGCCATAATGATTAAATTGAGAGCAAAATGGGGATTCTTTATTTTGGTTTTAACCCATTAAGACCTGAGGCCGATTCTACAATTGCCTTCTAAATCAGTACACTTTCAAGGTGATTCCATAATGTAAAAAAAATCACACTGAAGTGAGGGGGAGCCCACTGTCGCTGCCACACGATTGCAGATTCAATGCCACTATATACACTACGAGAGATGAATGCAGTGTGTTATTGTATACATCGAAATCACACCCGTGTGAAGTGAGGGGTGCTCTACTCCTATCATCATACATATACATCATCTCATTCCGGCCAATCATAATTCGCGTCCTTCCCTTCGTCTTGAATGTTTGTGTTACGCAATGTTTGTGTTTACACGAACACTCAAACTTGTCCATTCATTGTCAATACCGTTTAATGTTTGTGCAGGAGAAAGTGTGTGCACATGCACTACACCTAAAGCTGGACATAAGTGGGAGATTTTCACGATTTTTCAAAAATAGCAGACCTACAAGTTCATAGCGTGGCACCGAGTGCCGCGCTATGAGCTTGTAGATCTGCTAGTTTTCAATGGCTAAAGTATAACATAGTGCTTAAAACACAAACTCAAACTCAAAAACCAGTCACAAGAAGTATTTATATTGGATACATGACGTCTCGCGTCGTAATTTAGTCCCCTAAACTTAATTAAAAGTCCATAGACTTGTCTGGCAAATGATTTCAGTTAAAAGTGCTCTAAACAAACATTACATAGAAATAGTAGATATACAAGCTTGCAGCGCGGAAACAAAGTGACACACTGTGAGCTCGTATATCTGCTATTTTTTGAATAGCTGACGCTAACATCTAAAATGACACCGGCTTTCCCGGTTTCAACGGATTAATTATGTTCTAGGGGGCTAAAAATGAATCAATTTCCTGCAGAAAAATGAATTTGACCTCATTAAAAACAAATCCCCACTGTTCAAACTTGGCTTGGTTCAATAATGATGATATTAGAAGCTTGACAGTGCCTGATATAATTATGTTGCTATGCTGCTGGTTCCACATTAACCCATTTTGGGCGGTAACCCCTTTTGGTGTTAGCATTATGTTATGCTTTAGCTATTGAAAAATAGCAGATCTACAAGCTCATAGCGCGCCACCGAGTGGCGTGCTACGAGCTTGTAGGTCTGCTATTTAAAAAAAATCAAAGAACGACTGACAGAAACATAGCTTTTTCAGAAAACTGTCAGGATGTAGAAGACATTTTTTAGAATCTGATCTCAGGTCAAAATGGGTTAAATTGTACCCAGTGAAGTCCTCAGTGTCAATTTAACTCTGCTTGAGAATGTACAAATGTAATGAAATGGACCCGTTGTGTACACACTCAGATGGAGTTACAGATGGACATTAACTGTCACTGTGGGCCTGCAGAGAACGACCCCAGGCCCACTCTGCAAATGTCTTCTAAATCAGTTCTCACACTTTCAAGATATTTCAAGAAGAAATAATTGAGTCAATAACCTCAACACTGCCGTGCACCATGCATAAACTTAAAAACTCATTTTATTTTTACGGACACAAAACCTGCAAACCCGTTTACCGCTAGCTTAAGTTGAGAGTGTCTAGCACAGAAAAATATAGTGAATTGACTTCAGCGAGCATAAATGGTCTCTAATCTAATAGCGTGGAAAGTTTGTTTGTTATTTTCCTTCAAACATGGCTGCCTGTAACTGTGGTGACCACTTTCAAAAGAAAATGGCTAATTTCTGTGCTCTGTTAGAGTGGGCAAACATTGGAAAAGCATGAAATTACTGTTCCACTGCTACAATGTCCAGTAGCACAATTATTACATAATCGCCTATTGAAGTTTGAAGTT
The DNA here is from genome assembly GCF_951216825.1 of Electrona antarctica. Taxonomy (NCBI): domain Eukaryota; kingdom Metazoa; phylum Chordata; class Actinopteri; order Myctophiformes; family Myctophidae; genus Electrona; species Electrona antarctica. The sequence continues at coordinate 9,907,889 of NC_136791.1, forward strand.
TATTGAGAGGATGGCCCCTTGAGATGTCGCATCTCGTTTTAGAGGGGGTCCTATACATACAACATTACAGCAGTGCATGTACACATAACATAACATAACATAACATGACATGACATGACATGACATGACATGACATGACATGACATGACATGACATGACATGACATGACATGACATGACATGACATCATAACATAACATAACATACAGTTTGCTTGCTCCCTTTCTCCCACCCCCACCCCATCCCTGACCCCCGACTCGTTTATATATGGGAATAATGGGGAAAACGGTATTATAAAATGTCTCAAAGTAGAGGTAAACATGTGAGCAAGCATTAGAAGCATGAACAGGTTGTTTGAAGATGTGAATACAGGGAATTCCTGAAGCGGCCTAGAGAGGTGATTGATCTGAGTGGAAGCGGGAGATTATTCCAGTCAGATGGGGCTCGAAAAAATGTAAATATTCTTATATTTTCAAAGCAGATCTACAAGCTCAACACGGCGAACATGCGTCACATTGTGTCGTGTTTTGAGCTTGTACTTTCGGCTATTTCCACTATTCAGCCTATAAAGTTATTAAATTATGTAAATGATTTGTCATATGTACCCTGCACACTTTTTGTTTAGCCTAAAAGCCAAACGGAAATGCAATTTTTATGCATAATGTTCCAATGTTCGACAGAAACGCAATTCAGGCCTGGGCCATGGCTCAGCGGTCCAGGCACCTTGGCTGGTAATCCAGTCTGGCAGTGTGCCGCGGGTTCGACTCCCGATCCCGACGGCCCTTACTGCATGTCTTCCCCCCATCTCTCTCCTCATTTCCTGTCAGCCTACTGTCTGTCCCTCCATAAAAAATATAAAATAAAGGCGATAGCCAAACCGCAATTTTTTGAGCAGGACAGGCTGACAGGCTGACAGCCCTAAATCAGACACCAATTTATTTCAGAATCAGAACAGTCACATTTTTCAGGTATGAAAGTGCAGGCTCTCAACATTACAGTTAGAGCTAGAGGTAGAATAGGGAAGCAAACATGGTGACGAAAAGAACTCGGAATACAGAACAGGTCAAATTACAATCAAGTTAAATTTACAAAGTGGCCGATCTGCAAGCTCGAAACGTGGCGCAAAGTCACGTGTGTTGAGCTTGTTGATCTGCTACTTTTGAATTTGAATCCTGTAAAAGTATTTGGACTCAGCTTTGAACATAATGAGGTTGCCACCCCAAAGAGACGATATACGCTGACATGCTGTGTATCTCATGAAACAACGCATAGCTGTTGTTGTTTTGAACCACAGCAAATAATGCTGCTTCTTCAGAATTGCATTCTGTGAAAGGCAATTACTGTAGAATAGATACATCTGAGATGGTTCAATGAAGAGGACCGGGGAACACGGACAGTATTAAACCACAATATTCAATGAAGAGCACCGGGGAACACGCACAGTATTAACCCATTCTGGGCGGGATAGGAACCCCTTTTGGTGTTAGCATTATGCTATGCTTTAGCTATTGAAAAATAGCAGATCTACAAGCTCATAGCGCGCCACCGAGTGGCGCGCTACGAGCTTGTAGGTCTGCTATTTTTTGAAAAATCGAAGAACGACTGACATAGAAACATAGCTTTTTCAGAAAACTGTCAGGATGTAGAAGACATTTTTAGAATCTGATCTCAGGTCAAAATGGGCTAAACCACAATATTAAAATGGATTTTCCAACAAACTGGTTCTGTTGCAAGGTTGGACATAACCTAAAATATTACAAAAGTTACTGGGCGTGTGTGTGTGTGTCATGTGCAAGACAGAAGGAGATAAGAAGACTTATGCATTGATGCTCATAACAGGGCCAGAATGTTCTTGTCACAAAGTGTCACATAGAGACGTAGGACATCACAGAACGTGGCAGGAAGCGCCTCCTCACTGCCACCACTGTACTTCCAGATGAGTGGCCCCGGAAAAAAAAACACCCCAGTGTGCATCCCATTTCCTGGGCCATTTTATCCCTTTTATTCGGGCCAGCTGGGGCAAAGCTAGCCTCGGAAACCCAAACGTTTTATTTGGGCAAAGCAGACGCATTATGTTAAAAAGATCGTCTCAAGGTTAAGTGTGTATATTTTTCACTGGGAAATGCGCTCGGCCAACAGGCATGCACAGAATGAAATTCTTATGATGAGAACAGGATATTTGTTCCCTGAGTGCCTGCAATCCTACTACTGCTGTGGACAGTGGTGCATTAGCCCCTTGTGTGTGTGTGTGTGTGTGTGTGTGTGTGTGTGTGTGTGTGTGTGTGTGTGTGTGTGTGTGTGTGTGTGTGTGTGTGTGTGTGTGTGTGTGTGTGTGTGTGTGTGTGTGTGTGTGTGTGTGTGTGTGTGTGTGTGTGTGTGTGTGTGTGTGTGTGTGTACTTGTGTGTCATTAGGCTGAATGAAATGGAGAAGCTCAGGCCGGGTATTGTACAGCGTTGAGGGGGAAAGGGGTGGGGGGAGGTTGGTAGTACGGTGCATACAGGAGTGAAAAACGAGCAGAGAGGCTTCCCTAGGACTGTTTACATGCTATACTGCAGCGGGCGGGACTGTCTACGTCAGGAGAATGTGTCTATTTACTGTTGGAGGGGCGTGGGTGCTTTAATATAGAGAGAGCGAGCTGTTGTCGGGAAGTACACAGATCAGTCTCGGGGCGTCCCAACGATGCGTTGTCCACACAGCGTGTATTATCTTTTCAACATGTCCTCCCAGGGTTGTTGTCTTTCTCCATGGGGTGAACCAGCAGAGTTGGCCAGAAGCTCCTCCTAAACATCCTTCTCCCTCTGCCCTCCCATCCTCCCTCCCTCCCTGCCCCGTGGCCTCTCCGGGGGGGGGGGAGAGGGCTGTTGAGAGGGCAGTGGAGGAAAGGAGGAGAGACCCCTAAACATCCTTCTCCCTCTGCCCTCCCATCCTCCCTCCCTCCCTGCCCCGTGGCCTCTCCGGGGGGAGAGGGCTGTTGAGAGGGCAGTGGAGGAAAGGAGGAGAGACCCTGCAGAGAATCATCCTTCTCCCTCTGCCCCCCCATGCTCCCTCCCTCCCTGCCCCGTGGCCTCTCCGGGGGGGAGAGGGCTGTTGAGAGGGCAGTGGAGGAAAGGAGGAGAGACCCTGTAGAGAATGGCTTGCTCTGTCAGGCTCCAGATACTAACGGCATGCCCGCGTTGGACTGAAGGGCGGATGGCGGACGTGTTAATGAAAGGTGTAGTGGTGGCGGGCGGTGTGTTAAGGAGCTCGTTATCCTCAGACTCGTTATGGTCTTTCTTCCTCTCGTCTATACTAGTCTGTCTGTTTCTCCTGCACACACACACACACACACACACACACACACACACACACACACACACACACACACACACACACACACACACACACAGGCCATCCTCACTCACATTCTGAATCACCAGTCACACACAGACTTCTCCTGGGAGCACTGTTACCTGGCTGGGGAATAAAACGGCACCAAAGAATAGAGATATGGATGTTTTATGGTGTTAGTTCTTTGAAGGGAGCCAGCGCGTGTGTGTGGTGGGCTGACGCATCCAGTGTCGTCCGTTTGACAAAACGGTAGCCGTTGTCCCCAGGGGCATGAATGGAGTTTGGGAAGAAACTACAGAGTGGCTAAAGGAGGCCCCAAAACCTAAATATTAACATTTTGTTTCTGTCGGGTGGAAAGCGCATATGTCCAAACATCTCACTTTTTAGAAAATGGCAAAAGTAGCAGATCTACAAGCTCAAAACGCGTCGTTTCGAGCTTGCAGATCTGCTACTTGTGATACTTCTGTGTGACGCTGTAGTCTGATCAAGTACAGCATCAAATTACGAAAATACAAAGTGTCCCGGGTTCGATTCTCGCCGGGGACACTGTGGGCGCTGGGGGCGTGTTCTTCCCTCTGCGTCATCAGTGCCCATACCCTATAGGTGGGGTTGGTGATAGGGCCTCTATACTGCCTCCCCTTGTCAGCCTGATGGAGGGGAAAGGAACTGGTTGAAATAATGTGTTCCTTCCACCGCACACTATGGCCCTCATTTATCAACCGTGCGTACGCCAAAATATGGGTGTACGCCGAAATTACCGCAATTTTCGGCATTTACGATTTGCACCAACGTTTGATTTTGAACTTGAGCCAAGACAAAAACCACGTCTGGTCGGGAGCTGTCGTACGCTTTGTCCTCACCTGTTTTTCTGTCGTAGAACAGCGGAGCAGCATTGTTTGACCAGCTGAGAGGCTGTCACAGGCATCGAAACATATGTATTCACTCCTAAAATGTTGATATAAAACTGTATGTATATGGGCTAAATGTAAAAAAGAAAAAAAAAGTAAAGGAATACATCAACGATGTGTCTTTGTGTCATATGAAATTAGTAGGAGATTTCCAACTTTACAAGCAAGCAATTAAAATCGCGCATTTAAAAACAATGTTGCAAGTTAGATGCGTAAGCCATTTAAACAGTGTTTTGCATGATGAGCGCATACATGCGAGGATTTGGGCTGTCTGTGCTGAAATATTTCCATGACGGGACGTTGGATAGTATAGTGCAGCGCTGCAGCTGCGGAGAGTCCCAACTTGGGTAGCCTACTGTAGCCGAATCTACAGCAGGCCGATGTCTTTCTGGAGTTACAGTATGTGCAATCTCCTCCTCGTTTAATAAACCCGACGCGTCGCTCGAATGCCAAATGTGCCGTGCCAGCGCAAGTGGGAATGCATCGGAGATAGTATAGCCTAAGCCAGCCTGCAGCCCACCATACCACCACCAATGTCTAGTGCCACATGAGGCTACGGGTTTGGCTGCAATATTCATATAATTGACAGTTGACAGCGAGGCAATTTAAATAGACTGTCGGACGTGCATGGTCAATTGGTCACGGTGTCACGGACGGACCACAGTGATAGAGAGAGACAGACAGGACAGGAGATGCACCTTGCAAAACAGCAGCGCGTGCGCGCCTATTTGTTATATAATTCATGGTTCACAGGTTCAGGTTTTCGTTCACTAATATATCTTGTTGTATATTAAATGAATAAAGACTTTAATAATTTAATATACAACTAACAACACAGTGACAGTTGCTTGCAAATTGCGATATGTGCGGGAGAAACAGACAGGGTAGTCCTACAGCTTTATTTAATTCATGCAGGTTTATTTATTTAAGATACAACAAGTTGCGTGTGCGTGCGGGCGTCTGTGTGTGTGTATGGGAGGGGGCAGCAGAAACTTTTTTCCCCCTGTAACCATGGTTTCCAGGTCGTATTGCAGTTGTTCATGTCGCAAAACCGAGGGCGCGGCTAGATTTTATAGGGCGTGCCAGATTGATTTCAGCCGTCACATTTATCACTGCTAGGAATGAAATTAGGAAGGAACAGCTGTCTGCGATCACTTTGTAAATGCCGACCCGACGTGGGTGTACTACGAATCCTACACTAGAATTTGGGGCAGAATTTGCACTCAATTGATAAATGAGGGCCTATGTCCTACGGTGGAATCTCCCCCCTGTCAGGCGATAAGAAGCGGCCTGCTCACTCCTCATGCATTGAAGTTAGCATGAGCTCAGTCCGGGGCTCTCCCCAGGTTGGCAGAGGGAGAGAGTGCCAATTGGCACCGGGTGAAAAATGGGTTACAAAAGAAAATAACTATAATTTAGTTCTAACACGTTCAAAATTGATGCTGTTGAATTGCCACCTTAATATTCTTGAAGATGATCTTCTTTTGCTGAATACATTTCTAGGCACTTAAAGTTCCATCGCTCTCCGTGTGGAAAGACCTTTATAAGGACATCTTATTTCATCGAGATATATTGGAACGCTGCTCCGTTTTCTACGGGTCACCCTTAAAAGCAGGTCCTCCACACTGCACCAGAGAAGTCTCAAATGGAAGTGAAATGAGTTGGTTACTTGGTTCAGGTGTTGATGCCCTCGTTGTTGTGTCTGTGTGGTGAATGTGTGTGCCTCACACATCGTTTCTGTCGGGCAGAAGAAACCTTGTATGTCCAAGACCATTTCCAAACCTGTTCACTTCAAATAATCTGTGTTGTTAGTAGTTATTATGTAGTCACGACCTTTTGTTAAAGGACCACTTCACCACTTTTCAACCTATCTTCATATAATAGGTCCTCACTAATAATCATGAAAAAATGGTACAATTTTTTTCTACTCTGTCTGTGTCTCATAGGAGGGCTGTGGGCAGTTCAGAAACCGTCTTCCAGTGACATCATCGATGGGGAATACATGCTAATAGAAACTGCAGGCTTTCTAGTCCTGAAAAGTTGCAATGCGAAAATGGAAGCCATCGTTCTCACGATAATGAAAATCTAAATATTTTTGTAAAAAAAAATCTTGTTTAAAAAAAGATCTGCCTAATGATGATGTCACTGGAAGACGGTTTCTAAACTGCCCACAGCCGTCCTATGAGACACAGAAAGAAAAAAATTGTGCCATTTTTTCATGATTATTAGTGAGGACCTATTAAGATATGAAGAAGGTTGAAAAGTGGTGAAGTGGTCCTTTAATACTTTACCTTTGGTGAAATATTTATTTAAAAAAAAACCCTGGCAGACTTAATCACTTTCATATCATTTTATAGGTGAACATTGTCCAAAACCAAGCTTCTAGTTCGGTAGTTTTCACTAGCCGACAAGAACAGTAAGTATAAAATAGGCCAGTGGTTCCCAAAGTGGGGTCCGAGGACCCCTAGGGGTACTTGAGGGAGTTCCAGGGGGTACCTACTGTAGCTCAATTAGAGATAGTTAGGAACCAAATGGACCCTTATGGGTCTGTAACTCTGAGAGTGTACAAATGGAAACCAAATGGACCCTAACGGGTCCATTTGGTTCCATTTGTACACTCTCAGAGATAAATTAACAGTGGTTTTACAATATAAATTGGGGTACCAGAGATAGAAATGGCATTAAATCGGGGGTCCGTAGCATAATGCGTGTGAAACTGGGGGGTCCATGAAATTAATGTTTCGGAATCACTGCTAGAGCCGTAAAGATCCTCCCTTATCGGGGTCACTGGCACATGTTCTCAAACGGGGGGTCCATGGCCTAATAAATGTTGATTTGGGGGTCCTTGACACGAAAAAGTTTGGGAACCACTGAAATAGGCCATTAAACCTTAGAAACGGCCTAAGAAAATGAAATGTGGAGATGCAGGGTTAAGGACTGTAAGGAACGTTCCACACTGGGTACACTGCTGTCTCAACCAGTAGGAACGTTCCACACTGGGTACACTGCTGTCTCAACCAGTAGGAACGTTCCACACTGGGTACACTGCTGTCTCAACCAGTAGGAACGTTCCACACTGGGTACACTGCTGTCTCAACCAGTAGGAACGTTCCACACTGGGTACACTGCTGTCTCAACCAGTAGGAACGTTCCACACTGGGTACACTGCTGTCTCAACCAGTAGGAACGTTCCACACTGGGTACACTGCTGTCTCAACCAGTAGGAACGTTCCACACTGGGTACACTGCTGTCTCAACCAGTAGGAACGTTCCACACTGGGTACACTGCTGTCTCAACCAGTAGGAACGTTCCACACTGGGTACACTGCTGTCTCAACCAGTAGGAACGTTCCACACTGGGTACACTGCTGTCTCAACCAGTAGGAACGTTCCACACTGGGTACACTGCTGTCTCAACCAGTAGGAACGTTCCACACTGGGTACACTGCTGTCTCAACCAGTAGGAACGTTCCACACTGGGTACACTGCTGTCTCAACCAGTAGGAACGTTCCACACTGGGTACACTGCTGTCTCAACCAGTAGGAACGTTCCACACTGGGTACACTGCCGTCTCAACCAGTAGGAACGTTCCACACTGGGTAGACTGCTGTCTCAACCAGTAGGAACGTTCCACACTGGGTACACTGCTGTCTCAACCAGTAGGAACGTTCCACACTGGGTACACTGCTGTCTCAACCAGTAAGAACGTTCCACACTGGGTACACTGCTGTCTCAACCAGTAGGAACGTTCCACACTGGGTACACTGCTGTCTCAACCAGTAGGAACGTTCCACACTGGGTACACTGCTGTCTCAACCAGTAGGAACGTTCCACACTGGGTACACTGCTGTCTCAACCAGTAGGAACGTTCCACACTGGGTACACTGCTGTCTCAACCAGTAGGAACGTTCCACACTGGGTACACTGCTGTCTCAACCAGTAGGAACGTTCCACACTGGGTACACTGCTGTCTCAACCAGTAGGAACGTTCCACACTGGGTACACTGCTGTCTCAACCAGTAGGAACGTTCCACACTGGGTACACTGCTGTCTCAACCAGTAGGAACGTTCCACACTGGGTACACTGCTGTCTCAACCAGTAGGAACGTTCCACACTGGGTACACTGCTGTCTCAACCAGTAGGAACGTTCCACACTGGGTACACTGCTGTCTCAACCAGTAGGAACGTTCCACACTGGGTAGTGGGTACACTGCTGTCTCAACCAGTAGGAACGTTCCACACTGGGTACACTGCTGTCTCAACCAGTAGGAACGTTCCACACTGGGTACACTGCTGTCTCAACCAGTAGGAACGTTCCACACTGGGTACACTGCTGTCTCAACCAGTTGACACATACTGTGGAGCCACAGACCACAGTAGTGTATTGTCAATCCTGCTCATTATGGCCTATATGATGAAATGTCATGTCACTACCCTCTTTGTCCCCTTTGTGTCTACAAAAACTTAAAACAGCCAACAGAAAAATGTAAAGAATGTTCCAACCATCAAGAGGGACTGGCTTGTCCAGAAGGGAATGGGAGGTAACTATGAACATGGCCTCTCATTGTAAACAATCTATTCCCCCTGGACACAAGAAGTCCCAAAGTCCCCTAAAAAAGTTTACATTTTCACAAAAGCATTCCGCACCACATTACATGTCGAACGGCGAAACAGGAGTAGCCAACACATAATATTTTCCTCCTGGTGGAACATATCTTTTCTGTCTTCTTGAGTACATTCTCTCTCTGTCCTGTCACTCCCACTCTCTCCGTTTCCATTTCGCTGTCTCCTCCAACGCCTTTTATGGCTCCAGTATTGTGCCGTGTCATCCAGAAATAAATTGTGGAGAGAAGCTGGTCTCGGCTCCTCGCTGACCTCTTACGTCCAACTCATTTTGGGTCAAAACAAACAGTGTCGGGTTTCACTGTTGTCAAACCCCAGGGCCTGTCTACTGGCATTTTCAAACTTGTCTTATTTATAGTTGCGTACTATCAAAAAAGAATTTTGCCCGATATTGTTTGGGAGAGTATTCAACTTGTCATGTTGCTTATATCCACTGTGGGGAAAAAATAACCTGACAGTAACCTTTGTTTTTATGGGGATATATAAAGCATTAGTTTGTTGTTGCCGTTTGTGTGTTGTCTCCATTCTCCACAATATTCCTCAAGGAGACTGCTCATTTGGGTATTAGACTAATCCACATCAACCTCTAGGACACACACGCACACGCACGCACACGCACTGCACTCCTTAAGCCACACGCATTGAAGTTAAAAGACTATCCATTATCTCACGCTTGACAAAGCCCAGAGGGAATGGGAAATAACATAAAAAAAATCCCTTTAGCTGCATTTTCACAGTGTGTAGTAGTGTACTCTGCACGCACGCACGTGTGTTCAGATTGTGCATCAGAAGGCGGAGCAGGGGCTAATGCGAGCTGATAAAGGTGCCCTCTGGCCTCCTGTTTGAACAGCAGAATGGTGTGAGCGCACGCCGCTGAAGGTCTCTTTTCTAATTATTCGTAGAGAGGTGCCCTTGCTCACCCCGTTGGGCGTTGGGGCCACTGGGGCAGGGTGGGTGGATGATTGGGCTGAACATCGCTCCATGGCGCGACCCCTGCTTGATCCCTCTGCCCTTTATTCTCCTCCTAAGCCACTGACAGAAGAGGGTCTAAACTGTTACAAATTGTTTCCCATTTCCCAGCCACCATTAAGCCTTGTTTTATCAGATAGTCCTTTATAAATCCTGCAAAGGAAGCATTTTTCATGGCAGTTATGAAACAGGACAGATGAGGTAAAAGAGATGCTGCTAGAAATAATGACTACTACTACTACTACTACTAAAAGAGTGAGCACTGCAGGTAATACCGCATGGGGATTAGGAATAGAATACAGAAACTCACAACGTGTCACATTGAGCATTGTAGATCTGCTACTTTTGAATGGAGAGAGAGGCAATTTCTGCCATTTTATTTGCCTATAAACGACATGCCCAAAGTAAGGACGACATCTTGAAAGTAATCACTTCAGGTGTAATTATTGAGGGACGTGGTGCTGCTGAGGTCCATGCTCGTTGCACGGACCACATTCGCTTGGAAAAACAAGGACACTCTTGCACAGCTTCTGCCACATTTCATATCAAAAAGTGTGTGATGTGAACCTTTGAAGTTTGATCTACCCAAGAAAATAAAGAAGAGGATCCAAGGCACTCTGTTCCAGTGAGGTGAAAAAAGCCTTTATTGTAAGTTAAGGCATGGCATGGGACCCTGACGAAGGCTGATTGCCGAAACACGTTGGTCCTCCCTTTTTGTGTAATGATCTTTGCCATGCATTAACTTACAATAAAGGCTTTTTTCACCTCACTGGAACAGAGTGCCTTGGATCCTCTTCTTTATTTTTATGATTAAACCTCTCCAACGAGCACCTGTATTCAGTTCAACAAACAAAGGACCACGGCAGCGCTCCCTTCCTCTATTCAACGTTGGTTTGATCTACCCAAAATGGAAGGGGAGTTTGTTCTACCCAAAATGGAAGGGAAGTTTGTTCTAGCCAAAATGGAAGGGAAGTTTGTTCTAGCCAAATTGGAAGGGGAACCCCCCCTCCCCCAGAATCACATCAAAGTCTAAAAACATGCCAGGTCCCAGAAAGTAGAGGAGGAAGTGAAACCCGGACGTGCAATGAAATGTGTACGTGTTCAAGCTATCAATCCAGCAGAGGGCTAGTAGTGGGCCGGAACGATGACAGCAAAGGTTGAAGGTTGCACGAGCTAATTCAATTCTTCCTTATCCACCTAAAGATTAATGTTTGACGAAGCCGTGGCATGTGATGGATGGGATTTAGAAGAAGCTGGTTCGTGACTCTTTGTGAATTACTAAATAGCCCCAAATAGTAGTGGGTCTGACTATGAATATTGCATAGAAGAAAGTTTATTGAGTGCTTCTGCTTCAGAATCGTTTTTTATTTATTTGTTTGATCCAGGCTGTCTATGTGAGTTTGAGTTGAAATAGTTGTGACTGTGAAAGAGAGAATAAATACTATTTCATAATTTACCAAAACCAAAGTTTTTGGTTACCAAAACTTTATTCAATGTCAATGTATTTCATATTCAATTCAATGTCATTACCAAAATAGGAGAAAAGAACCCGCACACTCATCTGCTCCAAAAGGTATACTTTATTGATGCCGTTTGGAGCCAAGGCTCTTCATCTGGTCAAACTTGAAGAGTCTTGGCTCTTGTGTGGGTTATTTTCTCCTTTTCTGATGTCAACTTTTGAACCCAGCACCTCTACTAAGTGATGTGCGTATTTTATTAGTTTTTCAATGTCATTACCAAAACATTCATCTCTCAAGACAGTTTCTGCTAACAGCTAAATCTGTCGGCAAATCTGCAAATCTGTGGGCGACTGTGGCTCAGGAGGTAGAGCAGGTCGTCCAATGATCCACGGGTCGGCGGTTCGAATCCTGGCTCCTCCTGTCCCCAAATTGCTCCCGATGTGCTGGTTGGTACCTTGCATGGTTTCCGCCGCAATCGGTGTATGAATGTGTGTGTGAATGGGTGAATCTATGTAAAGCGCCTTGGATAAAGGCGCTATATAAATGCACCATTTACCATTTATTTACCTCACCACTGACTGCCCTAAACATGTAGTGGTGTTGTCAGTAGTAATGAACACAGAAGCACCTGGGAGGAAGTGGACTAAGTTACAATTTCTGTACACATAAAAAGAGGTGGTGCCCCAAAAACGAATGGGTTCCCACTTCCCAGATTGCCAAAACATTGATCTTAGATATTCCTATTTTCCCTTACTCATTTTCAACATGTACGTATATATTAGACACAAATGTCCTGGATTTGTAGACATATTCTTAGTCACATTTTGTCTGAACCTTTTGGAACCTTTCCGACAGAAAGTCAATGCTAAAGTTCTAGATGGCACTTTCCTTTTGGATGACATTAACCATGACATTTTCTGCCCAGTCGATCGCTGGTCCTATTGATCTTCATTTAAATTTTAAAGATTTTTGTTTGGCTTTTTTTGCCTTTATTGATAGATGATAGTAGGTAGACAGAAAAGGGGGAGAGAGATGGGGGGGAAGACACACAGTGAAGGTTGTTGGGTTCGGGACTCGAACCCGCGACACACTGTAACGCTGGACTACCAGTCAAGGTGCCTGGACCACTGAGCCACGGCCCAGGCCATCTTTTTTTTGAGTGGTGTAAACCACTCCTACAACTGGCTTTGTTAGTTTACGTGTCTGTCTGTGCTCAAAAAATGAGCACGGTTGCTATGGTCACCCAGTTCACATGGGTGTGATTTCATTACGTCAGACATTACGTCAGACCACAGCTGATCAGTCTATATAAGACCTTACACCACTCAGTTCACACGGGTGTGATTTGTTTTTTCAACAATGTATTTATTTTCCTTTTTTACACACAAATGACAATACAAATATACAAAAAAACAACAATGAACATTACAAGACAATTACTGATATAAAGAAAGCAAAACAACAATAACCAAAAAACAAAACAAAACAAAAAAAACAACAGCAGCACTACTCCTCTTCAGCTCCATCCATTAAATGTGACAAATCATTGTTCTTTATGTATCTTATAAAACGGCCCCACACCTCCTGAAACATTTCTTGTTTGTCCTTAAGAATGTATGCAATCTTTTCCAAAGGTAAACATAAAGACAATTCCCTGAACCACTGTGTAATACTTGGTTTGTCTGGCCTCTTCCAGGTCAATGCTATCACTCTCTTAGCTTGTAAAAGACATATATCTAAACATTTGTTCATTATGCTTTACGCTTGTGTCCCTCTGGATATAGACCGAGCAGGAAGAACTTTGGTTCTGGTACAATATTTATTGCCATCTTTTACTGTTACTCTTAATCCACTGGGCTGCAGGAAGGGCTACTCTGCTACTCCAGCATATCACCATTCCAACAATTAACCTCTTGAACGCTATAGCGCGTCCCTATATTCTACAACTCAAAATGCGCCACGACTCGCAAGTGCGTGCAACTATCTTCTTCAACCCTATTATAGAGCCTCTTATAGACTCCAGTCAACCAAAGTATAGGGTTTGAGTGGTTTTAAATGACATTACCTTTCTGTGCTGGTATGCCATCGTGTGACATCGTAGGGGGGTTTCGATCAGAGACGGCAATAAGCCCCGCCCGCGTCCGGCCCACGGGATGATTTCCGGGGGGAATGAAGTATATTGTCTCTGTCGGGTGTAAACCTCATATAATGTCCACAACTGTAACTTTTCGGGGTTCAAGTTCAGAAGCTCAAAGCGTGTCGCTTCACGCCACGTTTCAAGCTTGTTGATCTGCTGCTTTTCATGCTTTTTGTGTGACGCTCAGCTGTAAGTATGATCAATTAAGGAATTTATTTAGGAAAAAACACAACGTTAAATGATGGAGATATGAGGTTTCTGGCAGACAGCGACGATAGCTCAATCATTTATTTGTGGCACGGCAGCCTCTCTCGTCGCTCTCTCTCTCCCATACCGCTGTGTCTGTGCCGCAACAGGGCTCATTTCTAATCATCGCAGTCTGTGCGTGCATGGCCGCTCATAGGAATAATTACAACAAAGACACGTGCAAGGACAGAATATCGCCACTGAAAAGCCAGTTTCAGAATTGTTTCCTATTGTTCCTCGTTTCAAGGAGGAAATCTGTCTCTCTTGTGCTTGCTGATTGCCATCAGCGCCATCATCATACGCTGTGCATGGCTCACACTGCACAGCGATCTCCCATTGGAACTAATTGAAGTTCAGTGTAACTTTGAAATATGAATTTGAGACTGTGGGTCTGGGCTCTATTAATACCTGGAAGTCTGAGACTGATGTTCCCCCAAGATGACAGACTGTCTCAAAAATCCTCTGCATGTTTTCAGGACAACCCATCTCTGTGGGCAGGCGTTCTCCGTAATTAAATATTAACAAATTCAAACTGCGCTCACAACTGACACCGACATCTAGAATGACGTTAGGAAAATAACAACTGCTCAGAAACGACGGGTCCCTTAGTGTAGACGGGCTAATGTTTGAGCCAGTAAGCGAAAGATGAGTGTTATTGTTCAATGAACTGTGACATGTAATCAAAATGCATTATGCCTATTTTCTGACTATTCTAACCCATTTTGACCTGAGATCAGATTCTAAAAATGTCTTCTACATCCTGACAGTTTTCTGAAAAAGCTATGTTTTATGTCAGTCGATTTTTTTTAAAGTGGTGCAACCACTTCCTTAAGTGACTGTGTGTGGGTGGGTGTGTGGGTGGGTGCGTCTGAGCACGAAAACAGCATGGTTGTTTTTCACCACCTGTGCGCAACTTAACACAAACACATGCACGCCTCACAGCTAAAAGGTCCCGGGTTCGATTCCCATGCTGGGGCGTGTTCCCTCCTCTGCGTCATCAGCGGAGGAGGGAACACGCCTTTGGTGGGGTTGACGAAAGGACCTTTCTGTGTGGAGTTTGCATGTTCTCCCCGTGTCCCCCGTAATCCTGGTCTCTATACTGCCTCCCCCTGGTAAGCCGGGTCGCCTGATGGAGGGGAAAGGAAGTAAGGAACTGGTTGGAATAGCATGTTCCTTCCACGTGCTACGGCCAACCAGGGAAACTCCACCTGTCGGGTGATGAGAAGGAGCCTGCTCACTCCTCATGCATTGAAGGAAGCCTAGGTTGGGTTACAAATCCGTTGAAATTGCATTGTGCCCTATCTGGCCCCTCGACCAGTGACCTAAATGAGTTTGACACATTAAATTGGACTCATCCTGGGCCAATAGCAGTCCCTGAAACCAGCATTGACTTTTGGCAAAAACCTCTTTGCCCTGAGTTACCTTTTAATTGCATTTGTAACCATCTAGGGAAAGCGAGCAGAATTGCAGTTCTTCCAAGAACTAACTCTGTGGTTATAACTCATAACTAGACTGTCCTTGCTTCACCTTATTCAGCTCTACCCCCCCCCCCCCCCCCCCCCTACACACACACACACACACACACACACCACACACACCACACACCACACACACACACCACACACCACACACACACACACACACACACACACACACACACACAGAGAGAGAGAGACCGAGCTAGACACGAGATATATGGTGAGACAGACACACAGAGAGAGAAAGAGACGGAAAAATTATTGTTGCGGAGGGTGACTGATAAAGGAAAGCCAAGAATTCAAATTGGAATGGATTGAAAGAGAGGTGATATGAAAAAGATGATTTGAATGACGAAATGAAATGAGAGGAATAAGGAATAGAGGATGGAGATCAGTCCAGGTTGTTCAGCGGAGGCAAAGGCATGCATTAACCCAATTTGGGCGGGAACCCCTTTTGGTGTTA
Source organism: Electrona antarctica (assembly GCF_951216825.1). Lineage (NCBI taxonomy): Eukaryota > Metazoa > Chordata > Actinopteri > Myctophiformes > Myctophidae > Electrona > Electrona antarctica. The sequence goes on from NC_136791.1 coordinate 9,923,502, forward strand.
GCATCAAAATAGCAGATCTACAAGCTCATAGCGCGCCACCGAGTGGAGCGCTACGAGCTTGTAGGTCTGCTATTTTTGAAAAATCGAAGAACCACTGACATAGAAACACAGCTTTTTCAGAAAACTGTTTTAGAATCTGATCTCAGGTCAAAATGTGTTAAGAGAGAATGACACGCCATCGCCAGCTGATAGAGGAGGATTTGATTGCTGGGCCGTGATGTCATTTGCTGGAGGTGACGGGGCAGAGCAGGAAATGACTGAAAGGCGAGGTGTATGAATGAACGCAGAGGCAGGAAGAGGCAGTCCTTTAGGCCAGGGGTTCTCAAGCTGGGGGGCGCCAAATTATTTGGGGGGGTCCCCAGATTATATATATATATATATATATATCGTAGGTGCTATGATAGCACCTGACGAAGCTCACGGCGAAACGCGTCATGCTAATAAATAAGTTGATGCAGTAAGTTGTCCGTCTCTGTTCCCTGGAGTGTGCAGTCCCTTTTTCTCTTTTTGATATATATATATATATATATATGGAGAGAGAGAGAGAGAGAGAGAGAGCAACTGAATGGCTGGAAAATGGAAATTAAGAGTTTACATACTGTAGTACATGCATAAACTTTCCTTAATGATTATATCTGGTTTCGGTATTTATTTATTATGTATTTTCTCTATTATTAAGGTTATTGTAGCGGTCAATTTGTATTTGGGGTGGGGAGGGGGGGGAGGGGGGGCGGGGGTCCCCAGACATGGCCGAAGCATTTCCAGGGGGTCCCTATAGCCAAACGCGTTGAGAACCCCTGTTTTAGGCCATTGCTGATCCAGAAACAAAATGTGCTGTTCTCATCCAAAGGGGATGGATGTGAGCCGAGTCTGTATGTATTTCACCTCTACTGCAGTCTGAACTGAACAGAGGAGATTAATGTTTTTTTGTGGCTTTCGCCTTTATTTTATATATTTTATGGAGAGACAGGCAGTAGGCTGACAGACAGGAAATGGGGAGATACAGTAGATGGGGGGAAGTAAAGTAAAGGCCATTGGGATCGGGAGTCGAACCCGCGGCACACTGCCAGACTGGATTACCAGCCAAGGTGCCTGGACCACTGAGCCATGGCCCAGGCCGAGAAGAACTGTCTTGTTTTGAATTGACACAGATGAGTATTGTGTGTCTTGATCGTCTGCTCTCTATTCACGACCATAGAGTAATAGAAGGATAGAGACCGAAGCAGGATTGAAGCACCCGGAAGACTTCCGGAAGTACAATTATAACCCAATGGCTCAAGCGAGCGGAAGTTTAGCCTAGCATGTCCACCTCCATGAAAGTGCTGCAATTCCACATTTCGCCAGTAGGTAGTGGCAGCTTCAACGTTGGATAGCCTTACTGGGGGCTTGTTCACGACGCAGGGCAATCAGAAACTGTTAACCCAATCCAAGCCAAGGAACGGCAGGTTACGTTTTAAGCACTATAACCCCCTGTGCCAGGACGTAATTTTGCGTCTTACTTACTTTTTTCCCCCTTTTTTTTAAAACTTTTTTTTTTTTTTTTTTAACAATAGCAACGCTGGCCACTGGTCTGCGTTTCTATTGTAGTGTACTGGCATGGATTGTGATAATCATGTGCACTGTATAATTACAGACATTGAATGATCTGATGATGTTTGTACAGTTGGGTGCCACCGATATTGTCCCTTATCATTTGACCCATTTAGGCCTGACCTCAAAATTTAAAAAAAATCCTTCTAAATCCTCTAAATATTTTCACGATTTTTCAAAAATAGCAGACCTACAAGCTCGTAGCGCGCCACTCGGTGGCGCGCTATGAGCTTGTAGATCTGCTATTTTTCAATAGCTAAATTATAACATAATGTTTAAAACACCAAAAGGGGTTTTGCGCAGATCACGCAAACCTCAGCAAAAAGAAAAGGACAATATCGATGGCCTCCAACTGTATGTTCAGTACCGTAGATGCACATAAGTCTCCGTAAGGGCATGTCTAATTCCTCCAACAGGCAGCTGTGGTTACTGGATCAATGCAGAATATTGTGTTACACTATTTCACAGCTATTTGCGTATTTGAGATTATGCTGAGCATCGGGCTTTATTTTCACTCAAATTGCATAATTTTGCAGTCTGGAAAACGGTGTGTCTCCCCTCATCTGTGTGGAGCCGGAGATGACACCATCCTCCCAGGCAGGTTGTTTGCAGCTGCCCAGGGTCGCCTGGGAGCTGAGCAATGGTGTGTAAAGTAACTAATTAGCCTACATTCACCCGTTGTTTACTTTACTGGGGTATTTCCAATTTTCAATACTTTTACTTACTACTCCATTACATCCCAGAGGCAACTATTGTACTTTTACTCCACTACAATTATTTGACAACTTTAGTTACTAGTTACTTTGCAGATCTCACCCACACATCTGCCTGGGTGACGGCAGACTGCTGGGCGAGCGCTGGTGCTTTGGCATGGGGGGTCAGGTCAACATATGGAATTAATTATGTACTGGCCATATATGGAGTGTGTCTTGAGTGTACAGGGTTTGATGAGGTCACATCAACATATATAATATCAGAACAGGAAGGACAGGTGGGGATGGATCAACATATGGAATGTCAGAACAGGTCAACTCCACATATGGAGATCTAAAGGTTTGAGGTCACATGTAGACTAGAGTTGTTGTCCGGTTCCATATATGCAGATCTAGGTGATGATCCAGTCTTCTCCATGTATGGCTATCCAGGGTTAGATGAGGTCAGTGTCTTTGACCAAAAAGATAGATCTGCTGTTTTCAAACATTTTAGTACTTTTACTTTTGATACTGTTAAGTACTGGTACATTTTGATGCCAATACTTTTGTACTTTTACTCGAGTAACATTTTGAACACAGGCCTTCTCTAGGTCAGGGGTTCTCAACCCGTGGGTCGCGATCCCTCGGGGGGTCGCCAAATTATTTTGGGGGGGTCCCCAAATTATTATTAAAAAAAAAAAAAAAAGTAGTACACATAGTACATGCATACACCTTCCCTAATGATTATATCTGGTTTCAGTATTTATTTATGGTGTATTGTCTCTATTATTAAGGTTATTGTAGCAGTCAATTTATATTGGGGGTCGGGCGGGGCGGGGGTCCCGAGACATTGCCAAAGCATTTCTGGGGGTCCCCGGCCAAAAACGTTGAGAACCTCTGCTCTAGGTCGTCCTCTGAGCCCTCCATCGTCCCGGCTCTCCATACATCCAGCCAGTTCGTTGGTGCTTTGCGCTGCTGCGTCTTTCTTGAGTACATCTGCGTATGTTAATGTGGGGCGCCCTCTTGGTTGATGCCCGTGTGTTGGTTCCCACAGCACCAATTTGCTGGCGGGCAGTTCTTGATGTCTTTAGCAGTGTCCTTATAGAAAATGAATAAAATCTGCACATCCAGCGTTTGTCTGTCTGGTATGACTGCTGCTGCGGAGCACTTTGATCATTAAACAAAGACTCTTACTCGACTGGATGTGCAGATTTTATTCATTTTCTATATGTTCATTTTGAAGCTGCACCCAGCACACGCCTGAAACTATATGAAACTGTCTGAGTAGAGCGGGCCTTTTCCCTTGAAGTTTAGCAGTGTCCTGCCAGTCTCATTCTCCTGGCTGCTACTTTCTGGCTTACCCTTGGTATTCCCTCATACAGAATCTTGTTGGTTCACTCTTGCTGATGTTAAGTACTGCACGCAACATTCTGGTGTTCTGGTCTAGAGACTTCTGCAGGGTTGGCTTCACTGCCATATAGCCTTGTTACTCTGTTATACTTGTAACAGTATTTCTACACTGTGGTATGGCTACTTTTACTTGTACTTCTTCCACTACTGGAGCTTAGAGCCTGTCTGGCTGGCTGATCTGACTGCTGTTGCCTCGGGCCCGCAGGGAGGGAGCCAGGTACTGTAGGTTAGACAGCTCCCAGACTCTGGCCTAGTTTCCAAGCGACTGCTCGTGGGACTGCACGGGTGAGAGGCACAGCTCCTCATCGTGGGACTGCACGGGTGAGAGGCACAGCTCCTCATCCACGGGTGAGAGGCACAGCTCCTCATCCAGGCCCCAAAAATGCCTGTGTATATTTGATGCTCTGCGAGGATGGGCCCGGGTTGAGATAATGTTGCCACGTCGTATCCCAGCATTTCAACTCTTTGCGTTTCATCTGAAAACGAATGCCCTGCTTTGTCGTGCAAGAATGTCGCGCAACAGTATAGCGACGATAGACGATGTACAAGCTGACAATACATTGTGAGCTTGTACAGTAGATATATATATTTTTTTTTTCCTGAGAGAGAAGTCGCAGTTTTGGACGTACAAGGTTTCTATCTCATCTGTCAGTTATCCTCTGTGTATCGTCTGGTGGTCTACAGTGTCTCTTTTTCTTTATTGACATCTTGTTTAAGTAGACTGTCCGAGTATTGAAGGTTTACAGGTCTGGGGAGCAGAGAATATGCATTGCTAAACTAAACGATATTCCCCTGTAGCTACGCGTCAATAGCAACCCTACTCCTTTTACACTCCTACCCTAATAGAGCATCTGCAGTAGTATGGTGTATTTTTGAGTGGCGTTCGTTGGCCTAGTTATATGATACGGTATGTCCACGTAGACCATTTAAAGTAAAAGTCTGGCACGGTCGACCATGAGGCATTCAACTGGGTGGATTTGGCTCATCAGACATGCTACGGAAGCTACAGTATGTCCTTGGAGTGTGCCAGGCCCAGGACCAGACTTTGGGTATTCGTACTGCAAGTCAAGTTAAAAAGATGTGTCTATGTTGTAGCGTTTGACATTTCCTCTGCATAATATTACAGTACTTTGATGGATGTCCATGCATTCACAGTCCAAGCATAAACACGGACACCAGGCCAGCGTTCACCGTCCATGAGGAGGGGGGGGAGGAGGAGGAGGCGGAGGAGGAGGAGGAGGAGGAGGAGGAGGAGGAGGGGTGATTAAACATCATTTTAACCACTTGATATACTTTGGCTATTCAACAATAGCAGATATCACAGCTCATAAATAGCAGATATCACAGCTCATAGCACATCACTTTTTTGGGGCCTTTTAGTTTTTGCCTTTATTGATAGATTTTACAGTAGTAGGAAAGGGGGAGAGAGATGGGGCGGAAGACACGCAGCAAAGGTCGTCAGGATTGGGACTCGAATTACCAGCCTAGGTGCCTGGACCGCTCGGCCGGCCCAGGCCATAGCACGTCACTTTGAATATATCTTTGAATATAATATATTCCCCCCTGGCTTTGAATATAATATATTCCCCCTGGCACAAGACATATCAGTTTTAGGGGTCCTTGACATGAAAGTGTTTGAGAAGCACTGCATTAGTGTCCTGATTCTACCTTCAACCTGGTGTCTCTATTTTTGGGGGGCATGTCATTGTAGGAACTTTCAAAAAAACGTACAGATCTTACAAGCGCCCAAAGTGCCACGACGCTCCTCTGAATGTAACCTTACGACATCCTCTTCGGTAAGAACAGAGGTGTGTGCATATGTTATTAAATGTGTTGTCACTAGACTTGCTTTGGCGTGGCGGCAAGCTGTCTAGAAGAGCATTCGTACATACTGTATGTGAAGTGCACAGTATGTACTTCTGTATCCGTCCGTGTCTGTCGGCGGTCAATTTCGCAGACCACTGGACCGATCAACACCACATTTCTTGGGCATGTTGCCAGTATAGGTGAAGGACGTAAATCCCTGAATACGTTTAATGTAGAAGGGAGTTCCAGCCGCGCCTCTAGCCTATAGCAGGCCAGTCTGGTGCATCTCAGGAGCAGGACAGGTCACATGCGAACAAGAAGGCACTGGAGCAGCTCAGACGATTTAGGCCCTTATTTTATTAAAACAGGGTGCAGGTAAAAAGTGACAACGTTTCGATGTGTCAATTACATCTTCGTCAGGTCATCGTAGAAGGGAGTTCCAGCCGCGCCCTGAATACGTTTGTTTTGGTGTGAATATGTTGGGCGAGTACCACATAGCTTTTGATGCCTGACAGCATGTAGGTAAGCCTTGCCAAGCCGGACTTACTCCCAGTCCCACCCTTGCAGAGTGCCAAGCAGGGAGGCATTGGGTCCCATTTCTTAGTCTTTTGGTATGAACCCGACCTGCAAACCTCCCAGTCTCGGACCGGACACTTTAAGCACAAGACCACTGAGCTGGGTTTGCTGCGTGTCACAGACTCGCTCCCTCTTTCCTATCTGTCTCTGTACTATCCTATCAAGAAAGCGAAAAAAGCCTGAAAACAAATCTTACAAAAAGAGAGATTAATATTAATAATGCTCCCATGCTGTAGTTAAACCCATTTCTTTGATCATAAGAATGTGTATATAGATTAATTTCCGTCTGATTTATTAATCGATTATTCCACTAAAAGGTTTCAGCCCTCGATTGATTCATCGACTATTCCATTAACCCATTTTGGGTGGGAACCCCTCTTGGTGTTTTAAGCATTATGTTATACTTTATCTAATGAAAAATAGCAGATCTACAAGCACATAGTGCGGCACCGAGTGCCGCGCTACGAGCTTGTAGGTCTGCTATTTTTGAAAAGTCTTGAAAATGTGGCGCAAATCTTTGAATATATATTCTTTCAGGGCGAACGTTTTTAACTCAAATCTTTGCATCTGGGGGGTCCCTGGAACAACATATTTTCAGATGGGGGTCGGCGGCCAATTACACATAATTCTGGGGGTCCTTGACATGAAATATTGAACACCACTGACATAGAAACATGGGTAGAATCGTTCCCAGGTCAAAATGGGTTAAAAGGTTTTATTCCTATTTCCTACTTGAGAGCAGCATGCATGTGTATACTATACTTTGGTCTTGTTTTGTGAGACCTAATCTCTTAAAACACCAAAAAAAAAAACATCCTGCTCGTATACTTCACTTCCAACCAGTCTGGAGCAGTGTGACTGTAATGGATGGGCTGTGTGTGCTTGCAGGGTTATAAATCTGCTAAGTGACAGCGTGGGTGCATCCTATTAATCCACTACTGCACCCACTTCTACTCTCTCAGTACTATGCGAAAAATAAGGAAAAAAAAATAATATTGCAATCTGCTTCAAGTTGGTACCTGACATTGTTAAACTGGTACTGTATTTTCATCAGCAAGCTGCCAGGAATGTCTTGTTTTGACGTGGAATTAAGTAGCCACTCTGTAAACTTCAAAACAAGGCCACTGGATGGAAAGAAAAAACGTATTTTGTTCAGTGGCCTTGTTATGAAGTTTACAACTACTAGTTTACAGCTACTTTATTTTTTTATGTTTTAAATATTGATGAATTAGCATACCAGGTTCATCAATGACATTCATTTTCCTTCCAAAAAAATGTCCTTCAAATGTAGTGACTGCCGAGAAATACTAATGAGCGTGGAGGCTGGATAAGATGTCAGTGAAGCCTAATTATTATAGCCCAATTAATTCTGGCCGAACCCTCATTAGTCAGGCCGAGCCGAGCCTCGGGTTCCATCAAAAAATATATATTTATTTATACATTCATTTGGATTGGGTTTTTCGGGTTTGCGTTGGGGTTTGTGTTATGCTAAGGTATCCAAGAGCAATGTGAAACATTTGAGGCAAATGTGTTCTTCTCTATGTATGGTGCACTAACGAGGAGAATAACTGACCCTGCTAGCGACTGACGGCTAACTGCTGCTGTCGCTGCACAGGGGGAAAGGACCAATCAGAAGGAAGGGCGGATGGGAGAAGGACAGATTTGAACCTGCTTGTCAAAACAGATACATTATTATGTATAGTATAGGTCTACGCTAAACCGTTCAAATCATCCCCATCTTTACCAGCTGCAACATTATAGTGATTAATGTTGTACATTAATGCTTTAAATGGTAAATGGTGCATTTATATAGCACCTTTTATCCAAGGCTCTTTACATAGATTGTGCATTACATTCACCCATTCACACACACATTCATACACCGATTGCGGCGGAAGCCATGCAAGGTACCAACCAGCACATCGGGAGCAATTTGGGGTTCAGTGTCTTGCCCAAGGACACTTCGACATGTAGACAGGAGGAGCCGGGATTCGAACCGCCGACCCACGGATCATTGGACGACCTGCTCTACCTCTTGAGCCACAGTCGCCCCTTTACCAATTAAACATCCTACAATACGATAGGAGTCATTCTTCATGACGATTCCGGTTTACCTTTATGTTTGGTCCTGCGGGTATATTTTCATGGTAACACTTCACCAAGTACATTTTCGACTACAGATATTTGACTTGTAACAGAGCGTGTGTCTACTCGGCTTGCATGATTCCCACTAACGTGCACGTAGACACAAATGACTACCGAAAGACACACCGTGCTGTCGGCAGACCGACCACACACACACACACACACACGCACGTGCACAGCACATGTCATGCATATATATACACACTGTCTGAGCGATCATCATCTGAAGCTTTTCCACTGGGTTGTGCCTCTACCCGATGACAAGCAGGGAGAAGCTGTCAGGATGCAGCGTTGTTGAGTGTGAGCTTGCATTGCACCCTGAAGTGCGTTGCTCTTCAGTACCTTGTTGTTCCCAGCTGGTCCGATGCTTTCATAATACAGGGGTGTTCCAACGTTTTTCAGCCCAAGGACCCCCTAGCTGTGAGAGAGAGATGAAGCTGGGAAGTGGGGAACCCCCTACTAATGTACATATTGTATAAAAGTGTCGTGCAGGTGTAACCTTTTCATAGATGTCATAGATCATAGATTTGTTTGACAGCATTATCATCAGTGTATGTTGGATTCATTGTTAAATGTGTATTTTCAGACATTTAGCAACTTAAACTGTCAATACTTAGTAACCTTGACCTTTCACTCTGTACTTGGTCTTCTCTTTTTTCCTTCTACGACCAACCAAAAATAACCGATCTACTGTGAGGCGTTGTGAGCTTGTAGATCTGCTTTTTTGGCTAATGTTCTCAGAATATGGATGCTAGTGTTCAAGTGGTTAATGTAAAAAAAATCCTGTCACACAAATGTTTGTCTGCCCCCTTGTAGTACTCTGAGGACTCCCTGTTGAAGACCCCTGCTTTTATAGAAAATCAGGGAAATGCATGCGATAAACAATGGCTTAGCCTTTTTTTGCTGACTCCTAAGGAAAGGTTTAGATTAGAAACCCTGTCTGCTGATCAATAATGCAGCAGATTCCTACACTGTGGATCCTGGGTTGGGGCAGAGGGTGGGTGATGTTGTTAAGGGGGGTGGGGGTCCTCTCTGTATCCTGGGTTGGGGCAGAGGGTGGGTGATGTTGTTAAGGGGGGTGGGGGTCCTCTCTGTATCCTGGGTTGGGGCAGAGGGTGGGTGATGTTGTTAAGAGGGGTGGGGGTCCTCTCTGTATCCTGGGTTGGGGCAGAGGGTGGGTGGTGTTGTTAAGGGGGGTGGGGGTCTTCAACAGGCAATACAGAGAGCCCCCTGTGTCTCAGAGAGCCCCCTGTGTCTCAGAGAGCCCCCTGTGTCTCAGAGAGCCCCCTGCAGAGAGCCCCCTGCAGAGAGCCCCCTGTGTCTCAGAGAGCCCCCTGCAGAGAGCCCCCTGCAGAGAGCCCCCTGTGTCTCAGAGAGCCCCCTGTGTCTCAGAGAGCCCCCTGTGTCTCAGAGAGCCCCCTGTGTCTCAGAGAGCCCCCTGCAGAGAGCCCCCTGCAGAGAGCCCCCTGTGTCTCAGAGAGCCCCCTGTGTCTCAGAGAGCCCCCTGCAGAGAGCCCCCTGCGTCTCAGAGAGCCCCCTGTGTCTCAGAAATGGATTTGTCCATAGTAGACTAAGTAGGGGTCTTAATCCTGCACATTAAATGGGCCACTTGTCGGCATTAATTGTTTGAAGACTGTCCACGGTCTGAAAAGCAATGTAGTGGAATTGAATTTAAGATTAGGTGGGAATTATTTATGCCGAAGCTCGCTGTGAGGCGAACGGTTTGTGATGTTCAGAGCGAGGTTGGGTTTTCATTATCGACGCTGCAATGCAGCGGAGAGGATCAGATTTGTACTCTTGTAGTCTGTCACACTTACTGTCCTCTTCTCAGCATCTCCTTGAGATTGCTTTAATGCTGTGCTGTTAAGGATTGTGACAGCAGCCTAAATATACATTAGATGTATTAGCCTTTTTTTCTTTCTTTTTTTTTGCCCGGCTAAGGACAACAGCAGTGAGAAGAGACAGCATTTTCTTTATTATGTAACCTTTGTCACCGCCGAGGTGAAATACTGTTACTCTGAGCCAACTCTCAGTTGTGTGTGTGTGTGTGTGTGCGTGTGCGTGTGCGTGTGCGTGCGCGTGCGCGTGTGCGTGTGCGTGTGCGTGTGCGTGTGCGTGTGTGTGTGTGTGTGTGCGCGCGTGCGATCCCTGCGCGCATTAGAGTGAGTGAGCGGCGTGGTGGTTGTTTTTTGAATTCAAACCTTACCACAGGCTGTCAGAAGCTGGATAATCAGGAGTTGACCTCCGGAGCACACGGTATGCGACAACAGGGCTGGAGAGTGGATACACAGTGTGGAGGGCAGGGCGTCTCACCTGGGAACCTCTGAACCGCCACAGTGGATACACAGTGCAGTGTGGAGGGCAGGGCGTCTCACCTGGGAGTGGGAACCACTGAACCGCCACATCGTGCTACTCCAGTCAACACAGAATTAGTACTGTCCTCGGTCCAATGTAATCATGCAAATGAACGTGTTGTTGAGCTGTGTTTTGGCTGTTCTAGTAGTGCAAACTTGTGCAAACTTTTCAGGCCTGGGCTGCCTTCCATTGTACCCAGTGGATATCCGGGCCACGACGTACATGTGTATGAATGCTGATGAATAAATAATAAGCTGACAACAAGCTAAATCATCAGATGCAGGATTTGAGTCGAGATTGTATTTCGGAAACGCTCTGTTTCGCTTTCACAGTTTCACTTCCAGTGCGGTGTGGGTCTGGTTTGCGAGTAAAGAAAGATCCCCTTTTTTTGTTTCCTACATTCAAAAAAATATATCTTATTTCAAAAGATTGTAAAAAGTTGAAACGAAAAAAATCAATTCATCAATTCAAAAGCATTTCATAAATAAAATCAGAAATTCAAATAATTTCCAGAAAGAAAAAAAAAAGCTAAAAAGTTTGGGAACCACTGTTTTAGACTAATGTTGGTGCTAGCGTCTGGTTGGCTGCAGCCTGTTTGTTGACTTCCTCTGCACTGAGCGTGAGCTCACCCTACCTTGACCGTGTGCTGCTCCCTGGCCGCCGGGGCTCGGAGGAGGGGCTGTCATGGCGAGCGTGATGGAGCACCGCGTCTCTCCTTGACCCTGGCCATCATCACAACGATTGGGCCGCTGGGAAATTGATTTCCCACGGCTCTTCAGGTTGTAAAAAATCCATCTCGGCGTCACGATCGAAGCAAAGTGAAATTGGAAAATAAAATATTTTGAGCATTACTCTTTTAGGATGCGTCGTAAAATACAAACAAATGTGAGATATGATGGCAGTGATGGCCAATATTGTGTCGGCGCATGTTAGGTGTCCTCACTGTGGTTCTCGCTGTGGACTGTATCGGCACGTATATACGCTGTAGAATCCTGAAGGATAATATAACCCTTCCCCCCTTTTTTTTCATCATATGAGTATAATTTTAAAAGACTTACTAATAATGACTCAACACGTAGCTCACGTCTCCTCAGACCGCCAATGGCCTGTATGTGCCAGACTCTGTTTTACAGAGGCTCTAAAATGTGGAATTCTCTGCCATCATTACATCTGCTGGAGTTAATTCAAGAAAGATCTGAAATCGCTTCTCTTAACCCATTTTGACCTGAGATCAGATTCTGAAAATGTCTTCTACATCCTGACAGTTTTCTGAAAAAGCTATGTTTCTATGTCAGTCGTTCTTCGATTTTAGCAGACCTACAAGCTCGTAGCGCGCCACTCGGTGGCGCGCTATGAGCTTGTAGATCTGCTATTTTTCAATAGCTAAAGCATAACATAATGCTAACACCAAAAGGGGTTCCCTTTTTTTGCCTAAGTAACCTGGGTCCATTCAATATTTCTTACCTTCTGTATGACATGTGTATATTCCACACTGATGCAATTTCAACAACACTTGAGGCTTTAACTGTGATGAAAGTGTGCCGGCATGCAGCTATACTTATCTTCCAGGCACGCATGCATAGCTAGAGCCGAGGAGGGTAGCGCCTCGATCTGTCAGAGGGGGATTGTTGTGGTTATTGGATAGATAAATGGCTGAGCCGTTCCATGCCCCCAGAAGGACACCAGGATAGCATGAAATTAAGTCCCTGACATAATAATTCTCCTCTGCGTTTTTTGGTGTGTACATAATGTACACATACTGTATAAACACAGCTGCCTGCAAGAGGGCGTGTGTTGTTGTGCGAGCTTGTCTCTTTGCATTTCAAACCGCCCGTCAAGTATGTCGATGTTTAAGTGCTCTATCTATGTGTTAGAGAGAGTTATTAGAGCATTCGTGAATGAATATATTACATTGCTGTGTGTGTGTGTGTGTGTGTGTGTGTGTGTGTCTCTGTGTGTAATCGGAGCTACAGTAGATGTCAGTGATTTGTCACAGGGGGTGTTTTCATCTAAAAATAAAAATGAATGAAATATTCATTTTTTTATGGCTCTCTACAGCTGTTGCTTAGTGTCGTAGTGAATTATCCCTCACATGTTTCTGTTCTCAGAGCATTTTGTTTATTTCTTCTGGCTATAGACATATTGCAGTGACTCCAATGAACCCTCAGATCAGCTCTAGGGATCGTCTGTATTTGCAATATTATACCCAGGGGAATGACAAAATCTAATACATCTCAGAATGTGCATAATTTGGACCAAAATTAGCCCTAATTCTCAAGTGAATGTGCAGTTAGAAAGTAGGAGTTGTCATCTGTGTTAATTTATCCATTTGCAACTCATGAGAGTGTACTAATGGAACCAAATGGACCCATTTGTACCCCCTCAGAGTTAAATTAATGTGCAATATTAGACATGAATGGAGATGAGTTGTGACAATCAGGAGTTGTGAGTTCCTCCTGGGTGGTGTTCATCCTTTTCCTTCATGAAAGAGGTGTGTGTGTGTGTGTGTGCGTGTGTGTGTGTGTGTGTGTGTGTGTGTGTGTGTGTGTGTGTGTGTGTGTGTGTGTGTGTGTGTGTGTGTGTGTGTGTGTGTGTGTGTGTGTGTGTGTGTGTGTGTGTGTGTGTGTGTGTGTGTGTGTGTGTGTGTGTGTGTGTGTGTGGTGTGTGTGTGTGTGGTGTGTGTGACGTGTTAATAGCATGCAGTAGTATGTAGCCTCACTCTGTCCTTCCCACCGTCATCAACACTACATGCATAACCATCACCAGGTCCATGTGTGTCGGAAACATCGAGCGAGAGGTTTTTGGCGACACGCGAGCGTACGAGACGAAAGGAAGGCGTTTATATGCTACAGTCCAGAGAGGGTACCCCCGCCCACTTGAGGGGTGGGGGGGGGGGGGGGGGGGGGGGGGTGATGAAATGCAGGGGGATCTTTTAAGCGCAGTGCAGAGGCGTGGGGGTCTTGGCAGATCAAAGCAGCCCATCTGGATTCAGAGGGAGGAGGATGGGAGCGATTGAAGGGGAGAGAGAGAGAGAGAGAGAATGAGGGGTAACCCCCCTTTCTAGACGAGGGATTCCTTTACTGCAGTAATCAGCAGTTCCTCCAGTGAGTCTACCCTCCTCTGCCCTCCCTTCCTCTGGGTTCCCCCCTCACCCCCCCCTCCCTCTCTCTGTCTACCAGTCACACACACACACAGCGTATATAGTCACGTTTCAGCCTGCTTGCTGCAGGGTACAGTACAGTATATGCAGCAGCACATGGTGAGCGATGCACGTCCACGCATGTCTGCACTTGCACGCACGCACACACAGACACACACACAGACACACACACACACAGAGACACACACACACTATACACACTCGCGCTCGTCGGTGATTCATGCCGTTTTACTCCAGCCTTCATTTTCTTTCCCGTGTTGCCATCCATCTATCGTTCCAACCCCCTTCCCTCTCTCTCTCTCTCTCTCTCTCTCATCCTCCTTTGCTCAGTTCATTGTCCATCCATTCATATTTCCCCATCCATGCCATTCTCCTGTTCTCTCATACCTTTGTCTCCATTTATGTGATGAATCTCTCTCTCTCTCTCTCTCTCTCTCTCTCTCTCTCTCTTCCCCCTCCTCTCCCCCCAGTCATATGACATTGATTCCAAGGTTGCTGTGCTATTGACTGCTGCTCCACTGTTAAATATTTCAGGCAGCGTTTCAGTGGCTGTGCGCCGTGGGAGAGGGCGGGGGGGGGCGGGTGGGGGCTGCTTCTGTCAGGACCTATAACCCTGCAACCTCCAGTGACAGGCAGTCAAGCACACAAACGCACTCATTCGCATGCACCAAGACTCACACGTGCATAATATACAAGACATGCATGCCTACAGACACCGCCACACGCACATGATACAGTACTGTATACTGTATGTGCATGTTCATGTGTTTACATGCGTGCACAAGGAGTCTATGATATGCATATGCACACATTTTGAAATGCTGGGCTGTCCCCTCGCTAATTCCATGAGGTGGCGCTGTGGGTCACTGGGATACAGTGGATATCGGTGAAAGGGTTCCTCCTGGCTTTTAGATGCTGACGTTAAAGGAGCAGTTCGCCCCATCTCTCAACCTAATGCTTAGCATAAGATGGCACCATTTCTGTCTACTCACTCTGTGCCTCGGCTGTGGATAGTTCAGGAACCTGCCTACCCGGGGCAGCGGTGGCCGAACGGTTTGCGGTCACCAGTTCGAATCCCCGGACCGGCACGTTAAAATGACCACCGCTGAAGTGCCCTTGAGCAAGGCATTGAACCCCTACCATGAAATGTTCTATGAGCAGGGTGTGGCTGTAAACAAGCATCTCAAGCTTAGTCCACTTCCCTGGGTAAACAAAGAACTTTGCTTTGCTTTGCTTACCAGTAACAACATTGGTAGGTAGGTTTCGCAATGACCAAAAATGCTTTTGTAATGCGAGAACAATGGCAACTAAGTATGACTTAACTTCCCCATCGATGGTGTCATTGGCAGGCAGCTTTATGAACTGTCCATATATATGTCGAATGAGATGCAGAGTGAGAAGATGGAAAATATTGCCATTGTATAATGAGCGCTGGTGAGGA
The DNA here is from genome assembly GCF_951216825.1 of Electrona antarctica. NCBI lineage: Eukaryota > Metazoa > Chordata > Actinopteri > Myctophiformes > Myctophidae > Electrona > Electrona antarctica. The sequence goes on from NC_136791.1 coordinate 9,938,677, forward strand.
GTGAGGACCAATTATATGAAGGTAAGGTTGAAAATGGATGAAGTGCTCCTGTTATGAATTGCTGGGCTGCGCTGTTGTTCTTACGCCTCTGTCAGCACTATCTGAGCTGTAGCTTCATCACTGTTGGGGCAGCGGGGGGGCTAATCGTTATATCCTTATTTGGGTTCGGGGGGACATGCTGTGCTTCCCCCGTCGGGACAACAGCTCCACATTCTTGGAGTCCCACTACATATTCAGCCGGGTCTTGTCAAAAAGAGAAGAATGCACTGTGAAGTGTTCTTCTGTACTGGGCATAAACACTGTGAAGTGTTCTTCTGTACTGGACATAAACTCTCTCTCTCTCACACACGCACGCATGCACGTGCAGTACCACACACACGCACACACGTACGCACACTTATAAACAGACAGTAATGGTGGCATACAGTTGATGCCTTTTATAGTTCTCCCGCTGGATAAAGTTCTCTCTGCTACTATGGTGACTGGGGTTTTGAATCCTCCGCCATACATTTGGCTTGCCTGGAGGTCCCAACAAACACAATAGGCTCTATCTAATATGCACAGCAGCCATATTGGAAATAAATTGGGCCTCTGCTTTCGTTCCTTCACAGGTTTTACCAATGACACTAATGAAGGCTCTCTTTGATTTAGTGCAGCACCAGCCTCGTTCCCAGCCTTTTTACTCGTCTCCGAAGAGGAAAACAGTGGTTCTCAAACTTTTTAATTGAAAGGACCACCATAACGCTGAGAGTGTACATTTGTGCTCTCTGTTACACACCCATAAGGGGCCATTTGTAGCCCCCCTCAAGGAACTATGAGGGTCCCTGGATCCCACTTTAAAACCCATTTTGGGCGGGAACCCCTTTTGGTGTTAGCATTATGTTATAATTTAGCTATTGAAAAATAGCAGAGTGGCGTGCTACAAGCTTGTAGGTCTGCTATTTTAGAAAAATAGTGAAAACATTTATTTCAGAAAACTGGAGGATTTAGAAGATTTTTTTTTAAATTTTGAGGTCATGCCTAAATGGGTTAAGATCCGCTGGTATAGCAGTGTGTTTCCAGTGAGCCAACATGCCCAATATCAGTATTGAGAAATCAGCACCCCTAACTCTGACCAGAACTGAGCCGAGCCTTCGTTAATAGCATCATTGGTAACACCAGTGAAGGAAGTAAGGAAGAGGCCCAATGTTCTTTCCGATATGGCTGCAGCCTGTGTGTGTATAGAGCCTATTGGCCGAGTTCAAGGATGGCTGCAGCCTGTGCATAGAGCCTATTGGCCGAGTTCAAGGATGGCTGCAGCCTGTGTGTGCATAGAGCCTATTGGCCGAGTTCAAGGATGGCTGCAGCCTGTGTGTGCATAGAGCCTATTGGCCGAGTTCAAGGATGGCTGCAGCCTGTGCATAGAGCCTATTGGCCGAGTTCAAGGATGGCTGCAGCCTGTGTGTGCATAGAGCCTATTGGCAGAGTTCAAGGATGGCTGCAGCCTGTGCATAGAGCCTATTGGCCGAGTTCAAGGTTGGAGGGAGTCCCGGTGGGGAAAGCCAGTCCCTCGACTTGTGCAAGTCGGTCAGGGTGGCTGTTTGGTGTGGAGCTGAAATGGGTTACTGTAGGTAGGTACTTCGGTGAAACTCCTCATTGTCAGATAAAAAGATGCAGAAGAGAAGACTGGTCACTGATGGTATCAAGTGTATCGGTGGAGGCGCGTTTTGATTGACTGATATTATATTAACAAGATGCAACAGTACAATAATAAAAGTACAGTAAAAGGTTATGCTAAATAAAGGATAACACAAAAAAAGTTCCGGGGGATTGTTTGCATTGTTTTCCATTGTGGTCCATTATTGTGCTCGCCTACACCCTCCATAACCAGCTCAGTGGCCTTGTGGTTAGAGTGTCTGCCCTGAGACTGGGAGGTTGGGGTTCAATCCCCGGCCGGGTCATACCAAAGACTGTAAAAATGGGACCCAATGCCTCCCTGCTTGACACTCAGCATCAAGGGTTGGATTGGGGGTAAGTCCCTGCGACATACTAGCGTCATGTCCAAGGGGTGTACTTGTACATCAAGCTACCTCACGCTACCCTATGAGGCCCCCTATGGGCCTCATGGCTCGGCAAGGCTACTTACTACTACTACTACTACACCCTCCATAACAAACCAACAAGTAGGCGTCAGCAGCGACAAGGGTCTAACGGTACAAGGGGAATTGAGAGAACTAAAATGGGACAAAAGGTGCTAAATAAAAAAAAACACCTATGGTAATTTCTCTTTTGGGTGGTGATACCCCAGACCTGTGTATGACTGACTGCTCATTGTGTCTTCTTATGAATGGAATGGAAATGGGGCTAAATTTGAAAGAAATTCCCTCTTTGCTCTGGAACAAACAGTGCAGCATTAGTGCACTTTAGGAGTTAAAGAGTGAGCATACAACAGTGGCTGCATCACTGTGTATAGTACCCTCCCTGACTGTCTCAGTGGGGTGTGGATGGGATGGGAGTGTTGCATTGCAGCAGGTGGCTGGCACTCCGGGTCTCTGTGCTACTTTCCCCTATTCTGTTAAGTACCCGTCAGAGAGGGGTACAGAGAGAGATACAGAGGTCCAGAAAGCCATCGTTAATTAATGTCATCAACACCAAGTCAGTATTTTACCCTCCACAGCTGTCACGTGTCATTATGTGTGTTGTTGCAAACGTTTAATCGATCCATTTCATCGACAAGTTTAAATGCAGAAAGCAAAATAAAACATGGATATCGGTTGAAGAATGCAAGCATAGGCGAGAGCAGCGGAGCGAAGCGTCCTCACTGTACGAGAGCAAGCAAGCTGGTGTTGACATTAAATAATGTCAACACCAGTTTGACCTCAGATACTGTCAGTATTTTCGCCTCCACTGCTATGATATTGTGTGTGTTGTTTCAAACGTTTTATCCATCTCATCGACACGTTGAAATGCAATCTGACAGTGTTGTGGCTGTTGAGACTTCTGAAAGATTTCTCTGCACAGCACAAGAAAAATCCTCACTGGTAATTCAACTCGGGGTCCATTTGGTTCCATTTTTACACTCTTCTGAGTTAAATCAACTCTGAGGATGTCACTGTGTGTGAATGCTTGAAGCAGTGCGATTCTCTGACTGACTGTGTTGGACATCTAATCAGCACTCACTGACTGACTGACTGACTGACTGACTGGCAGACACAGACTCTGCCGAAACTTTTGGACTACAAGATAGAGCTTGTACCTCTGGACTCTCACTCTAACTAACCCATTCTGGACGGGAACCCCTTTTGGTGTTTTAACTAAGCATTATGTTTAATAATTTAGCTATTGAAAAATAGCAGATCTACAAGCTCATATCGCGCCACCGAGTGGCGCGCTACGAGCTTGTTGCTCTGCTATTTTTGAAAAATCGTGAAAATGCAGCACAAATCTTTGAATATATATATTCTTTCAGAATACTTTTTTTTTTTTTTTTTTAACCTTTTTTTCCTGGTCTCTAAACTGCCTCCCCCTGGCCAGCCGGGGCACCTGATGGAGGGGAAAGGAACTGGTTGGAATAACGTGTTCCTTCCACGCGCTACGTCCAACCAGGGAAACTCCCCCCTGTCAGGTGTAAAGGAGCAACTTGGACACTCAGGCATGAAGGAAGCATGAGTTCAAGTCCGTTGCTCTCCCCATGTCTCCCATATATGGGGACTAGGTTGGCGGAGGGTGTGGATCACATTAGGTAATTGACACAGGGGTGAAAAATGGGTTACAAAATCGTGGGATAAAAAATATTTAAAAAAAAAAAAAGACTTTTTTTTATTTCGACGTCAGGCCTGAATGTGCTAGGCTAAATAAACTGTAGAAAGTGTTTACCTATACAGTGCAGTAGCCTGTGTTATTGTGCTACCCTGTTCTGACGTTGGCATGGCCCGGAGCCAGCAGCCCTTGGCATCCAGCCGTGGGTTCCTCAGACAAGGTACGCAGTGAAATAGATGAGATGGTGTTTTAGCCACCTGCATTTCCTCAAGGACGAAGATAAGACACCTTTTCTTCTTCACATTTCTAGCCAGAAGAATTCGACTTTATAAACACAAATGAAACAATACTTTCTTCTGGGTCTTGTGCTGTGCAGCACCCGTGGAAATAAAATCATTTTCTTTTGCCCTAGATCGGGGGTGGGCAACTTTGACGATGGCGAGGGCCAATATATTTCCACACTCACTCCAGAGGGCCACAGTGCATATTACTGTCGTAGCAAAAAATAGCCGATCTACAAGCTCAAAACGACGCGTTTTGAGCTTGTAGATCAGCTATTTTTGCTATATTTGAATTGAAAACCTGAATAATATTTTGCTATTTTGTAATTGGAATCCTGAAAAGTAACCTTTAGTTATAGTTATGTTTTAATACTAGTCATTAAGTACTAGTCATTTAATACTAGTCATGAAGTAATTAAAATGGGTTTGGAATTGTAACAGCTGAAATCAATACTATATCAGTATTCTGATATTAACATGCGGGCCGCATTAACAGACCTACTGCTTTTGGTGGAACGCTCCGCCATAAGGAATGTAATTACCTTCCGCTCCTGGCGGATTGATCCGTCAGATAAGCTTTATTATTGCTATCAAACCCGATCGCTGATTTCTATTTCTTCATTATTGCTCGGCCTTTCCTTCTTTAGCAAACCTAGACCGGGTTGCGCAACCTCGCCTCCGTCCGCATCCCATTATACAGGCTGAATAACTCCTAATCTACGGAGCTTTAAATATGTATGGGAAAAACACAGCTTTTCTCTCTTCAGAAACTATCAGGAGTATAGAAATTATGTACTGTTACTGTACAGATACTGTATGGTCCAAACCATCACATATGGCTGATGTTACATCAACCTATAATGCTACATATTGTTTTTAGATTCCTTAAAACACGACGGACGAACTCATTTCACCCTGTTCTCCCCTGTATGACCGGAGTTGGGAGTTCTCCCGGCTTGCTCGCCAAAATATAATTGTTATGCTAGTCTATGATAAGAATCTGCCCCTGGCACTCATCCCAGGAGGTCGGACACTAAGGGCTGTTAACTTGGCTCCAGTCTAGGTATCACTCATCCCAGGAGGTCGGACACTAAGGGCTGTTAACTTGGCTCCAGTCTAGGTATCACTCATCCCAGGAGGTCGGACACTAAGGGCTGTTAACTTGGCTCCAGTCTAGGTATCTCAGAACTCTGTATATAAGGACACTAAGGGCTGTTAACTTGGCTCCAGTCTAGGTATCTATCTCAGAACTCTGTATATAAGGACACTAAGGGCTGTTAACTTGGCTCCAGTCTAGGTATCTATCTCAGAACTCTGTATATAAGGACACTAAGGGCTGTTAACTTGGCTCCAGTCTAGGTATCTATCTCAGAACTCTGTATATAAGGACACTAAGGGCTGTTAACTTGGCTCCAGTCTAGGTATCTATCTCAGAACTCTGTATATAAGGACACTAAGGGCTGTTAACTTGGCTCCAGTCTAGGTATCTATCTCAGAACTCTGTATATAAGGACACTAAGGGCTGTTAACTTGGCTCCAGTCTAGGTATCTATCTCAGAACTCTGTATATAAGGACACTAAGGGCTGTTAACTTGGCTCCAGTCTAGGTATCTCAGAACTCTGTATATAAGGACACTAAGGGCTGTTAACTTGGCTCCAGTCTAGGTATCTCAGAACTCTGTATATAAGGACACTAAGGGCTGTTAACTTGGCTCCAGTCTAGGTATCTATCTCAGAACTCTGTATATAAGGACACTAAGGGCTGTTAACTTGGCTCCAGTAGGTATCTCAGAACTCTGTATATAAGGACACTAAGGGCTGTTAACTTGGCTCCAGTCTAGGTATCTCAGAACTCTGTATATAAGGACACTAAGGGCTGTTAACTTGGCTCCAGTCTAGGTATCTCAGAACTCTGTATATAAGGACACTAAGGGCTGTTAACTTGGCTCCAGTCTAGGTATCTATCTCAGAACTCTGTATATAAGGACACTAAGGGCTGTTAACTTGGCTCCAGTCTAGGTATCTATCTCAGAACTCTGTATATAAGGACACTAAGGGCTGTTAACTTGGCTCCAGTCTAGGTATCTATCTCAGAACTCTGTATAGTCAGACACTAAGGGCTGTTAACTTGGCTCCAGTCTAGGTATCTCAGAACTCTGTATAGTCGGACACTAAGGGCTGTTAACTTGGCTCCAGTCTAGGTATCTCAGAACTCTGTATAGTCGGACACTAAGGGCTGTTAACTTGGCTCCAGTCTAGGTATCTCAGAACTCTGTATAGTCGGACACTAAGGGCTGTTAACTTGGCTCCAGTCTAGGTATCTCAGAACTCTGTATAGTCGGACACTAAGGGCTGTTAACTTGGCTCCAGTCTAGGTATCTATCTCAGAACTCTGTATAGTCGGACACTAAGGGCTGTTAACTTGGCTCCAGTCTAGGTATCTCAGAACTCTGTATAGTCGGACACTAAGGGCTGTTAACTTGGCTCCAGTAGGTATCTCAGAACTCTGTATAGTCGGACACTAAGGGCTGTTAACTTGGCTCCAGTCTAGGTATCTCAGAACTCTGTATATAAGGACACTAAGGGCTGTTAACTTGGCTCCAGTCTAGGTATCTCAGAACTCTGTATATAAGGACACTAAGGGCTGTTAACTTGGCTCCAGTAGGTATCTCAGAACTCTGTATAGTCGGACACTAAGGGCTGTTAACTTGGCTCCAGTCTAGGTATCTCAGAACTCTGTATAGTCGGACACTAAGGGCTGTTAACTTGGCTCCAGTCTAGGTATCTCAGAACTCTGTATATAAGGACACTAAGGGCTGTTAACTTGGCTCCAGTCTAGGTATCTCAGAACTCTGTATAGTCGGACACTAAGGGCTGTTAACTTGGCTCCAGTCTAGGTATCTCAGAACTCTGTATAGTCGGACACTAAGGGCTGTTAACTTGGCTCCAGTCTAGGTATCTCAGAACTCTGTATATAAGGACACTAAGGGCTGTTAACTTGGCTCCAGTCTAGGTATCTCAGAACTCTGTATAGTCGGACACTAAGGGCTGTTAACTTGGCTCCAGTAGGTATCTCAGAACTCTGTATAGTCGGACACTAAGGGCTGTTAACTTGGCTCCAGTCTAGGTATCTCAGAACTCTGTATATAAGGACACTAAGGGCTGTTAACTTGGCTCCAGTCTAGGTATCTCAGAACTCTGTATAGTCGGACACTAAGGGCTGTTAACTTGGCTCCAGTCTAGGTATCTCAGAACTCTGTATAGTCGGACACTAAGGGCTGTTAACTTGGCTCCAGTCTAGGTATCTCAGAACTCTGTATAGTCGGACACTAAGGGCTGTTAACTTGGCTCCAGTCTAGGTATCTCAGAACTCTGTATAGTCGGACACTAAGGGCTGTTAACTTGGCTCCAGTCTAGGTATCTCAGAACTCTGTATATAAGGACACTAAGGGCTGTTAACTTGGCTCCAGTCTAGGTATCTCAGAACTCTGTATAGTCGGACACTAAGGGCTGTTAACTTGGCTCCAGTCTAGGTATCTCAGAACTCTGTATATAAGGACACTAAGGGCTGTTAACTTGGCTCCAGTCTAGGTATCTCAGAACTCTGTATAGTCGGACACTAAGGGCTGTTAACTTGGCTCCAGTCTAGGTATCTCAGAACTCTGTATAGTCGGACACTAAGGGCTGTTAATTTGGCTCCAGTCTAGGTATCTCAGAACTCTGTATATAAGGACACTAAGGGCTGTTAACTTGGCTCCAGTCTAGGTATCTCAGAACTCTGTATAGTCGGACACTAAGGGCTGTTAACTTGGCTCCAGTCTAGGTATCTCAGAACTCTGTATAGTCGGACACTAAGGGCTGTTAACTTGGCTCCAGTCTAGGTATCTCAGAACTCTGTATATAAGGACACTAAGGGCTGTTAATTTGGCTCCAGTCTAGGTATCTCAGAACTCTGTATAGTCGGACACTAAGGGCTGTTAACTTGGCTCCAGTCTAGGTATCTCAGAACTCTGTATATAAGGACACTAAGGGCTGTTAACTTGGCTCCAGTCTAGGTATCTCAGAACTCTGTATAGTCGGACACTAAGGGCTGTTAACTTGGCTCCAGTCTAGGTATCTCAGAACTCTGTATATAAGGACACTAAGGGCTGTTAATTTGGCTCCAGTCTAGGTATCTCAGAACTCTGTATATCGTTGCTGTCAAGCAGAATCCTCTTATCTCCATATTTTAGCCATTTGCGTTTTTATATAAATTGACGGCCTACTAAACTTACATACTACAACGACACTCAAGAGTATCAAAAGTAGCAGATCTGCAAGCTCTAAAAGCGGCACATTTTGAACTTGTAGATCTGCTACTTCTGCTATTTTTCAATTTGAAAAGTAACCATTTTGGACATTATGAGGTTTCCACCCGACAGAGACGATATCCCAAAACTAATTTCATTATTATTTTAAAAAGCTTGTACATCAGCTATTTTCATTGCTTGAAGTGCTAGGGCATTAATTTATGACAACAATGTACAAAGTCGACACAGAAGTACAGTACAAAGCTTTCTTCCGGCAGACACAGTGTTAAGCTCAGGGCTCTGTATCCTGAACCCAGTTGTGTCAACCATGAAGTGACGGTGACAAAACGTACACGTGCGAGCACACACCTGCGCGAGGGCTTTCTGTAGTACGCATCACAGCAGCTGCAGAACGTACTGTACAGTACAGTAGCTAGGTTATCTATATGTATCTGTAAAACTGGCTCAGGAGCGCACGCACGCACACACACACATACACTCTGTGTACACAGTATGACTCCATGCGTTGTTGTGAAACAGTGCATTTTATGGTGCAATAGAGCTGTGTATGCATGCATGCGTGGGCGTGGGCGTCCTACTTCCTTCCCCCTGTTCATCAGCCACCCTGTCTCTATACAGTGAGAGGAGGTCTCTCCCTCCTCTCTCTCTCTCTCTCTCCCTCCTTCCCCCTCTCTCTCGCTCTCTCTCTCTCCCCACAGAGAGGAGGTCTCTCTCTCTCTCTCTCTCTCTCTCTCTCCCTCCTTCCCCCTCTCTCTCTCTCTCTCTCCCCACAGAGAGGAGGTCTCTCTCTCGCTACACAGAGAGGTCTCTCTCTCTCCACACAGAAAGGAGGTCTCTCCCCCTCTCTCTCTACACATAGAGGGGAGGTCTCTCTCTCTACATACAGAGAGAGGAGGTATTTCTATCTCTCTCTCTCCACACAGAGAGGACTCTCTCGCTACACAGAGAGGTCTCTCTCTCGCTACACAGAGAGGAGGTCTCTCTCCCTCTCTCTCAACACATAGAGGGGAGCTCTCTCTCTTTCTCTCCACACAGAGACATGAGGTCTCTATCTCTCTCTCCACACAGACATGAGGTCTCTCTCTCCACACACAGAAAGGAGGTCTCTCTCCCTCTCTCTGAACACATAGAGGGGAGGTCTCTATCTCTCTCTCTCCACACACAGAAAGGAGGTCTCTCTCCCTCTCTCTGAACACATAGAGGGGAGGTCTCTATCTCTCTCTCTCCACACACAGAAAGGAACAGCCTTGAGCTCAGCGCGGTAGGAAAACGTGACGAGCTCTCTGATTGAAAACATGTGTGGCCCTCGTGCCGTGCGGACAGGACACTCCCTCACTTCCGCATCGCCCAAAGGGAATGCAGCGCTCGTAGACGAGAAGAGAAAAGGGCTTTCCCCAGAACTCCCAACCCCCCCCCCCCCCCCGTCTCTCTCCTCTCAGTGTCTGACATATCAAAGATACCCCCCCCCCCCACAAGGATGCCTACTAGTGCTGAACATACACTGCTGTTGATCAAAAATGGGACAAAGTATATTGTGTGTGTGTGTGTGTGTGTGTGTGTGTGTGTGTGTGTGTGTGTGTGTGTGTGTGTGTGTGTGTGTGTGTGTGTGTGTGTGTGTGTCTGTGTCTGTGTCTGTGTCTGTGTCTGTGTGTGTGTGTGCACGAAAAAGGGAGTGTCAGTGTCCCAGCTTTCTTTTAGTTGTCCATGATACAAATGAAATAAATCTGTGCACGTGTACATTCCTTGGGTGTGGCTCTGCTCTTCGTATGGCATGAGAAGTGTGCGTGCCATGTTGTAACTCGACACCTTTATCTGTCTGTCCCTCGTTGTTTCATTTGTTGTTGCTTAGCAGCGTAAGCCGACAAACACATTGGGGCTATTATCATCACATGAGAGCTCTCCGCCTAGAAATGGCGGAGAGCGGTTTCACGATTGTTGACAGACAAGATGCCAGATTGAATTTTAAGATGAACAATAGTGGAAAGTAATTTAGTACATTTACAGAACAATTTTGAGTTGAGTTTGTACTTTACTTGAGTATTTCCAATTTCCAATACTATAATCAACTCCCCCTTTCTCTCTCTCTCTCTCCCCCTCTCTCTCGCCCTCTCTCTCTTTCTCTGTCTGCAGGTTTGGAAGGGCGCCCCCTCGTGGCAGGGCCAGAGACTGTTGTGTTCGTCCGCTGCTCTAGAAGGTACGTCATAAAAGCAAAGGTTTCAATCTGCTTTGTTCAACGGGTCATTACACTACGAAGCTCCATTTGACTTGAACAATCTTTCTCTCAGATCTGTTACCTCTCTTGGCCGCTTCAGGACTTCCTTGTATTCACATCTCGAAACAACCTGTTCATGCTTTTAATACTGCTTGTACTAACATTTATGTCTGACTTTTATGTCAGTACTGTATTCTATTAAGTTTAAAATGAGTTGACAAAACAAGAAGCTACACATACTTTGCTGTCAGGCAGTGTAGGGTTAATGTTTAAAGGGCGCTTCTGTGTACTGTATCTATATGGTTTGCAGTAGCAACCACCAAGAACATTATGAAGCATGGCCTATTTTATAACATTATGTCCTTCAGTACACATACGGTGTGTGTGTGTGTGTGTGTGTGTGTGTGGTGTAGTTGTTAGTTATATTGTATTAACATACTGTACTGTTCAAAATAACATAATGGAAATAAGTTGCATAGTGGTGGAGCTTACATTTGGCAGCCCCCTTTGTGTGTTGTATGTCATGTTTTATCTGTGTATAGAACCCACTCTAAAATGAGATGCTGCGTCTCACAGGGGAGATTCTGACCAATTTCTTCAACTGGTTGGCTTGTATGGCTACAAAAACATCCTAACTTTACATGATTGTACCAAATGGGCTCTATGCACACACGCCATTTTGGGAAGAACATGAGCCCCTTCCCTACTTCCTTCACAGGTGTTACCGCTGATACTGTACTAATGAAGGCTCTGTTGTTCCATTCTGGTCAAGTCAGGGTGCTGCTATTGTGTGTGTTGGCTCACTGTGGGTATTTAAGTGTCCTTGACCTTGAGTGGGTTCCAAATGGCCCGGTGCGGGTGTGTAACTCTGAGAGTGTACAAATGGAACGGGTCCATTTTTCCATCTGCATACTCTCAGAGTTATGGGGGGTCCTTGAAACGAAGAGAACCACTGCACACTAAATGGAACAGGGCATTAATTAGTAGGCCTATCATCTAGGGATGCGGCCCGGAAGTAGGAACTAGTTATTCTGTGTGCATGCTGAGCTCATTGTTTATTAAACACAGCTCTAGAATGTGGAGCGGAGCTCCTTTCACGCTGTTTCAACAAATAGCAGTTTAGGAGGACTTGGCCTAACGACATTATTCCAGCTGTGAGATTTTATTTTGCTTCAATCCCTGGTTCCTGGTTCGTCCACCTCCCGTGTAATCCCAGGCATACTCCACAGCCCGACAGGAGTAGTGCAACTTGTAACTAGGGATGTCCCGATCCCGATACCTCAATTTCTGTGTTAGCTGATACCGATACTGAATACCGATACCAGTGTCGTGATTTCATGTTGTGTTTATAGCTATCTAGCTATATATCTCGTGTTGTGTTTATAGCAGACTCCTCACTCAAATGTGCACTTGTAGTTTGGGCAACTCCAAAGCAAATTCCACATGTCCCAACATTTTATTTACCTGCCATAGTGTCAACCCCTTACCCCTGTGTCGGATCTGTGGTTAGACTGGCATTTTCACCGAAACCGATATGACCCGATATGACAAATAAGGGCCGATCCGATACTTTTCCCGATACCGATATAGTATCGGGACATCTCTACTGTAACCTACAAAAAAAGTGTTGTTTTGATGCGAGATGTCTTCATGGCCATATGAGCTGAGTCAGCCCCACGGTGAAAAGCCTGGGGTTCTCGCTTGTCAGAACACAATCTGTGTACTTTAATTACCGAGACTAATAATGAGCTGAGCTGGTTAATCAGACAGGACGGTTTGGTGTTTAACAGATAGCAGTCATTAATTTGGGATGATTTTGACGTCCACATCTGTTCCTCTCTCAGGGAGGAGACAGGAGAGACTAAAGGGCTTGACGTATCAGTTGAGCGTGGTGTCACGCAGGCAGAATAGCTACGAGCTACATGTCGCAGCATGACGCATTGTGAGCTTAGATCCGTTATTTACATAATACATTGAGACTTGAGGCAGATTCTACAAATGTATCCTAAATTCTAACAGTTATGTTGCTTTATCAGTGGTACAAACGTTTTCATGTCAAGAACCCCCAAATGATTGTTTTTGTTTTTTGTTTTTTTATTTATTTACCCAGGGTAGTAGCTGAGCACAAGTGCTCATTTTCAGCAACGCCAGTGCACATAGACACACACATTAAAACGTGGGAGCTGACCAGTACAACCACAGTCTTATACTGTTGGCCACTAAGCAGCTCCACTGGAGAAGTTGGAGGTTCAGTGCCTTGCCCAAAGGCACTTCAGCGGTGTTGGGTGGGTCCGAGGAATCAAACCGGCAACCTTCCGGCAACAAGGGCGCTCCTCTAACCGTTCTTAGGCCACCGTTGCCCCATTGTTCCAGGGACCCACAGAAGCAGTTAAAAATGTTAGCTTTAAACATACACATATTCAAACATTCTAATGTTTCATTTGGACTTCTCGTTCTCGCATACGTTGCTATTTTCGGGGCACGACACTGGCACGCAACCAAAGTACAAATCCGGCTTTTTTAGAAGAAAGCGAGCCCGGCAGAGAGAGGGGTGCTGAGAGGAGAACCACACGTACGCAGCGGCACTGCGGAGCATGCTGCTGATTAGATTTTGAAGTGGATTTTATTTTAATAGCGGGGGCAAGGTTATAGCACATAATACAGCGAAAGGCCGGGGGGGCGGGCAGCCGGTCGGCCCACGTGTCCAGACAGACAGAATGGCACAAGGCTGGAGTCCTCCATATTGTTAGGCCCAGGCAGGGGAACACAATGACTGGACTGTGTGCGTGCGTGCGTGCGTGCGTGCGTGCGTGCGTGCGTGCGTGCGTGCGCGCGCGTCCGCACATCTTCTTGTGGAGCGCGGTTGAGGGATCCTGGCTCTCAGACCTGTTTCTTGTGCCAGCCATGTTCCCTACAATCCATGGACGCGGGGCGGGCTGCGGCTGGAAAGATTTGCTGATTCACTGCAGTCAGTGCAGTGGTCACTACTTAGACCCTGTCACGACTATTACATAATCGCCCCAATCGCAATTATTAATAGCTGATCTACAAACATACAACGCGTCGCATATACGTTCCAATTTCCAATGCCAAAAACACAATTTAATTGTTAATAATTATCTGCTTGCAATTATCTGCTTGACAATTAATGGACAATTAGTTGTAATCTTGACACACAGCCCTAGTGGTCCTGAGGATGCGGAGGCGAAAGGGGGGTTATTGGGTACAACGGAGGCCAGCCTGGGTTTCCGCCACGCCTCTCCATCCTTACTGTTGACCACTGCTCTTGTCATTAGGGACCACTCAACAAGACAACGGGATAAGCTGTTTGCAGCTCATTATCAGCACAAGCTTGGCTGAAGACCAAACAGGGCAGCTTTAATCGGAAGGCAATTACTATGCCTAGACTCCCCAAAATGGCCCAGTGCATAGGCTAGGAGGTGTTTGGGACACAGGTGGCACTCAGACACACAATGGTAATTAGATTCGAGAGCTCCCTATAAAAGAATAATAGGCCCTTTTGGACAACAGCGCCGTAAAAATTGTTCTCGTACCATTTGATTGATCACATTGTCTGAGTCGTATCATAGCATAATAATGTGTCCTCAAGGCCTTTTTCAAGGACATCATTATTACCTAGGAATACTTAATGTGTTCCATTTCCAAGTCTAGTTTTTGAGAGGCGCTAGCCCCTCAAATGTCTGGCTTTTGGAATTACGTCACGTGGCAGCCATGGACTTTTTTTACGTTTGTTTGTAGCACTTTAAACAAACAGAGTGGAAGCCAAGTCTATGGACTTTTAATGTTTGTTCAGTTCAGAGCACTAAACGTGACATCATGTGGCAGCCAAGTCTATTGACTTTTAATGTTTGTTTTAGAGCACTTTAAACTAAACATTACCAGGCGCCCCTCACTTCACACAAGTGTGATTTTTTTCCAATTGTGAATAGAATTATTGACGGCTGGCATTAGTATATATATTCGCCCCATGGTGTCTTGGGGAAACATTAGGAAAATGATACTATATTGATCTTCCCAATGCCCCAGTGTAGACTGTAGATCATGCACATTTAGGCAAAAGGGCAGTTTGCTTGTTTAGTCTGGTTGCATCTGGTTTATTATGTGTGTGCGCATGTACTCTCTGCAGCAAGATAGTATAACTATGTACAGTATGTGCAGTACAGTATGTGTAGTATTATACTTTGATTAAAGGTTTGTTAACGTACGTATCAAATAGCTGAGTCTCACTGTCTCTCCAACTCTTTAGTATAAATATTCATGTTGGGATACCAGTTTCATATCAGAACAGAGTTCATTTGTCAGCTTAACATTCAGCAGAGAAAATTGGAATATTATGAAAAAGGCTGATAAATGGGTACACTCTTCTGATTGAATGAATTTGGTGACCCACCTGAAAATGCATTTCTGTTTATTATAGAACTGGAGAGAGGAAGACCCCTGCTATTAATAGCAATAATTACTATCAGAATATAGAGATTTATATTTATAGCTTTTTAACAATAAACTTTTTATTTTTTTTAAACAAAATCACACCGGTGTGAACTGAGCGGTGCAGGCTGTTCAACAACTCTGCTGGCTGGCTGGCCGGCCATAGTTATAGTGCTACGTGTGCCTTTGAGGCTGCTCAACAGTGCCACTTTAGGTCACCCAGCGGTATTGCAGCTGTTCTTACCCCAGACAGACAGACAGACAGACAGACAGACGCGGCCAGTCATTGGAGCAGTTAGGCCATAAAAACAAAAGAAAAAACATAATAATGTCATAATAATAATAATGACATAATGTGTTGTGTTTCAGCTTGCATGGACTGTCACTAGAAAATTGGTATTGCACTGCAGCGAGACAGTTTAGATATCAGGAAAGTATTTAGAAATGACTTGGCAACAATGACTTAGCAACTGCCTAAACACTTTTCTTGTTGTCCTAGGAAACGCCTCCCAGGCGATACCCCAAGGAGAGTATAGTTCAAACAAGCAGCAGTGAATAATTTACCAGTTCAAATCCGGTGTGAAGTGAAGGCTTTTTAAGTTTTTATTCATATGGCAGTCTCAGTTTGGCCACTGAGTTACCCCATGGTGCTGATATTGCTGCGCTGCCCCCTGCTGGGCCTGGGCCACACTGCATGATTTAGCTTCCAGGGATGGTAGCACATTCTCTGGCTTCTTCATCGGGGTGCCACTGACTGCCTGGTGGTGGCAGTTGGTGCGCTAACTAACCACAGCCTGGTGAGTTGGTGCACTAACTTACCACAGCCAGGCACCTGGTGAGTTGGTGCACTAACTAACCACAGCCAGGCACCTGGTGAGTTGGTGCACTAACTAACCACAGCCAGGCACCTGGTGAGTTGGTGCACTAACTTACCACAGCCAGGTACCTGGTGAGTGGGTGCACTAACTAACCACAGCCAGGCACCTGGTGAGTTGGTGCACTAACTTACCACAGCCAGGCACCTGGTGAGTTGGTGCACTAACTAACCAGCCAGGCACCTGGTGAGTTGGTGCACTAACTAACCACAGCCAGGCACCTGGTGAGTTGGTGCACTAACTTACCACAGCCAGGCACCTGGTGAGTTGGTGCACTAACTTACCACAGCCAGGCACCTGGTGAGTTGGTGCACTAACTTACCACAGCCAGGCACCTGGTGAGTTGGTGCACTAACTAACCACAGCCAGGCACCTGGTGAGTTGGTGCACTAACTAACCACAGCCAGGCACCTGGTGAGTTGGTGCACTAACTTACCACAGCCAGGCACCTGGTGAGTTGGTGCACTAACTTACCACAGCCAGGCACCTGGTGAGTTGGTGCACTAACTTACCACAGCCAGGCACCTGGTGAGTTGGTGCACTAACTAACCACAGCCAGGCACCTGGTGAGTTGGTGCACTAACTTACCACAGCCAGGCACCTGGTGAGTTGGTGCACTAACTAACCACAGCCAGGCACCTGGTGAGTTGGTGCACTAACTTACCACAGCCAGGTACCTGGTGAGTGGGTGCACTAACTAAGCACAGCCAGGCACCTGGTGAGTTGGTGCACTAACTTACCACAGCCAGGCACCTGGTGAGTTGGTGCACTAACTAACCAGCCAGGCACCTGGTGAGTTGGTGCACTAACTTACCACAGCCAGGTACCTGGTGAGTGGGTGCACTAACTAACCACAGCCAGGCATCTGGTGAGTTGGTGCACTAACTTACCACAGCCAGGCACCTGGTGAGTTGGTGCACTAACTTACCACAGCAAGGTACCTGGTGAGTTGGTGCACTAACTAACCAGCCAGGCACCTGGTGAGTTGGTGCACTAACTAACCTCAGCCTGGTGAGTTGTGAGGACTCCCGTTCTGTCGTGTGTCGCATACCCCCGGTTTCCCGTCTCTTCTAAAGCAGCGTTTCTGTTTCTGAACAGAGTTCGTGCCAGCTATAGGGATCCCCAGAAGAGAGGATTTATGTTTAAAGGATATTCAAGATTATTCCAAACATTACCATTTTTCAGAACTGCACACACACACACATTTTGAGAACTACTGCTCTAAAGTATCCTATCTGAACAAGGCACTAGTAAGTAAAGTAAAGCTGGTGCATTTGGAATATTTATTACCTGTTAATGCTGCTGTTCTAGTAAGAAAATAATGGATTATAAGGATACATGGTTCTTTGTCTAGTGCCTTCCGTACACAGTGCTGCTAGGCGTTAATTATAAATATAAGAAGAATATTGTTAAAGCGTACTCAAAAGGTGTGAGTCAGACACGCCTACAGAAGGTCAACAAAGACCAGACTGGTTTTGTTTACAGCCTTAAGGAATGTTAACCTCATCCAGAGAGACCTGCTCTTCCAGTTTAAATCATTGTTTCTACCAAATGTTTTCGCTACACGCACACAGACACATATCGTCTCTGTCGGGTTTGAAACCTCATATGTCCAAAACGGTTACTTTTCAGGATGCAAATTCAAAAGTAACAAAAGTAGTACACACCCTCCGTCAACCTAGTTCCCATATATGGGGGACATGGGGAGAGCAACGGACTTGAACTCATGCTTCCTTCATGCCTGAGTGTCCAAGTTGCTCCTTTACACCTGACAGGGGGGAGTTTCCCTGGTTGGACGTAGCGCGTGGAAGGAACACGTTATTCCAACCAGTTCCTTTCCCCTCCATCAGGCGCCCCGGCTGGCCAGCGGGAGGCAGTTTAGAGACCAGGATTACTGCATGTTTTTTGTGAGGGTACCTACCCTAGGGGACACGGGGAGAACATGCAAACTCCACACAGAAAGGCCCTTTCGCAGATCTACATGCTTGAAACGTGCTGCTGTTTCAATCTTGTGGATCAGCTACTTTTGATTATTTTGTTTGTTTGCTCAAATAGGGCGTTAAAAAACAAAAACACACACAGTTTTGTTAACGTACGTTTGAATATGGAGGTTTCTCCCCAACAGTGATGATAATCAATATAGACATTATAGCACAGGGGACATGACGTCTCTCTATTGTCCAAATTCATGGGCAGCGTGTGAAACATCCTCTTGTGTCTGTGTTTTCATGTGACAGAGGTGACGGTGCTGTATCAGAACGGGCTGCCGGTGATCTCCGTCAGTTTGCCGTCCCGGCGAGAGCGCTGCCAGTTCACCCTCAAGCCGCTCAGCGACTGCGTGGGAGTGTTTCTGGAACAGCTCAAAGCAGAAGACAGAGGCATCGACCGGGTCGCCATCTACTCCACAGGTATGTTCGTCGGCCAGGCCCGGATTAACAATGGAACTTAAGCGCCACGAGCCGCAGCTTGCAGGACCCTGTGCGAGACAGGGTATTTCAAATAGGTACAGCTGTTGCTTCCGTCGAGACTCAAAACCGTATTCATAGGTCACCGATTTCAGTGTAACAGTATTCATAGGTCACTGATTTCAGTGTAACACAACACAGGATCCCCCGCTAGTGTTTTTCGTCCTCCAACAGTTTCCTAACCACTCGGTGGGAGGAGATCCAGTTGGAGGAGCAGTGGCGATTGTTCTGGCGGTGTGTTGAACACATGCACATTCATTCACTGGGCGCGCAAACACAAAAGTGTCATTCTTGATTGTTAGGCGCGTGCGAATCACATGCACGAACGCGAAGGGATGATCATTCTTATTATTGTTTTGTGCTTTTGTGATAAAAATTATACGCTCACGAGTTGACCTTATCATCCTTATTCATAAACCTTTTAGGCATTTTTTAAATATTTTGATTAAAATCATTTAGTGACAATAGCCAATCTACATCGACACGCTGTGAACTTGTAGATCGGCTATTTGAACTATTTTTTTAAAATGCTTTCAATATAGTAAAAAATGGCAAAAACGTTTAGGCATAAAAGGTAAGGCGGCAAGATAGGGCCCCAAATGTCTTTGCCAAAAATAGCAGAGCTATAAGCTCGAATTGTGTTCCAACTTGCAACACGACGCATTGTGAGCTTGTAGATCTGCCAATTTGGGCTAGTGTTCCCCCCTGAATATGAATGCTGAGGTGCAACACAAGTCTTTTTTGATTACGATCATACCGTTAATCAAAATCATATCATCCACACACATCACACCCTATGATGGAGGTAATTGTGCGTACAGTATGCGTGTTGTTGGCACACACTTTTCACTGGAGCAGGTATTCAACCGTTTTGGTGTCGGTTCACGTTAAGCGTCCTGGTGCGTCGGTCGGCGTGGGATGTTGTTACCCTGACCATGAAATGGCTTTCCTGCTCTAATCCTCATTCCACCCCAAGGTGTTACTGTCCAGGAAAGTGTGCCGCTTGAATCCCCCTCGTTCAGTGTGATACCATCATACCACTACATCTGCTTTGCCTCGGGACTCATTTAAATGCTGACAGAAATGGGTCAGATGAAGAGAGAGATAACGGCGGCCTCATAATACAGCTAACCATTAAGCATTCTCTCTCTGTCTGTCTCTCTCACTCACTCTCTCTCTGGCTCTATCTCTCTCCTGCATTTCTTTCTTTCTTTCTTTCTTTCTTTCTTTCTTTCTTTCTTTCTCTCTCTCTCTCTCTCTCTCTCTCTCTCTCTCTCTCTCTCTCTCTCTCTCCAACCTGGCCTCCTCTCACTGTTCTCTGGCTCCTCTTCTCTCCAGATGGAGCGAGGGTTGCCTCATCCACAGGGATAGACATCCTGCTGCTCGATGACTTCAATCTCGTCATCAATGACACCACGCATCTGGTGCGACCACCGCATAGAGGTGAGGGCCAACTGCACAGCTTAAACATGTAGTGAAATGGAAAAATACGTTTTTCACACTTTTAGAGCATATCCGTGGTCAGCATATTATGGGCACACCTAACAATAGATGCCAAAACAATGGGAAAATGTATTTTTTTGTGTATATCAAAAGTCCATAAAAAGCCAATTTTAATTACCTCCTTTGAACAAAAACGTGCTGCGTGATGACATAACGAGGCCCACGTGAATTAAAATTAATTGCTGCACGTGCAATCGTGCAATCCATTGCTGCACGTTCCTCCAAACAGAGCTGATTTTGATAAGAGAGCTACTCGGTTTTTAATCTCATTCAAGGTGACATCCAGACAGTGTATTACTCATTTTAAACGTAATCAGCTCGCTAAAATATGTATCTGAAAACATTATAGGTTAGAAATAAGCCACGTAGTAAACCTGCAACCTGCTCGCCATTATTCAAGCTATTAGAAACTACGGCCTTTCTGTTCCTGATTTTGATAAGAGAACTACTCAGTTTTGAATCTCATTCAAGGTGACATCCAGACAGTGTATTACTCATTTTAAACTTAATCAGCACGCTAAAATATGTATCTGAAAACATTATAGGTTAGAAATAAGCCACGTAGTAAACCTGCAACCTGCTCGCCATTATCCAAGCTATTAGAAACTACGGCCTTTCTGTTCCTGCAATGTTAGGGTGCAGTAAAATTATAAAAGTCTGAAATGTTTGTCCTTGGCATGAACAAGTTTGAGAACTACTGATGTAGTGGAAGGCATTTTGAAGAATTGGCCTCAGGTTAATTAAGCGTTACACGAGGACAAGCGCACAACTTTCTTTTCAAAATCTTTTTATTCAGGTTTTTGTAACAGAAGCCCAGGGGCAAGTATTAAACAGACATATAAAATGTAAAAATAAAACTCAGTCCCCTATCCCACCCTCCCCCCACCCACAATACCAAGGATAGTCGGAAAAACAGTCTTGAGGAAATAAAAAAAAGACAAGTGCACATCTTTAGTAACACAAATAAAAGGTGTGCCTGCGTGCGTGTGTGCCTGCGTGCGTGTGTGTAAACCTCAGAGCTGCTGGCGCACGAGGAGGCCGGGAGGCTGAACGACGTGAAGCTGTTGGTGCAGCAGCTGTACACCACGCTGCGCATCGAGGAGCACCAGCTCTGCAAGGAGCGAGATCTGGTGGTTCGCCTGGAGGACCTCAACACTCAGCTCCGTCCCCTAGAGAAGGTCCCCAATACTTTCTCTGTCTGCTCACCCAAAACACTCCACCACATGGCCTCTGTCTGCCATTAAAGCCCATTAGCAATTCTAGCTGTCTAGAGTCATATAATTGGGGAATGCTGAAAGTGCAGAACATTTTTAATTCACATTTGCATAGATAATGTTGATTTGCATACCGAAACGTCTGAGGTTTCTTAAACCCCTTTTGCCCTTTAAATTTTCCATTCACATAATTTGGAACTTTTCTTCTTTGCATTATTTTAAGCACAGAAAATCCCGACGAGCAAATTCTGGAATAATTGATTCATTTTCACAATGAATCAATTATTCATTATTCATCAAAGTTCACAAACCTGTTATCCGTGCTGTTAGCTAGTTCAATTGAAGCATATCATGTAGTCATGGGACACAAGCTGTCCTTGAATCATTCTACTGTACAAATCAAATCATTTATTACTGTTTGCGCAAGATAGGGCCCTACGTCCTCCCGGTGGGGGCTCCTACGTCCTCCCGGTGGGGGCTCCTCACTGGCCGGTGAGTCAGTAGGATACAACAGCAGTGACATCACAGAGGGGAGAAATTAATTTGCGACTAAATTGGGGAGAAAAATGATTAGAAAGCAAATTATATCGTTTGACTCGAAGGTTGTTTGTGTGTGTGTGTGTGTGTGTGTGTGTGTGTGTGTGTGTGTGTGTGTGTGTGTGTGTGTGTGTGTGTGTGTGTGTGTGTGTGTGTGTGTGTGTGTGTGTGTGTGTGTGTGTGTGTGTGTGTGTGTGTGTGTGTGTGTGTGTGTGTGTGTGTGTGTGTGTGTGTGTGTGTGTGTGTGTGTGTGTGTGTGTGTGTGTGTGTGTGCGTGCACAGGTGAAGGAGGCCTTAAGTAAGAAGGCTGAGAGGCGTACCACCTGGTTAATTTGGGGGGGTATGGCCTACATGGCTACTCAGTTTGGCATCCTGGCCCGGCTCACCTGGTGGGAGTACTCCTGGGACATCATGGAACCCGTCACCTACTTTATCACCTACGGAACGGCCATGGCCATGTATGCATACTACGTGCTCACGCGCCAGGTGAGTTGATTGATTGAATTACTTTATTGACAAGTTTGTTAACTCTACAGGTAGCACAGTCAAAGGTTATGCTAAAATGATACGGATAAGATTGTTTCCATTGTGGTCTATAGAGTGCCGGTTTGGACCGTGACCCAAGTAGGATGCGTATACATTTTGAATTTCACCGTGTGCCCAGCCCAGGGAGCATACGTGTTATGAAATGGTGCTAATTTCTTTAGAAAAAAAATTAATTTTCAAACAGAGTTCAGAGTTTGAACATTCACATGTAGTTTGAACATTCATGTGTAGTTTGAACATTCATGTGTAGTTTGAACATTCACATGTAGTTTGAACGTTCACATGTAGTTTGAACATGCATGTGTAGTTTGAACATTCACATGTAGTTTGAACATTCACATGTAGTTTGAACATTCACATGTAGTTTGAACATTCACGTGTAGTTTGAACATTCACATGTAGTTTGAACATTCACACATAGTTTGAACTTTCACAATCATGTAGCTTAAGCTTCAGATGTAGATTGAGCTTCAGGTGTAGTTTGAGCTTCAGGTGTAGTTTGAGCATGGTTTCTGTACGTTTTGTGTGGTCGTTGTCTGTATATGTGAGTGTTGTGTTGTGTGTGTGTGTCTCGCCTAGGAATATCTCTATCCTGATGCCCGGGACAGAGAGTATCTGCTGTCACTCCACAAGGGGGTGAAGAGGACACGCTTTGACATTGAGAAGTACAATAAACTGAAGGATGACATCGCAGAGGTACAGTCCCTGGGGAGCTGTTAGCTGTATAGTATGCTGTGACTGAAATAGAGCATGTGGTGATGCCACCAGCAGCTGGTGTTGATACCATTCACTCCCCCCAACAACCCTGCTCCTTGTCTGTCTGTACTGTACTGTACCTGTCCTTCACCTCCATATATATATATACCTCTTTGATTGCGTTTTTTTGATTGATTGATTGATTGATTGATTGATTGAATACTTAATAATAGTAGTGCTGTGATTTTGTACTTTTCCTGATTTGTATGGAGTTAATGTTACTTTAATAGACCCCTGTGTATTTTTGGTTTCTTCCTATATTATATATGGAGTATACGTTGCTGTCCGTATATACGGACCTAGCAAATAACGTCTCCTAGCTGGGGGCCGGGGGGTACGTTATAAGGACACAAAATATTAATGAACTGATGGGTGTAGCCACATAAAAACATAATTTTAACAAAAATAAAAAATCTTCCACCTAGTATAAGGGGGGTCATGCCACTGCATCTTTAATGAATGAAGCATTAACGTCTCCCCTCCTCCTGTGCAGGTGGAGTTGGATCTCAGGCGTCTTCGGGACCCCCTCCAGCTCCAGCTCCCAGTTCAGCAGCTCACCTCAGGCAAAGATTGATGGAAAGACTGAAATCCCCCCGACACCACCAACCACCACCACCACCACCACCACCCCGACCCACCCTCTCTGAGCTCCTATATCCCACCTCACCCCTTAACCCCTCCAGCCCCCCCCCCCACCCCTCTGTCCACACCTTTATTCCCCTTTCCTCCCTCCCCCACATGTCCCTCCCAACAAGGCTCCGTCGCTCTCTTGACCGTGGGAGTTTGTTTTCTGTTCTTGTATTCTCCTTTTTTATTTAATTTTTCTTTTTACTTCTCCTGAATATAATTGCAAGCAACCCCCCCCCCCCCCCCCCCCTTTCCCCCCCATCGAAAGGAGGAGGAGGAGGAGGATGGTGGAAAAAAAGGCCCAAGAGCAACACTGAACCCCTTTTTTATCAACGTCCCGAGTGGAGATGATGATGATCACGAAGAAGATGTTGGAATGAAAATTGGGCATTATGGAATTATGCCTCAAGACTCCAGAGGGACAGCCCACAGAACCCTGGGAGGCAGGGCAGGGCGGGGGGGGGGGGGGGGGGGGGGGGGGGGGGGTTGGGGAGCGGACGGATGTATCGGGCCAGGAGGCACTCCACCTGAGAGGACTTGCAGTGTGTGTAATGTTCCGACACTCTGGGGACACACTGGGACACTGTCCCCCCCCGACTCATCCGATGGGGCCAGCGAGGTGCCATCGAAGTGTCGTCGTGCTTTTTGCAGCTGTCACACTACTATGTGGACACGCATGCATGCATGAGCGCCCCCCTGCCTGCCGTCAGGGGGCGGGCTCCAGAGGGGGGCGTTGTCCCACAAATCAAAGTTTACAAGGATGCCCTCCTCCAGCCTGCTGCACCCACCCTGCAGGTGTTGGGTGGGGGGGGTTAGGAAGCTCAGGGGTGGCGGCCGGACGGACCACCGGGTTGACCTTCAACAACATCCTGTGGCCAAAAGTCTGCTGCCCCTGCCTCCTTCCCTTTAGACCACGCCCCGCCCCCTCTGGGTGACGACAGTTGTCCTGCCCAGTGTGTGACCTTTATCGGGGGGCCTGTTGTCTTCAGGCAGGATGTGGGGGGAAGGTTCACTTCCTCTTCCTGTTGGCGTCCTGTGTACCGGGGGGTGGGGCGGGGGGGGGCCCAGTCAGTCAGTCTGCGCGAGGTTGAGAGTATACTACCGACAAAAACATCACTGTGTGTTCTTTTATTCCAAAAAATATTTTGGCACTTTTTATTTTGAAAGCCATAGTATATTTGTTATGAGAAAATATATAGAAATATATATAGATATATACAGTACATATACAATCAAAGTGAACAGAGGCTAGTTTTTTTCCCAGTGGGGGGATGAGCTCTCTCTTACAGACATCTTTTTCAGTAAAAAACTAATTTGCATTTCCTCCAGATCTCTCTCATCAACAAGAACACCCCTCAACTGTCCAGTGTGCACTCTCTATCTCTCTCTCTCTATCTCTCTCTCTTCTCTCTCTCTCTCTCTCTCTCTCTCTCTCACACACACTCACACACACACACACACACACACACACACACACACACACACACACACACACACACACACACACACACACACACACTCTCTCTCTCTCTCTCTCTCTCTCTCTCTCTCTCTCTCTCTCTCTCTCTCTCTCTCACAGACACACACAGACACACACACACACTCTCTCTCTCTCTCTCTCTCTCTCTCTCTCTCTCTCTCTCTCTCTCTCTCTCTCTCTCTCTCTCTCTCTCTCTCTCTCTCTCTCTCTCTCTCTCTCTCTCTCTCTCTCTCTCTCTCACCATTCTATACATTTACCACCTTGACCTAAACTGTCAAATAATAAACACTTTTAATGTATTCCACAGTTGCCTGTGAGGCATCCAACTAGATAACCTGCAGACCGCTCCAAAACAGCACGCGCTAACATGCAGCAACAGTGCATGGCCACTAAAGCAAAGCAAATGGATGGTGATGGATGGAAACAGGGTTAATATGGCTTTGATGTATAATATGCTTTGGAGCAGAAAAGCCATCAAAGGCCATATGATAAAGTCATCTTTATATTAATCTCATTTTGTGAATACTGAGACTATAGTGGAATATGCTAAAGTATGAATATATGAATTAAACCTACTTGTTGTGAGTGTTTCCCAGACATCCACTGAGGCATGCCGTAGATTGACTTTTGATGTGTTTTTGTGTATATGAGGGCTTTATATATGAAGCCAAGATATGGAGGAATAGAGAGATTGGATGGATGACTTGGGTGACATCTGCAATCAATCGTGATTTCCCCCCATTGGAAAGCATTACCGCACCATATTTCCAGGTTCCTAGACCATTTCTCAACATGGGATTTGGTCCATCTTTGTGACTGATGAAACCACAATGCCTGTGAGGTCCCATTTGACTGAATGCACAAAAAGTGTAACGTAGTGGCGAGTGCAGAATGCTCCCTCGCCTCGCCTCACCAAGCTTGGCAAACCGATCTCAGAAAATGGCCGTAAAAGGCGGTTCACATTGTAAATGGTACATCACTACGGCATTCATTCACAGGTGGTTCTCATCGTGAACTAAATTCAGAGTGTTCTCCTCCCACTGCTGTGAATGCTCCCTGCCCCCTTGGTAAGGCAGGGTTAGACTGCATGCTATGGTATGCCCTCGGTAGAAACTTGTGAGTGTGTAGGAGCGTTGTTGCAATTATAGATTTCATTGGGTCATTTTTCTTTGCCACCTCCGGCCAATGCCTGATTTGTACATGGTTTTACGCTGGTGTTGTGCATGGAAATAAGCCACACCACAAGCTCACTTGCAGCTTGTAGATTGGATGTATAACACCTGCGCACGACTGAGCATAAATCATGCTTTAGTCAGACCCTGGTAGGTTTTTTTTCCACAGACTGTTAAAGCCATATATATATATATATATATATATATATATATATATATATATATTTAACTGTCTACTTATTGCTAAGCTCTAAATAGGTTTCAAAGCCAGATTTTGGTCCACATTTGAACAGAAGGTCACCGTTGTAATGGTGTGGGAAGCACAATGACCTGACATCCCAAATATCCTGAGGCCCTGTCCGTGTTTATCTCCCGTTCATTTGTCATCTCCTGCTTCCGATCCTAGTGCGTAACTGCCGTTTTTTCCAAAGCTGAAATGCATGACTTCACGTCAAATCAAAAGTTATCCATGTCGATCTCGAGTTAGGATTCGTCCTTGCGTGTGTTGACATGATGCGTGTGATCTCCAAGGAAAATGGTGCCTTTTTGGATGGTGTAACAAATACGATAATGCTATAGATAAGAGGATGTTTATACAGTCATTTCTAATGTGAAGATCGTTGAGCCCGAGTTGAAACTTCAATCTCTTATTGCACTTCAGAAACCAGCCTCCACTGCAGAAGGGAGGGCACTTGCGTGCGCTGGGCTGGCATGAGGGGATTAGAATGAGTGAATCTTAGCAGGTGTATGTGTCTGTCTGTGTGTATCCACGTGCTTATCCGTGTGAGCGTACTGCCGTCCTGGGCACTGATAACCACGTCCATGAATCCTTCCCCCTAATCGCCGCTGCTCAGTAAGCGTATAAATCAGAGCACTCCCACCTCATAGGAATCAATAGCTTTAAATTCTACTTCTTGTACACACTATGCCAAGTTACTTACACACACACACGCAGACACATGATGTGATACTGTTTCCTTGGAGATGTGCTTTCCTTTTGGGCTAATTTTACACTGTTGCTCAACAGAAATTGAGCGTCAACATTTTTTATTAATTCATTTTTTTTACTTTATTTGAAAATGCCAAGGCCGGGTCCGCAGACCCAAGTGTAAATGAAACCTAAGGGTGTGAAGCCCAATCCTCCACACCGCGGACTTCTTCTGCGCTTCGCCACCTCCTCCGTTACGTCATGCCCACACATCCACCTTTTATTGCCTTGGTTTTTCTTTCCTTGAAAAAAGAATAAAATAAAAACAAACAAAAAAACAAACAAAGTATATCAAATATAGGAAACTTTATTATAAAGAGGGTGTTGCATGAATGTATGTTTACACGGGGAACTATGTAAAATAAAAAATGGGGGAAAAAAATGGATACGATTTATCAAGAAAAGAAAAATAGTTTAAAGAACATGGTTTGTAGAGAACTCTGTGAGTGTATAAAGGGGGAATGAATGAACAGGGCTACTACATCTTTACGGCCATGTCCTCAGAACGTCCTGTCCTGCCAAAAACAAATCCGACACAATCCCAGCCAACCCAACCAACCGCAAGTCTGCAACCCATCCTCCACCCTAGTTCTGCCCATGTCTATAGTTAGTTGCCCCCCCTACCCCTCAGCGTGTCATCTGCCTGCAATAGTCCCCAGTAGATGGAAAGACACCTTCGGTCCTGGGTGTTGTTTTGGGAGCTCTCTGATCTCTCGGACCCCCCCCCCCCATTGAACTCCTGTCCCAGAATCTAGTCCAAAGGGAAGCGTAGGCCAGGGCGCACTTAAAGAACCCCATTTCTAGCCTACTTCGTCGTGCGACGGTGTCGCGTGCCGGACTCCGCCGTATGACGGCGTGTCGGACTGTCACTTTACCTCACGGTTTCATCCCTTTTGTCCTTTTCATCTGTATCCATCCCCAGATCCTCTTTTTTCCGCTCTCCGATTGCATTTAATTTAAACGTATTTTTATTTTTTAATTTGGAACGCGTGTTTTTTTGTTTTGATGTTTCATCTTGTTTGTTCGTGTGCACTTGCAATACAAGTATGTTGAAAATGCCTAATAGAGTGGAGCAAAAATGTTGGGTTGAAATGAGCGTTTTCATTCGGACAGCTTTCTTTTTTTTGTTTTGTTTTTGTTGGTTTCTTCTGTTGACATCTGAAGCTGTAATGTTGGCAAAAAAAATACAAAAATAAAATGTAAAATCCTGTATCATTTATGAAATATGTATAAAAGAGAAATGTAATTCAGTTATCAATAAAATCCTTATCCAGTTTTTGGAACTGGTGGTCCAGCTTCTATTTTTTTCTTTTCCTTTTCTTTTGTCGGCACACAGTAAAATTCACAGTATTATTAGTTTATCCATTTGTTATTCTGAGGTGTGTGTGTGTGTGTGTGTGTGTGTGTGTGTGTGTGTGTGTGTGTGTGTGTGTGTGTGTGTGTGTGTGTGTGTGTGTGTGTGTGTGTGTGTGTGTGTGTGTGTGTGTGTGTGTGTGTGTGTGTGTGTGTGTGTGTGTGTGTGTGTGTGTGTGTGTGTGTGTGTGTGTGTGATTAATGTGACATATCAGATGCGCAGACAGTCTGCGTTTGGGTGTCCTTGGCTTGCAGTTCTTCCCCGTTCTAGCCGGATGTCCTATTTTATGAAGATACACTGAAGATAGCTGCTGAGGTGAGGCACGGCACTTTTATTTGTGAAGCACATTTCAACAACAAGGCAACGCAATGTGCTTTAAAATGGCATTAGGATGCATAAAACAAAACGTAAAAATATCAAATAGCCTACATTTACAGTGCAGGAGAAATAAATACAAACATTCTTTCATCCCGTTATAGAGATCAAATCAAATCATTGGATTTCAGCTCCATTTGCAGCATCAAAACATTACAATGAGATTATAATCATATTACATAGAGATAACTAAAAGTAATACAAATATATCCACTCCTTTGCAGTGTATGTTTTTAAGTTATAAATTCAATTCAATTAAATTTGAACAATTAATTAAAAAAAATACAGATCCCTTGTTATCCATTGCAGCGTTGTATTAACCCATTAAAACTGGGAAAGCATTTGTGTCATATGGAGCGTGTCTTGAGTGTTCAGGGTTTGATATGGTGGTGTGACGTGTCAGGAGGTGTGATGGCACGAGGCGTGACCATATATGGGAGTGTGATGTCACAAGGTGTGACCATATATGGAGGCGTAGGTGACTAACGGATGGAAGATGCAGGTTTTCATAGTAAATGCGTCCTGTCGCAATAATTAGATTTTTTTTTAACTCAAATACTTGCTTCTGGTGGTCCCCCTGCCACGCAGATCGACCAAATGCATATCGTTTTTGGGCTTGAGCACCGCTGATATATATATAGCAAGTAGCAAGCAACATAACGTTTTTCAGAAAACTGTTGGGATTTAGAAGAATCTTTTTTCAGAATGGGCCTCAGGTCTCAGGGTGGGACTATAAACTGGGTCCTCAGGTCTCAGGGTGGGACTATAAACTGAATCCTGCCAGGGAGCATAAAGACATGAGGCCAGCAGATCTACAGTACTGTGGGTTGAAAAGAAAAGTAATCACAGAAGAAGCTACCCATGTTCCAACTCATTTCTGCTAATGGCCTTGTTGATTAGAGTGAACTATTGATTTAAAGGACGCAGGAGAAGAAGAAACTGCAAACGTAAGGTCCATTTTAAAATATTGTAGCTATCAATTAATGGCATCTATTGTGCGTTTGTTTGGGATTGACCGGTGATCAAGTAATAAGTTAATGGCAACTTATTCACCCTCAATGGCCACACAGTCAACGTCGAGCCTGTTGTCTTGGAGGAAGTGATAGAAGTGATAGATGCATCAGCATGACAGTTGGCAGATAAGTCAAATTACTTTAATGAAGTGTAATTTGTTTCTGTCTTGTCTAAAATGAAGCGTTAATGACAGCTTAAAAACCACAGGGACGGAGAGAATCCAGGGTAGCAAGGGGAAGGAGGATAGATGTAGGATGGCAGATGAAGACTGCAGGAGATCGATCTCTAAAACGGGCGTGTGTTCGGCACGGGAGCCCAAAGGACAGGGCAGGGGGGGCCTCTAGAAAATGTGGCCAACTGGGATCCACTGTTCCAGAGCCATGATCTTGCATACAAGATCATTGGGCATACATTGGTCCGACATACCAGTGGCCCGACATGCCTGGCCGGTTAAGACACATATGTGGCCGGTTAAGACACATGCGTGGCCGGTAAAGACTCACCCGTGACTCCCACATGCCCTGCCGATTAAGACACATACGTGGCCGGTTAAGACACATACGTGGCCGGTTAAGACACATACGTGGCCGGTAAAGACTCACCCGTGCCCCCGACATGCCCTGTCAGTTAAGACACATGCATGAACTACCTCATGGCTCGTTCAAGATGGTCAGAATGGCCCCATTGGCATTTTCTGTCCAGGTGTCATGAATTGGCTCTGCTCACAAAAGGCTAAATGTTTAGTTTTTTACAGTCCTTACTGATTGTCCAAAGCCCCTGGAGTACTGTTGAACTTACAAGCGATTACGCTGATTTTCCTTCATAGAAATATGAAATGTGGTAAAGTTTAGGTGGTGGATTTCATCCCTGTTGAAAAATGAAAACCTTTACAAATAAGCTAAACTCTATATTGAAATACAAAATTATATAAAATACTATATGTTTACACAGATATGTGATGTTATTACTGAGTCAATGCATTCATAATTGGTCACTTCTTTGCACTTGCTGAGAAAATGCAGCTATGGATGGCAAACCTCAGGCCCTGGAGGCAATCTGCGGCCCTGGAGACTACAGCGTGGGTTTGGGATGGAGAGAGAGGAGACGTGGGAACAATGGGAGGATGGATGGTCCTATCGCTGAACTTCAAGGAGGTCAAGGTGGGACAGACATTCAGTGACACACAAACAGGTCAGGGATGTTCTTTCTTCCAGCAGATAAGAGGCCCAGAATAAAGACCTGTTTCCCAAACTGAAAGGATCACAAGGTCTTCATGCATGCTGTACAGACGCTTGGATTACAACTCTAAACTGAGAAGGACCATCATGCTAATGTTGCTGCTGACCATTCTGGTGCAGGAAACGCCTTCTATTCCAGCTATAGGTGAGTGTGTAACATTTCCGTTCGACAAACAGGTGAGTTATACTCTGCTGTATAGAAGGTGAGTGGTTTTATCGGCTCAGCGCAAACAAACGATACAACCGTTGTACCGTACCATTCATTCACCTATGGTCTTATGATGCACAATATGTACTAATGTACTAATGTTAAGTTGTCACTAAGAATGTTTCCTGTGTAGCCCTCTTGATAGTGGAGCCACAGAACTTTAGATTGTAATACTGTAACTAAGTCTGTTTGTGTACCTTTACAGTATGTGCTGTCACACAAGTCTGTAGTACGTATGTAGTCACCATGTCAATCTGTCCGCTATGAGTCTCTGCATCAAATCACATGAAGATCCATTTATTAGATCCGCTCTAGTTCAATTTCTTCAGACTTTATTCACCAAGTTTCGCTATTGGTGCAGGTGTTGACATAAAACTTCAGTAGGTCTAAGAATATAAAAATGCAATTAAAAAGGGGAAGAGCAATAAAATAGCGGTTACATACATTTTTTATTGATGTGCACAGTTAAAAATCAGGAGTGCAACTGGTCACCGTGGATATATTTATATGTATGTTAGGTCTTGTCTGGGGTAAGAAATAAGCCGAGCAGGTGACAAGCTCTCAATATCAGACATATGGTGCATTTGGAGGTCAAATGTCAAGGTCAAGAAGGTCAACTATTGAGTAGCACGTCGTCATACACGTCAACACGTATATTACTTATGAACTATTCATCCTGGAAGGAATTCATGCTCTCATAAACAGTTAGTGTTTTTTTTACAAACCTTCCCTTATGGGAGTCCCTGACACAACATCTTTTCAAATGTCCTTGACATGAAAATGTTTGTGATACTGTATGTGGTCGAGCCTCATATGGTTCAGCTATGGACACATGTAGAAAAGGCCCCAAAGTTAAGTTTGATGTATACGTTGTTGTCGTATTGAACTCATAGGTCGGACTATTGATACTCATCGCTAAGGCACCAGTGCTGTTAATCTTATAATGAGAACCAAACCATTGTAAAACCACATAATCAGAAATCAGTCTTTCAGTGAGTGAATCCTACTATAGTTGTGCAATAACTTTGTTCTTCACAAGCGATGTGTGCGTGAGTGAAAGGGTAAACACACAAAGTAACACTACCGTTGAGCTGTGTTGCTTTGTGTGTTGCTGCAAAGGAGAGATCAGTAAAGGAGACGGAAGCAGCAGAGAGAGTCCTTTATTATTTTAATTATAGAATCTGGCCTTAAGTGGTGTTCACACCGAGATTAACCTACAGTAGTGACAAAACCCACCATTAGCACAGTACTGTTATCTCCACCACAACACTAGTTCACGATAGATTACTACGGCATGACAAACAATGGATCCCTTGATTCCCTTTTGAAGACAATGATGTGAAGTGTTGTGTGGATCCATAGTATTGCTAGCCTTCACAGGCCTCATTTGTACAGACCGGAAAGCTTCTGTGTTCCGTTAATGATGATATTATGTTGCAGCTCTCTCTTTCTCCCCTATAGGAGATTTAGAGCCTCAATTAGCATGCATCCACTTGAGTCAGCGGCGTCCTCTGCCACAGCACTGGTCAGAGGTGTGTCTCCAAAACCAGCCGTTTTACACTGTCACCCCTAGGCCATGGATTGATCACTGTCTGTGATCAGGGCTAGATGGATGGTCTCGTAGTGGTTGGAGGGCCACAGAGAGAAGGGCAAGAGGCTATCAGAGTGAATGATGGCTGTATTTTTGGGATTCTGTCCTGTCAGAGGATCTTTACTGCTTGGGAGATCACTCTCCTGTTTGTTTGTTCCTCCACTGATGTCCAGTGATTAACACTCACACACAATCCCATAATTCTTGTCTAGTAGCAACTAAGGCCGCCTTCCTCTGGCTTAATTATATCTTAATTAGATTGTTGGGAGGGCATGGAGAGCATGGAGAAAAAGGATGACATCAATTGCTTTGCAGCACTTTCTTTATTATCTGGCTCATTTAGTTCTCCAGATGCGCCACAAATAGCCAAGATTCTATTGGCATTCTGGGTAGATGGAGACCCGTCTTTGTTGGAGACAGCTGTTGCTTAGATTAGAATGGTCGAGACAAGTGTGATGCTTTTATCTTGGCAGTCCAGAGGACTTTGTTTCAAATCATAAGCTTTTCGTTATACTGGTGTCACTCGCTGAAAGTAATTTGTGATATACTGTCTGTGACTATATTACCTTTCATTTCATTTAACAGAAAAGGGAAAAGGAAACCAGACCAAAACATTGTATGAATCATAATGTGATTCAGATATCGTTGCTGTTCGGGAGGAAACTCCATTTTTGTTCCATTTTTTAGGTTTTAGATTTTTTTCTCTCCATAAATCAGTTCTATTGAACACCCTTTACGTCTGTATGTTGTTTTGGAAGTATTGAACCAATGAAAAGTATTAAAAAGTGCTTAATTTGGACAAAATCTCTTAACTAAATGGTGCATTTATATAGCGCCTTTATCCAAGGTGCTTTACATAGATTGTGCATTACATTCACCCATTCACACCGATTGCGGCGGAAGCCATGCAAGGTACCAACCAGCACATCGGGAGCAATTTGGGGTTCAGTGTCTTGCCCAAGGACACTTCGACATGTAGACAGGAGGAGCCGGGATTCGAACCGCCGACCCATGGATCATTGGACGACCTGCTCTACCTCCTGAGCCACAGCCGCCCAACTCCATTGGACCTCAAACTGTCTGCTAAAGCAGCCAACTCCACCACCTCTCCCCCTCTCATGCAAGTCATTGACAATACATAAAGTCACAACAACAACTTTGATGAGCCAGTATTGCTTTGTTTTCAAATTATAAGGTTTTCTTCATTTCCGGAAAAAAAAATATTTTTCATTTTCGGAAAAACATTTTGGAGTTAGGTGGTTTCTTCCCGACAACAGAGATATATAAATCCTTTAATAATATATTCTCACCCAATATTTGTTTTTAAATAAGTGGTGTTAATAATGAATAATTTGACATGTTGGCCTGGGCCGTGGCTCAGCGGTCCAGGCACCTTGGCTGGCAACCCAGCCTGGCAGTGTGCCGCGGGTTCGACTCCCGATCTTGACGGTCTTTAATGCATGTCTTCCCTCCCATCTCTCTCCCCATTTCCTGTCAGCCTACTGTCTGTCCCTCCATAAAAAATATAAAATAAAGGCGAAAGCCACAAAAAAACATTAAAAAAATAAATAATAATTTGACATATTTTGGGAGGACATTATGGGCTCCATTTTCATCACCGCTAAACCCCTTATCCCTAAACTTCTTTGTCTTTTTTTACTATTTTGCAAAACGTTTTTTGTACAGTTAAAATGGCCAGTCTACAAGCTCACAACGTGTCAATGTAGATTGGCTAGTTGAACTATTCAAAAATGTTTTTCAAAATAGTAAAAAAAGGCAAAGAAGTTTAGGGATAAGG
The DNA here is from genome assembly GCF_951216825.1 of Electrona antarctica. NCBI lineage: Eukaryota > Metazoa > Chordata > Actinopteri > Myctophiformes > Myctophidae > Electrona > Electrona antarctica. Next base: position 9,973,408 of record NC_136791.1, read on the forward strand.
GGTTTAGCGGTGACGAAAATGGAGCCCCAAATCCCAATTCCCAATTCCCAAGAGAATGGGTGAGCTCTGTTTTTGCCCTTGAAATGTCTGGGCAGACGAACACGATGGACAGTGGCTTAGCCTACCTGCACTACACAGGCAGTGGTGGAAAATAAGGAAATAAGTACATTTACTCAAATGGCGCCTATTGTACTTGTCTATTACCATTACTCTACAATACACCTTGAGGCAAATTATACATTTTAGTCCACTGCAATTACTTGACAGCTATAGTTAGACTACTAGTTACAGTTGGAGGCCATCGATATTGTCCTTTTCTTTTTGCTGAGGTTTGCGTGATCTGCGCAAAAGGACAGTTAACCCATTTTGGGCGGGAACCCCTTTTGGTGTTTTAAACATTATGTTATAATTTAGCTATTGAAAAATAGCAGATCTACAAGCTCATAGCGCGCCACCGAGTGGCGCGCTACGAGCTTGTAGGTCTGCTATTTTTGAAAAATCGTGAAAATATTTATTTCAGAAAACTGGAGGATTTAGAAGGATTTTTTAAAAGTTTGAGGTCAGGCCTAAATGGGTCAAATGATAAGGGACAATATCGGTGGCACCCAACTGTAGGCTACTTTGCAGATACAAACAAACAAACCAAAAAACATGCATTGTTACCCTGCATGCAGCAGCAAAAAAAAGTAATTAAAATCAGCCCCACGTTTACCAGCTGTAACATTAAAGTGATGAACACATAATGCATTACTAATGTGGGAGCCCATTTAGTTAAAAATAAATTCATTATAAATTGAACATCTGTCTGGAGAGATTAATGCCTTACTAATTACAATCCAATATGAATGTAAAATGAGCCATTCTGCATGAGTACCGGAAGTGTATTTTTGTACTTTAAACTGGGTTAGTTCAGATCTTTAGACTTAAAGCTGTAGAAAATACGTGCCATTAATATATAGTGGCTGCAAAGGTTATTTATTATTTTTTATATATAGTTTTAAAGATATTTTGGGGGCTTTTCTGCCTTTATTGATAGGATATAGTGTAGGAAGAGACAGGAAACAGGGAGAGAGAGACTGGGAATGATACGCAGAAAAGGTCGTTGCGATCGGGAGTCGAACCCAGATTCAGATTCGGATTCATTTATGTTTAATGCGTGGCCCCCAGTGCTCCCCACCAAATGACCGGAACTACTTAATAATCACCAAAACCAGACACAAAGCAAAGTTACTATATTTACCCAGGGTATCTGGGCTAAGCTCAAGAACTTGTTTCCAGCCAGGCCCTGCTCATAGAACATTTCATGGTAGTGGTTCAATGCCTTGCTCAAGGGCACTTCAGCGGTGGTAATTTTAACGTGTCGGACCGCTGATTCGAACTGGCGACCTTCCGGTATCAAGACCGCTCCGCAATCCGTTCGGCCACCGCTGCCACACAATCCGTGATAAACTGCAACCAGCTCTCGTTTTGTGCTTTGGACGTACAGAATGATTTATAGGCCTACTACTGTAGCTTCAAAGTCACAGGTATTTATTGTGCTCTTCCTTTCAAGTGATAACTCATGCACCTTTTTTTTCCCAATGGAAATATCCTAAAAAATGGGGTCGTATTATAATCGGGGACTAGACTATTTGACATTCAATGTTCTTTTTCCACAAATGGGTCTTGAAATATGGGGGTCGTCTTATAATTAGAGTCGTCTTCGGCAGAATCGGCACAATGCGGTAATTACTCCAAAAAAAGGCACATGTTTGTGCGAGCATGCTCCCTCCTCTCTCCTGGAGCAAATTAACTGTAATAGACAGCTCAATTTACAGGATAGACTGCTGCCTGTACCCTAACAAAAGAGTGACCTTACAAATAACCTTAATACCGCTGGGAGGAAATCATTTAACATTCCTCAAGCCCATCTACATGACTGAAAGACTACAAATGCTAACTCATGCCTAAAACCGTACAGAATGTATAAAAAAAGGAAATAAAGAAAAATGAAACATTTCTGAAGAAAATAGACTCCTCCACTTGTTTTGGTCGTGTCATGTCGCCCACGACACGACCAATACCAGGGTATGTAAAGAAGAAAAATAAACGAGAACTGGGTGCATTATCTTATGAATAAACAATGTTTTGATTGCAACCTTTGCCTTATAATCGCTTCAGGAAAATAAAGGAAGATATCACACTTTGTATGCACATTATATATCATTTTAATGAGGTATCTAAAGAGCACTGGGTACATTTCTGACAGCTTCAGTATGGGCTGTCATCACAAGAATCGCTTGACTGGCTGCGAATATTTGACAGTCTTGCGATGACAGCTGGCACATACAGCGGGCTTAAGTAGTTAAATAAAGAACCAAGTGTGTACTGTAAACCTACATTGACCCCCACACACACACACACGCACGCACGCACGCACGCACGCACGCACGCACGCGCACACACACACACACACACACACACACACACACACACACACACACACTTACTACTTATTACTTATTACTTATTATTTTTATTATTATTATTTATAAATACTTTGAAGATTTTCATTCCGTTACAGTGTTGTTCATACTGTATCATTATCAAGCATCATATCTATTGTTGGTTATCTTGTTGGGTCCATTTCTCCCATTTTTCAAAGAATACAGTCTCTTGCAATCTCAAGTTGTGAGTTAGTTTCTCCATTACAAATATCTCCTCCACAATGTTTAGCCTGCATGCTCATGAATTGGAGGATCTGCTTTGTACTCAAATAGCCTAAACCAAATATCGGCTAACACAGATATAGGCTACTGTATAGTATACTTGGCCAATTCATTGTGCATCTCTGTTTTTAACCGGCACCGCCCCAGCCTTTTATTTCTAATTCAATGTTTCTCTCTCTCTCCTCCCTCTGTCTGTCACAGCCCTGGACCCATGCTCCGCATACATCAGCCTCAATGAGCCTTGGAGGAACACAGAGTTCCACGTCAATCAGTCCAAAGGCGTGCCCCTGTGTGACAGCCATGTGTCGGGAGAGTGGTACCGCTTCACGGGCATGGCGGGCGACGCCATGCCGACCTTCTGCATCTCCGAGAACCACTGTGGCACCCACGCGCCCATCTGGCTAAACGGAAGTCACCCTGACACTCGTGACGGCATCGTCACCCGTCCCGTCTGCGCCAGCTTCAATGACAACTGCTGCCAGTGGAACGCCAGTGTGGACGTGAAGGCCTGCCCCGGGGGTTACTACGTCTACCGTCTGCCTAGGCCCTCCGTCTGCTTTCATGTCTACTGTGGCCGTGAGTAAGGAGGACATTATAAACAAGAAAACAGAAACAGTACACAGTTAGGTCATTTTTGGCTGGTCTCGCTCTAGCGCCACAACAAAAAAACTGTATCTAATAATTGTGTAAAAAAAGTGATGTAATGTGCATCACAGTACTTCCGGTTGAAATGTTGCGCAATAACATAGTGTCATGGTGTTTATTAACTGTAGATGGTGCAAGTGCATGAATGGTGAGGAAAGCAGCTATCATCCTCTGCATAATACCATATTGTGCCGAATAAGATGACCCCCATTTTTCAAGATTAATTTGTGGAAAAAGAACATTGAATGTCAAATAGTCTAGTCCCCGATTATAATACAACCCCATGTTTTGGGGGAAAAAACGTAGTCTTATATTTAGGCCAATAGGGTACTTGTCGAGTCATTTTCATGAGAACAAAGCTGTCTCGAACTCCATCGCCATCGTCTTGGATTAGTGTAGCCTGATATAAGGTTGAAAATGGGTAACGTATCCCATCATCCTTTATTTCATATAATTGGTCCTCATTAATGGTGCCAACTATGTGGTATGAGGTGAGCTGTGGACAGTTACCATTGGTATCACGATCATCATCGGTGGTCATTTCAAACTTTTTATTTTATTTTCTATTGATGCTAGAACAATGGCGTCCATTCTGGACGGGAACCCCTTTTGGTGTTTTAACTAAGCATTATGTTATACTTATAGCTATTGAAAAATAGCAGATCTACAAGCTTGTAGCGTGCCACCGAGTGGCGCGCTACGAGCTTGTTAGGTCTGCTATTTTTTATAAAGCTATAACTTCCCAGGAAGTTATACGTCTACTGTACGTCATATTAGCTTGGAATCCCCATCGATGATGTCATTGGTAGGCAGCTTTTTGAACTGTCCACACTCCACAGCCCTCCTCTGAGATAACAGAGTGAGAAGACAAAAATAATAATGATGAGCCCTTAGTGAGGATAATTACAGCTCAATTACAGGACAATTTTATGAAGATAAGATAACAAGTGAAATCCTCCTTAAAACGGGGAAAGCATCTGTGTTATTTTACATTTTAGCGTCGTTGGCTATTCAAAAATTACAGACATACAGTACAAGCTCACAGCACGTCACTTGCATGTAGTCCAGTAATAATGTCATTTGACCTCAATCTAATTGCAAAAAACCCAAACTCAGCTGATTTTGCATCTACAATATAGTAATAAGTTCAGTCACACGAGAGAGACTCGGAGTAGAACCGCTGCTCCTTCGCCTGGAAAGGAGTCAGCTGAGGTGGTTCGGGCATCTGGTTAGGATGCCTCTCGGGCGCCTCCCTAGGGAGGTCCTCGACGCACGTCCCACTGGGAGGAGACCCCGGGGCAGACCAAGGCGCAGTTGGAGGAAAAACATCGACTCGGAATCCCCCAGGAGGAAGTCATTAATGTTGCTCTGGAGAGGGAAGTCTGGAGCACTCTGGTGCAGAGTCCTGCACGGGTCCAATTTTCGATACCCGCACCCGTCCTGCCCGTCAATCATCAGTTCCGCAACCCGCCCGTTACCCGTGATTTATATAAATCTCAAAACCAGATCCGCCCCGCCCGTCAAAAAATGGACCCGTTACCCGCCCCGTTACCCGTTCGTATCACAGCCACCGATAGATATCATTGACTTTATTTCATCCAACACCGCATGTGGTGGTGGTGGTGGCGGTGGGCGGCGGCAGTGTGTTGCACACGGAACGGAAGACATGTAGTTGACTGAGGCTACTGCTGCTTATTATCACAACATAAAGTTATATCATGATTTCGACTTAAATGGCATATTGGAATAATATATCAACAAGGAGAGGATGATAAAAAAAGATTAGCCTGATGAGTCGACCGTCTTGATCCAAGGCTGTTTCAAACACGGTCATCACTCATCAGGCTAATCTTTTTAACTTTATTTACACTTAGACAGAGTGGCGCATTAGGCCAACATTACCTGGGTTAGCTTTACATCTTGTGTTGAATGTTGGCATTATAATCCCTTGGTGTTTCATCAGCGCGAACGAAAATATAGGCTACAGGCTGCAGCCTGGTGATAAAAAAATAAACTCCACACGTGAAATGCTACGATAAGGAAGCAAGGATTCGGCCGTGATGTCACTGCTATGCAACAAGGAAGTAGAGCAGCACAGCAGCAGAAACAGAACGCCATTATGAAGGAATCAGCAGTGATGTGACATCACTGACGATTCCTTGGGCATGTGACGGATTTAACTTGTCTCCGCTGTTGAGGAAAACCCCCAGCTCAGCTGCTGTTTATAACATCGCGCAGTGCGGGTCCACTGATTAAAAAAGGTCACCCACCCGCGTTGCGTTGCGTTCCGCCCGTACCCGTACCCGTTAACTTATAAAGGTATATTGTCCCGCCCGTTCCCACCCGTCAAACTCGGGTACCCACGGGAAACCACGGGTATCCGACCCGTTGCAGGACTCTGCTCTGGTGGAGCTGTTGCCCCCGCGACCCGACTACGGATAAGCGGTTGAAGATGGATGGATGGATGAATATATCAACAACAGAAAAAAAGTTGCCTGGAATTGTCTGAGGGGAAACTTGCCCAAATGTGCTGACATCATCACATTTGGGCAAGTTGCTATGGCCAAATTTAGCCCAATGAGTGTTTTTGTGCAAAACGAATGCTTGGAATGGATTCAGCATCATGAAAACCCCCTAGTTTGACATGTCACATGCAACTTAAAGCATAAGGAAATTTAGAAAATATTGCCTTGTAATAGGATGTCAATGGTGGCCATACTGTACAGGCCATTTTCAACACTTTCCCCTCAGACAATTCCAGGCAACTTATTATTATTATTCAGGATATATTGAAGATGCAAAATCAGCTGAGTTCGGGTTTTTTGCAATTAGATTGAGGTTGACCCTGTATTTTCCATAGATGTCCTGTACTAATGTGCTATTTGTTTAACATTGTTTTCAAATCTTGAAAGTGTGAGAACTACTGAAGAAGGCATTGTAGAATCCACTCATGTCTTAAGTGTTTAATCACATGAACCCTCTCTATTCTAGGGCAAACGTCCACCAAAAACAGCCAGTCTACAAGCTCACAATGTGTTGCTATGGGATGCATTGTGAGCTTGTAGATAATTTTTTGTCAAAGATCACATTTTGTGCCCAAGACGTCTGTGGACGTCTTTGGTATTACCGCACGGGCAGAGCCCAAGACGTCTGTGGACGTCTGTGAAAATAAATAAATAAATATATATATATATATATATATATATATATATATATTTATTTATTTTATTTAAAAAAAATCAAAAAAATCAAAACAATGATTTTTTCTTTTTTTAATACGTGGTGCCAAAGTTTGTGTTTTCGCCATTGAGAATGTATTTGGCGTTTAAATTAAATAACTCAGAAACTATAAAACATTTCAAAGTAAAAAGTTCCAGCATGTGTCTCCACAGTCAGCTGAATTATAAAAAATGTGAATGGATTTTCTAGGTGAAAGTGATTTTTGGGCAGTTTTGCGTGGGCTCTCTTAAGTGTAGAGGGCAAAAAGGATTTGTTCAATCAACAAACACTGATGATATCACTTTGTGCATTCAGTGCTGTCACTCAGTGGGTCGTTGTGTGCTTCTTATTTGCACGGAACATACCGTATCTTTGAGGTGTTCTAATCTAAGTGTATGTGTTGTGTTTGTGCAGATTTCTATGACATCTGTGATGAGGTGGAGTGCAGGGGTCGACCGTGTCCCGAAGCGGAGTGTCGCTGTGCCCCTGGAACTTTTCTGGGAGCTGATGGACAGACTTGTCTGGGTGAGTAGGAGAAGAGAGAGAGACGGATGACAGGTAAACAGATATTGTATTCCATTATTTCCCAAACAGTGGGACGCATGCTTGGGTCACGGACCAATCAAGAAAGTCACAACGTTTCATCAATTGAAAACAATTCCAACATTTTTCAAAAGTATTAAAAAAAAAAAAAACAGTAGTGAAATTAGCAGGTCTGATATTTTCACTAGTTTGTGGACGGCAAACGTCTAATTTATCTTTTGGGTCTCGAGCTAAACAGTTTGCAAACCACTGCTGTATACATTTCACTGATGTTAGGACAGCAGAGTCACTGCCCATATTTCGCCGCAGGTTGAAAACCCACCTCTTCAGGAAACACTACCCTTCCTCTCTGCCTGACCTACTTGTTGTTAACTAGTTGTACGAACGCTTGTTTTCTATTGTTGTATTGTTTATTGGATCTTGTTTAGTCGATACACTTAATTGCTTTAGCTCATGCTCATTTGATTTAGCTATTTTGTCTCATCTGTTTAAGGAAATAGGTAGCTGATATATTGCACTTTTACCTTAGCACTAGGTATACTCTTGGTTGCTTGTTTTTGCAGAAAATGCACTAAAGACTTCTGGTGATTAGTAGTTTTTGTTCCCTACCTATGTTGAATACACTTATTGTAAGTCGCTTTGGATAAAAGCGTCTGCTAAATGACTGTAATGTAATGTAATGTAATTTCAGTGAGAGACGCCATTGTATGACAGAGTATAAATCAGTGTTGTTTTTGTCGGCTATTTTTAAATTTAGTCTCAGTCTTAGTCCAGTTTCAATCACCGTTGTTAGTTTTTATAGTATTTTGTCAAACTCATCCTATTTTTATTTAGTCATGTTTTAGTCGACTAAAAATCGAGCATTTAAGTCTTAATCTTAGTCCAATAATCTGTAAATGTATTTGTCTAGTTTTGGTCAACAAAAACTGTTGACATTTTAGTCTAGTTTTAGTCTGACAATTATTTTAGCCCTTTACTTTTTTGTCAGCCAATATGTTTCCATCTAATCTAAAAAAATATTTCACATAGCATTTTCTGTCATCCTTTTGATGAAAAACACAATTGTAAGAAATACATCCAGGAATGGAACATGTTTTGATTGAATCTGCAAATGTATTTGGAACCATAACCAGTCGCAGAAATATCGATGCTTGCATCCTGTTTAACTAACTGATCCCAGTACAGTACAACAAGACAACACCAAATGATTGAACCAATGTCCAGTTCAACCAACTGAACCCATGCAGTAGCCTACCTCCAGGGTGGTTGGTTTACCAGGCTAGTAGCCTATAGTCTAACAAGACAACATCAACATCTAGTTATAGAACAATGTCCAGTTCAACCACTCTGACGTGGTTTCGTCAGATGATTCTCAACTGATTCTTGTAACTTGGGGTCACCTTTTAACAATAATCAAGAGGTGCAATCAGGTGCTCTGAATTCCAGGGCTGTTATTAAGCTCAGCAGTCCATATACTGAAATAACCATGACGAAGTATAATTACAATCAGAATAACTTTCAGAAGCATTCAACCAAGCCATTTAAATGGTGTGCCTTTTATATTTTGAATAGGAGCACAATTACCTATATTGTGCTTCAAGCGAGCATGATGGAAAACCTATTATAATGACTCACTCCCACTGGGTTAACAAATGGATACATAATTGCTGTCCAAGTGTTCAGACTTCAGATCCACCATGGGTGAGCAGTGGGTCTGCACAAACCTTAAAGACATAGGTAAATGAAAAATATGTTTTTCACACTTAACCCATTTTGACCTGAGATCAGATTCAAAAAATGTCTTCTACATCCTGACAGTTTTCTGAAAAATCTTTTCTATGTCAGTCGTTCTTCGATTTTTCAAAAATAGCAGACCTACAAGCTCGTAGTGCGCCACTCGGTGGCGCGCTATGAGCTTGTAGATCTGCTATTTTTCAATAGCTAAAGCATAACATAATGCTAACACCAAAAGGGGTTCCCGCCCAAAATGGGTCTATAATGAATTACTTCCTTTGAACGAAAACGCGATGCATGATGACGCGTCTAGACCCGCATGAATACAAATTGTAACATGTTGACAGATTTTCAACCATTTTGGGCCAAGGTGCGCTGCTTTTCTTTTCTACCTTTCAGTAGAAAGGTAGGTTTTGACATTTTCTATGTATGAAACATATAATAAGCTTCTGGCTAAATATGTTTCATTGTGCTGGGTGTCAACCACTTAAGTCTGGAGCTCTTTGGTGGAGCTGTTGCCCACGCAATCCGACTACAAATAAGCGGTTGAAGATGGATGGATGGATGTACATATCCACATTCATGGATAAACACGCCAAAATAGATTCATTAGATAAAAAATCACACCCGTGTGAACTGAGTGGTGTAAGGTCTTATATAGACTGATCAGCTGTGGTCTGACGTAATGTCTGACGTAATGAAATCACACCCGTGTGAACTGGGTGACCATAGCAACCATGCAATTTTTTTTGGTACGGACAGACACGTAAACCAACAAAGATGAAATCACACCCGTGTGAACTGGGTGACCATAGCAACCATGCTCATTTTTTTTGGTACGGACAGACACGTAAACTAACAAAGCCAGTTGTAGGAGTGGTTTACACCACTCAAAAATAATAATAATAAATCACACCTGTGTGAAGTGAGGGGCGCTAATATATTAAAGTCTAACTCATGTTGATTAGGTGATGTAATGGTGATGTAAAACAAACATTGTTAATGGCATTTAATGTTTGTGTTAGGGACAAGATGACGTACATTTTCCCTTCATTGTCAATGGCGTTTTTAAAACAAACATTGAACTAAAAACAAACATTAAACCTGTATATCAAAAAAGAAATCACACCCATGTGAAGTGAGGGGTGCTCTTATCATCATACATCATCAATATCATCCATCATCATACATCACATTGCGTGCTCAACCATCAAATCATCACAAAAGTCATTCAGCCAATCACAATTTGCGTCCTCACTTTTCCGTCTTCACTTTTATCTTCAATGTTTGTGTTTACACAAACACGAAAAGCTCGGCATAGGAGGGGCAAGGGCCCCTCAAAAATATATTTTATGGGATTTGGGGGTTTTCAGGCATGGGGTTAATAGGGGGTTAATATGCATTAATTAATAATGCATTAATCATGAATCAAATACATTGTGCATACCCACATTCATAAACACTGTAGAAAGAAAATGTGATGCATTTAGAGTCTAAATGCCAAGTATTTCTGCATTAAATAATATAAAGCTTTATTTTCAGGGATTTGTTTGTAATGCTCAAGGGATATCACTGGGCATCCTCTTGATTATTGTTAAGAGGTGACCCCAAGCTACAAGAATCAGTTGAGAAAAAAACTTTATCTGACGAAACACGTTCACCCCCACGGCTCCCAGACTACCACACACACACACACACACATTGATTGATTGATTGAATTTTGATTGAAAAATGTATTAACAGTTTGCAGAATTACAGTACATTTCAAGCACAAACTCAATACAAAGGCTGTTAACTGTGAGTGGACGACCCAATTAAGCATTACACTTGTTTCCAATAGGGTCCACCATGTTCAAATCATCAAAAACATTTAGAGACGTACAAATAGACACTTCTATATAGACAAAGGACAGAACAGGAATTACACACACACACACACACACACACACACACACACACACACACACCTGCACGCACGCACGTATGCATACGTGTGTAAAAAATTGTGTAGAATAGATCATTTAGAAGTAATTTAGAAATATAAATTGACTTGTCTTTAAGTTCTACTCTTGTCCACTAGTCCCTCCCTGGCATTTCAGTATAGTTTTTAATTTGTTGGCGAAATTGTCATTATATTTAGTTTTAGTCATCATAACTTAGTTTTTATCTAGTTTTTATTTGTTGACAAAATTGTCAGTATATATTTAGTCATAGTTTTAGTCATCGTAGCTCATTTTTATTTTGTTTTCCTCAGTGAATAAGGGCAGTTGACGAACATTTTTAGTTTTAGTTTCAGTCAACAAAAACAACACTGGTAAATGAAGCATGACTCAGGGAGATAAGGGAATCCACAGCGTGGGAAAGATTCTTCAGAGTAAAAAAAAAGTTTGAGAGAAATAAGGCAAAACAAACAAACAAACAAACACGATTTAAATGTTTTGTTTGGCTTACTTGTTATGGATTTTAGTGACTTATTCCGTTATGTATGTTCAGGATGAATCTTCATTTCAATCTATTTATACTGTTTAGTACGCTGCTTGCCAACAAGAACAGATTTCCATGCTTCAATGCCTGGTGATAGCTTATCTCTATGGAATGTTCCCAATATCACCATGGAAACAACACATTTGCAGCATCCGACAAGCCAACAGTCCACAGCATAATGTAATTATTTTCTACAGTCCTCAGACTAATATTATTGGGCATAGTGTATCTGAGCCAACGCTGGCGTGCTCTGTACACAGTACCCTTAAATTAACACAAAGGTTAGAGTGTGCATTTGCTGACTCAACGTTGAGCAGAGTGTGGCAGCAGGATGCCAGCGGGGGAGGGGATTAATTGATTAACCATATTAACCATATTAATTAATTATGGTACCCACTCCTTTTGGGTACTGGTATTTTGTTTTTTTCACGGTCTAGAGGTGCAGGGTGGCCGTGGCGGGGGGTGGCAGCAGAGTGTCATGGTCTAGAGGTGCAGGGTGGCCGTGGCGGGAGGTGGCAGCAGAGTGTCACGGTCTAGAGGTGCAGGGTGGCCGTGGCGGGAGGTGGCAGCAGAGTGTCATCGTCTAGAGGTGCAGGGTGGCCGTGGCGGGAGGTGGCAGCAGAGTGTCACGATCTAGAGGTGCAGGGTGGCCGTGGCGGGAGGTGGCAGCAGAGTGTCATGGTCTAGAGGTGCAGGGTGGCCGTGGCGGGGGGTGGCAGCAGAGTGTCACGGTCTAGAGGTGCAGGGTGGCCGTGGCGGGAGGTGGCAGCAGAGTGTCATGGTCTAGAGGTGCAGGGTGGCCGTGGCGGGAGGTGGCAGCAGAGTGTCACGGTCTAGAGGTGCAGGGTGGCCGTGGCGGGAGGTGGCAGCAGAGTGTCACGGTCTAGAGGTGCAGGGTGGCCGTGGCGGGAGGTGGCAGCAGAGTGTCATGGTCTAGAGGTGCAGGGTGGCCGTGGCGGGAGGTGGCAGCAGAGTGCGCTGGTGTACAGTAACGAACTAAGTACATTACATTTTACTGAAGTACTGTACTTAATAATAAGTACAAATTTGAGGTATTTGGGGCGATAGCCCCTCTTATGTCCAGCTTTTGGTGCATGTGCTAACACAACCTTTGTCCTACACAAATATGTAGTGACAATGAATAGACAATTCTGAGTGTTCGTGTAAACACAAACATTGCATAACACTTCTGATTGGTCGGAATGAGATGATGTATGATGATGTATACGATGATAAGATCGAAATAGGTTTTTCCAATTTTCAGTACGTTTATTTATTCTACTCATTGCATCTAAGAGGCAAATATTATTATTACTCCACTACAATTGTTTGGAAGAAAACAAAAGCGTTACTAGTTTCAAGTTACATTAACCACTTCAGCCGTATATACAGTACGCGTACATTTCAGCCATTTGAAAATAGTAGATCTACAACCTCACAATGCATTGTGCGCTATTTTCAAGTTCTATCTCTACTATTTTGTATTTTAAGTACTTTTCCCACCACTGGCACAGTGGCACTATAGCGGGAGGTGGCAGGAGGACAGGCAGTAGAGGGGGTGGTGTTACTGTAGCAGGATGGCAGTGGAGGAGGGAGGCTGTTGAGCAGCTATACTGTAGGATGGCAGTGGAGGAGGGAGGCTGTTGAGCAGCAGCTCTACTGTAGGATGGCAGTGGAGGAGGAAGGCTGTTGAGCAGCAGCTCTACTGTAGGATGGCAGTGGAGGAGGGAGGCTGTGGAGCAGCAGCTATACTGTAGGATGGCAGTGGAGGAGGGAGGCTGTTGAGCAGCAGCTCTACTGTAGGATGGCAGTGGAGGAGGGAGGCTGTTGAGCAGCAGCTATACTGTAGGATGGCAGTGGAGGAGGGAGGCTGTGGAGCAGCAGCTCTACTGTAGGATGGCAGTGGAGGAGGGAGGCTGTTGAGCAGCAGCTCTACTGTAGGATGGCAGTGGAGGAGGGAGGCTGTGGAGCAGCTATACTGTAGGATGGCAGTGGAGGAGGGAGGCTGTTGAGCAGCAGCTCTACTGTAGGATGGCAGTGGAGGAGGGAGGCAGTTGAGCAGCTATACTGTAGGATGGCAGTGTGGGGGGGAGGCTGTTGAGCAGCTATACTGTAGGATGGCAGTGGAGGAGGGAGGCTGTTGAGCAGCTCTACTGTAGGATGGCAGTGGAGGAGGGAGGCTGTTGAGCAGCAGCTCTACTGTAGGATGGCAGTGGAGGAGGGAGGCTGTTGAGCAGCAGCTCTACTGTAGGATGGCAGTGGAGGAGGGAGGCTGTTGAGCAGCTATACTGTAGGATGGCAGTGGAGGAGGGAGGCTGTGGAGCAGCAGCTCTACTGTAGGATGGCAGTGGAGGAGGGAGGCTGTGGAGCAGCTATACTGTAGGATGGCAGTGGAGGAGGGAGGCTGTTGAGCAGCAGCTCTACTGTAGGATGGCAGTGGAGGAGGGAGGCAGTTGAGCAGCTATACTGTAGGATGGCAGTGGAGGAGGGAGGCTGTTGAGCAGCTCTACTGTAGGATGGCAGTGGAGGAGGGAGGCTGTTGAGCAGCAGCTCTACTGTAGGATGGCAGTGGAGGAGGGAGGCTGTTGAGCAGCTCTACTGTAGGATGGCAGTGGAGGAGGGAGGCTGTTGAGCAGCAGCTCTACTGTAGGATGGCAGTGGAGGAGGGAGGCTGTTGAGCAGCAGCTCTACTGTAGGATGGCAGTGGAGGAGGGAGGCTGTTGAGCAGCTCTACTGTAGGATGGCAGTGGAGGAGGGAGGCTGTTGAGCAGCAGCTCTACTGTAGGATGGCAGTGGAGGAGGGAGGCTGTTGAGCAGCTCTACTGTAGGATGGCAGTGGAGGAGGGAGGCTGTTGAGCAGCAGCTCTACTGTAGGATGGCAGTGGAGGAGGGAGGCTGTTGAGCAGCTATACTGTAGGATGGCAGTGGAGGAGGGAGGCTGTTGAGCAGCAGCTATACTGTATGATGGCAGTGGAGGAGGGAGGCTGTTGAGCAGCTCTACTGTAGGATGGCAGTGGAGGAGGGAGGCTGTTGAGCAGCTCTACTGTAGGATGGCAGTGGAGGAGGGAGGCTGTTGAGCAGCAGCTATACTGTATGATGGCAGTGGAGGAGGGAGGCTGTTGAGCAGCAGCTATACTGTAGGATGGCAGTGGAGGAGGGAGGCTGTTGAGCAGCAGCTCTACTGTAGGATGGCAGTGGAGGAGGGAGGCTGTTGAGCAGCAGCTATACTGTAGGATGGCAGTGGAGGAGGGAGGCTGTTGAGCAGCTCTACTGTAGGATGGTAGTGGAGGAGGGAGGCTGTTGAGCAGCAGCTCTACTGTAGGATGGTAGTGGAGGAGGGAGGCTGTTGAGCAGCTCTACTGTAGGATGGCAGTGGAAGAGGGAGGCTGTTGAGCAGCAGCTCTACTGTAGGATGGCAGTGGAGGAGGGAGGCTGTTGAGCAGCAGCTATACTGTAGGATGGCAGTGGAGGAGGGAGGCTGTTGAGCAGCTCTACTGTAGGATGGTAGTGGAGGAGGGAGGCTGTTGAGCAGCAGCTCTACTGTAGGATGGTAGTGGAGGAGGGAGGCTGTTGAGCAGCAGCTATACTGTAGGATGGCAGTGGAGGAGGGAGGCTGTTGAGCAGCAGCTATACTGTAGGATGGCAGTGGAGGAGGGAGGCTGTTGAGCAGCTCTACTGTAGGATGGTAGTGGAGGAGGGAGGCTGTTGAGCAGCAGCTCTACTGTAGGATGGTAGTGGAGGAGGGAGGCTGTTGAGCAGCTCTACTGTAGGATGGCAGTGGAAGAGGGAGGCTGTTGAGCAGCAGCTCTACTGTAGGATGGCAGCTGGAGGACCAAGACTCCAGCAGTCAGAGAGAGAAGTGTATGAAGGAGGCTTCACAGAGATGGAGGCACAGCTAATGAGGGGTGACAAATACACTTTGAGAACCCCGCGCCGCGCGCCAGTCCCTTCGTCACATCGTTCACTCATGGACCAAATGTGTCAAGTGAGGCCCACACTGACAAACGCCTGATGCCTTCTTTTTTTACTTTGTCTGCCAATGATGTCTCCTCACTCTCATCATGAATGCCAGCTCTTTGGCTACAGACAATTCATCCGCCTCCCTTTGTGTCTGTTTGCAGCCATATGGTATTTATCTTACAAGGATGGATGCTAAAGATGAGTGGCATTGGCAATCAACGAAAGTTAGTCAGAGGAAAGTATTTTAGTCACTGCTGTGTGGCATATGAGCTTGGTCATTTACACTAAGCATACTGACGATAGCATGATCTGGTAAACTCCATTCAACTGGACCTCCAGGTATACATACTGTAGAAACCAAACTACAACCATTAACATTTCGTTGTGTTGTGTTGTGTTGTGTTGTGTTGTGTTGTGTTGTGTTGTGTTGTGGTGTGTTGTGTTGTGTTGTGTTGTGTTGTGTTGTGTTGTGGTGTGTTGTGTTGTGTTGTGTTGTGTTGTGTTGTGTTGTGTTGTGTTGTGTTGTGGTGTGTTGTGTTGTGTTGTGTTGTGGTGTGTTGTGTTGTGTTGCGTGTTCAGATGTGAATGAATGTGAGAAGGACAACGGGGGGTGTGCGGAGGTTTGTGTCAACACCAAAGGCTCCAGGCGCTGTGAGTGCGGGCCGGGCCGCGCGCTGGCTGAAGATAGACGCAACTGCAAAGGTATAATAAGGCAATGTTCCTGTGTTTTTATTCATCATGCGGTGCTGCAGGTGACTTGGTCATTTAACCGCGTGGCGTGCTTTATCCTTGTGGGTTTTCTTTTTCTTTCTCCTTGCACCGTGCATGCAGAGATAGCTGGCTGTCACGCCAACAACGGAGGCTGCAGCCATGGCTGCTCTGCACTGCGGGACTCCTATCGGTGCCATTGTCCTCGCGGGCTGGAACTGGGAGAGGATAAACTCAAATGTCAAGGTGAGATTTAGATTAGTGTGTGTGTGTGTGTGTGTGTGTGTGTGTGTGTGTGTGTGTGTGTGTGTGTGTGTGTGTGTGTGTGTGTGTGTGTGTGTGTGTGTGTGTGTGTGTGTGTGTGTGTGCGTGTGCGAGATATGTTAATAGATGCCTGAATGTTTGCTTGTTTGTCGATGTGTGTGTGTACTGTGTACTTTTTCTGTTATCAAAGGGTCTCAGAAAAAGTTCACCTGTGTGAGTGTACTGTATACTACTACTGTATGTACAGAATGAAAG
Organism: Electrona antarctica; assembly: GCF_951216825.1. NCBI lineage: Eukaryota > Metazoa > Chordata > Actinopteri > Myctophiformes > Myctophidae > Electrona > Electrona antarctica. The sequence continues at coordinate 9,989,928 of NC_136791.1, forward strand.
AGAGACTGACAGAAACGTCAGCGGCACACAAGCAAGTTCGCAGACAGTTAGACAGGCGGGGGCGGGGCGCCGCGGGCAGACAGAAAGACATGCACTAGATAGCAGGTAATTGGACCGTTTCCCATCATGCCGTGCGTGCCTCAGCGTGCCTGTCTGTCTGTCTCCTTCCCTCCGCTGCCTGTCTGTCTGTCTGTCTGTCTCCTTCCCTCTGCTGCCTGTCTGTCTGTCTGTCTCCTTCCCTCTGCTGCCTGTCTGTCTGTCTGTCTGTCTCCTTCCCTCTGCTGCCTGTCTGTCTGTCTGTCTCCTTCCCACTGCTGCCTGTCTGTCTGTATCCTTCCCTCTGCTGCCTGTCTGTCTGTCTGTCTCCTTCCCTCTGCTGCCTGTCTGTCTGTCTCCTTCCCTCTGCTGCCTGTCTGTCTGTCTCCTTCCCGCTGCTGCCTGTCTGTCTGTCTGTCTGTCTGTCTGTCTGTCTGTCTGTCTGTCTGTCTGTCTGTCTGTCTGTCTGTCTGTCTGTCTGTCTCCTTCCCTCTGCTGCCTGTCTGTCTGTCTGTCTCCTTCCCTCTGCTGCCTGTCTGTCTGTCTCCTTCCCTCTGCTGCCTGTCTGTCTGTCTGTCTCCTTCCCTCTGCTGCCTGTCTGTCTGTCTCCTTCCCTCTGCTGCCTATCTGTCTGTCTCCTTCCCTCTGCTGCCTGTCTGTCTGTCTGTCTCCTTCCCTCTGCTGCCTGTCTGTCTGTCTGTCTCCTTCCCTCTGCTGCCTGTCTGTCTGTCTGTCTCCTTCCCTCTGCTGCCTGTCTGTCTGTCTGTCTCCTTCCCTCTGCTGCCTGTCTGTCTGTCTGTCTGTCTCCTTCCCTCTGCTGCCTGTCTGTCTGTCTGTCTCCTTCCCTCTGCTGCCTGTCTGTCTGTCTCCTTCCCTCTGCTGCCTGTCTGTCTGTCTCCTTCCCTCTGCTGCCTGTCTGTCTGTCTCCTTCCCTCTGCTGTCTGTCTGTCTGTCTCCTTCCCTCTGCTGCTGCAGTGCCGGTGCAGTGTGATTCCAGCTCCATCAGGGTGTCAGTTCCCAAGGACCTGGTCGGAGGGCTGGACCTCTTCCTGTCCAACTCCTCGTGCCGCGGGGTCTCCAACGGAACCCACGTCAACCTCAGCTTCAGCCTCAAGACCTGCGGCACCGTGGTGGAGGTCAGTGCCCATGCAGGCACGTGCACACACATAGACATCAAAGGCCCTATACGTACCTGTCTGTAAAACAACTGCCCTTTCCAGACCACGAATGCAGCATTTACGATGATGGAAGGAAATTATTTCATGAAAAAGAAAATGAAATGAAATTATGATGAAAGAAATGCCACTCCTTTCCATGCCATACCGGAAGGCAGCATTCGGGAGAATTGCTTTTTTCACAAAGTCTCCTGAACTTGAACGCAGCATTTTGCGTTGAACTAATTTGAACAAATATAGATAAAGTGCTATTCATCTCTCATGTTGGCCTTGGGGGTATATGTAAGCCCCCTGCTCTGTGTGGGGAGGGGGACGCACGCAGCACTGTGAGCCGACAGTCTGTCTCGAGAGAGAGAGTCTGCTGACCCCATGACCGCATCACCTTCCACCGGACTCTCTGGGCCCAGAGGAGCTATTAGGCTTTTCCTTTACCTTTGGTGGCTCAAGGTCACAAACTCCTGGAAATGTCAGTGAAACTATATGAACTGAATGTCCCCCCCCCCCCCCCCCCCCCCCCAGGTAACGGACGACAAGATCGTGGGCACTAACCTGGTAACGGGCCTCCCCAGGACCAGCCCCGGCAGCAGCCGCGACATGATAATCCGCACTAGCAAGCTGCTGCTCCCCGTCACCTGCGAGTTCCCCAGGGAGTACCAGGTGTCGGACGGCTACCAGGCCACCCTGCGCAGCTCTGCCCTGGAGCTGGCCGGCCACAGCGAGGGCGTCTTCCCCTTCTCACTGGAGCTCTTCAAGAGTGCCGAGTTCTCGGAGCCCTACAGCGCCCCGCCGCAGCTCCGCCTGCAGGACTCCCTGTTCTTCGGAGTGGAGCCCCGGGAGAGGGTGGAGGGGTTGTCTGCGCTGGTGGAGAGCTGCTTCGCTACGCCCAGCCCCAAGGCCGACCAGGCACTGAAGTATTACCTCATCAGGGATGGGTGAGTAATGGAGCAGTGAGTCTCTTTTTTTCTTTTTTCAACAATTTATTTTCCTTTTTCCCACACAAATGACAATACAAATACAAAAAACAACAATGACACAAGACAATTACTCATATAAAGAAAGCAAAACAATAACCAAAAAAAACCAAACAACAACAGCACTACTCCTCTTCAGCTCCATCCGTCTCTAACCTTTTTGAGTGGTGTAAACCACTCCTACAACTGGCTTTGTTAGTTTACTGTCTGTCCGTATGTCTGTCTGTTCGTACCAAAAAATGAGCATGGTTGCTATGGTCACCCAGTTCACACGGGTGTGATTTCATTACGTCAGACATTACGTCAGACCACAGCTGATCAGTCTATATAAGACCTTACACCACTCAGTTCACACGGGTGTGATTTTTTGATATATTTCATGGACGCCCAGTTTTACTGTAGGCTATATGCATTAGAGGCCACAAGCCACCATTTGATACACTTTTTATTTCTGGGACCCCAATCTGCACTGTAATATCGAGCCAAATCCGTGGACACATTTGGTCCCTAGACCCGACGTTGAGTATTATCAATTGACTGTACACAGAATGTGATGCATTACAACAGGCGATGTATGTATAGTGTGGTCATGAGGGCTGGGCAATACGTCAATATTATATTGATATAGTACTTTACTTACTTATGCCTATCGCTCCTTTTCATGGAGCATAGGCCGTTGACTACAGTTCGCCAGAGTCCTCTATCCTGGGCCTTCTTTCCCAGCTGTTTCCATGTCAGTCCACACTGCTTGATGTCAGTCTCAAGGTCCCTGCGCCAGGTGTTCTTTGGCCTCCCTCTCTTTCTTTTGCCTTGTGGGTTCCATCTAAGGGCTTGTCTTGTGATGCTGGTATTGGGCTTCCGAAGTGTGTGGCCGATCCATCCCCACCTTCTTCTCTTCCACTGGTGGTAGACTCGCTCTCTGCCAGAGGTCATTATTGATATATATATATTGATATAGACATACAGTATATTGATATGACACTATATATTATCATCTGTGATTTTGGATATTGTAAGTATATTGTAAGTGTATAAGTATATGATAAGTATTGTCTTTTCCTGGTTTTAATCACTTACGCCAGTGGTTTTCAACCAGTGGTCCGGGGACCACCAGTGGTCCTTGAGAAGGTTCCAGGTGGTCCCCATGCAGCAAAACGATGGAATTTAGCTGCATGGTATTTGGTCATAAACGTGATATTTAATTGTGTCCATATCGCCCAGTGTGGTCATTATAATAAAGTGTTTCTCAAACCGTGCATAATGGTAAAGGGTGCATTTATATAGTGCTTTTATCCAAAGCACTTCACAATGTGCATTACATTCACACACAGATGGTGACGGAAACCATGCAAGGCACCAACCTGCTCACTGGGAGCAATTAGCTAGGGTTCAGTTTCTTGCTCAAGGTCACTTTGACACGAACCCAGGGGGAGCTGGGAGATTGAACCGGGAACCTTGTGTTTCACAAGCGGTCGCTCCTACCTCCTGAGCCACTGCAACTCAAGTGCCTTGCTCTGGGGCACGATGGCAGTAGTAGTATTGGTTATTAATCCCAGCAGCAGCTTCCAGGCCTGCTATGTGTACTACAGACTCTAACAATTCAATAATGTCCAACACGTCCAGAAGCAACGGCTGTATGTGTCCTACTACTGCACCAGGCTTTCAAATAAGCACCTTGATGCTTATGAGACAGAACATCTCCATTCCCCTCGGAGGAAAATCAAGTGAAAAATGCCACTGTTCTTTCACTCTGATTAATGTTGGGAGCAAACAACAGAATAGATACAGAAGAATGGGGCTTAGGTAGAGAAAATCGAAACACGGAACTGCATGCCTTATCAGAAGCAAATGGGAAACACTCAATGCTTGCTGAATGTCATCCCCCGCCCGAATCCACAGGGATTGCTCTCCTTTTGCTTTTCTATAGACAGGACAAACAATGCACTTCCAGGTTTGTGACAGCAGCACGACGGCTCAAAAGCCCCAAGGCAGCTAATGGTGATGAAATAACAGCTTGTTAGAAAAAAAGAATACACACTTTCACTTAGGATATCTAGGTATTGTGCTAAGACACTGGTTGTCCCCAGGGGTCCCCAGCTAAATTAGTTAATATTTTAATAACATTAATCTGATGTTATGGGGTCCCTGGCATAACATATTTTCAGATGGGGCTCCGCGGCCAAATACATACAATACAATATGGAGGTTGTTGACATTAAAATGTATTCCTGTTCTGTCTATAGAAGTGTCTATTTGTACGTCTCTAAATGTTTTGATGATTTGAACATGGTGGACCCTATTGGAAACAAGTGTAATGCTTAATTGGGTCGTCCACTCACAGTTAACAGCCTTTGTATTGAGTTTGTGCTTGAAATGTACTGTAATTCTGCAAACTGTTAATAAATTCTTCAATCAATCAATCAATGAGAATCTCTGTGTTAAGATATTGATTAAACTCTCCCCACCCAGCTGTATCTCAGATGACACGGTGAGACAGTATACCTCCAAGGACCAACTCTCCAAACACTACCAGGTCCCCGTGTTCAAGTTCATCGGCAAGGACAGCCGTGTGAGTGAGAGAAGCATGCTGAGAGCCAACTGGCCGGTCTCACTCTTTGTGCTGCATATTATTAATGCATAATCTAATCTGTGTAGAAATGTAGACGCTTCACTATTTGTATGCAGAATTATATTTCAAACCAGCGTTGTATATGCAAAAAGGACCAAGGCACTCTTGTAGAAAAATCAAGCAACTTTAATTTAAAGTGGCTAATGCATTGCAAGATTAAAACGCACCTACGTGTTGCCTTCATCGCCCTGATGCCTTCATTAGGGTGGCTAACAAGATTGTAGATAAAACATGGCTTTTATAGGATATTACATCACAGGTTTATTACCATACAGATTGGTGGCGGGCTAAAATAAACCACACGTATAAACAAGTATATAGCCTCACAAAACCCACCATGAACATATACAGCAAAGATATAAACAATGCACTTCTTGATCAATCGACTAATCGAAAGAGTAATCAATAGTGTGTGTGTGTGTGTGTGTGTGTGTGTGTGTGTGTGTGTGTGTGTGTGTGTGTGTGTGTGTGTGTGGTGTGTGTGTGTGTGTGTGTGTGTGTGTGTGTGTGTGTGTGTGTGTGTGTGTGTGTGTGTGTGTGTGTGTGTGTGTGTGTGTGACACAGGAGGTGTTCTTGCACTGTCATGTGTTGGTGTGCGGGGAAGGAGACTCCCGCTGTACTCAACACTGCGCGGGGCGCGTGCGCCGGGGGCTGAGGGCCACCGGGCCCCAGAATCAACGTGTGCGCCGGGGGCTGAGGGCCAACGGGCCCCAGAACCAACGGGGGCTGAGGGCCACCGGGCCCCAGAACCGGGGGCTGAGGGCCAACGGGCCCCAGAACCAACGTGTGCTCAGTGGCGGCCCCATCTTCATCCTGCCTTAGCCCTGACAACAACAACGTCCTGCTGCCACGCCTGCGGCCATTGGCAAACCACAGTGAATCACCGCTAGACACTTAAACCCTATACTTAGCTGACCGGAGTCCCCCGGGAGGGGGTAGTAGTGATCCATGCACGCACGCATGCACGCAGGGATTGCACGCACGCACGGATTGCACGCACGCACGGATTGCACGCACGCACGCACGCACACACACACACACGCACACACACACACACACACACACACACACACACACACACACACACTCCACTGCATTGCCCCATAAACATACCATAGTATACAAACTTCACTGAATATAAATCCCCAATGTAAGCCATACTGTATATTGCTGTGGTTTGCGGCATTTCTGGTTAATCATACATTATAAGCTAAGGCTATCTTTGCCACTTTGCCTGGCCACACAATTTGGTTGCATTAAAGTGACTGACATTTCTATTAGAAATCATTTGGAGGAGAGCAGTGCTGCAGTTCATTTATGACTACAACCGGTCAACATCGTTTTCTAGGTCAGTTGTTGGATGCATGTCTCAAGCTTGATTACTGTGGCCTCCGTTCAGATTTGGCATGGTCAAGAAATTTGTTTATATTTTACAGCAATTTACCGGCTTGAAAAACACTTCTAGAACGTCCATAGACAATTTCTGTCTCATTTCCAAATTGTAGGTGCCTATTGTTTATAGAGAACGTTCATGTGACATGGAAAAGAAATAGTGTGACTAAAGCCTGATTCAAACTTCGTTATATGACAGAGGTATATGCAACCTAAAATACCTGATGTACAAGCTCAAACGTCTGTATTTAATCAGGCATAACAATATGCTTGGACTTCTACACTCAAGCAACTAATGCGCATTGCGCACTAAATCATTCCACGCAAATTACAATTAGTAATGCATTTATTCACAGAAAATAACAAGGCTACTAATACATTTACATTTACACATGGAAACAGCAGTAATAGACAATACTGTACGTTTTGTTGCTCTCGGGCAGAAACCTCCTACAGTGTCTCCATATTTCGCTGACAGTAAATAGAGAGAGAGAGAGAAGGAGAGTGACAATTATATTATAGCTCTATGAGAGTGAGTGACACACAGCAACGGTCATCATATATATATATATATATATGTGTAAATTAATGTGTAAATGAATGCCCTACTTCGTCGGGTCAAAAGAAGTGAAGACAGTAGATCTAAAAGCTTGTCGCTTTTTATAAATCGTTTGACTCATAGCATAATTGCCTATAGAGGGTATGCGCATGCTTAAAGTGAATGGCACATCGAGTGGCAAATCGAGTGGCAAAGCAACAGGCAAAGTGAGTTTAAACATTGTTTAATGTTGTTTAATGCAATCAGATTGGACTTTTCTGTTTGGATGCATGGGCTGTCAGGGCCAGAAAGTAGTTTTTTGACACTTAGTAGGCATTCCTGCATAATGTCCAGGTTTGATGATGATGTCACGCGCATACCCTCTATAAGTCATATTTGTCTTATCTTCTGTTTTCACCATTTCTAAAATTTAGAAATGGTGAAAACAGAAGATCTACAAATATGACTAATTGTTATCCTCATAGCATAATTGCCTATGTTATATATTTAAAGGTTTTCGGAAAAGACAAAAAACAGAACAAAAAAAAACACTATCCTATGTCAAAGAGATGACTTAGGCAAGAAGTGCTTTTTTGTAATGTCCTCCTAAGTCATATTTTATCTGCCTAACTCATGCTCTCCCAACACTGCTGTGCTGATTCACCCTGGCTTATTGCCCCAAGTTTTGGAATGTGAACAAGCATCATGATTGGCTTAGGAGGACATAGCCAGCAGGGAGTGGAGTTAGGCAAAATTGTAAATTTACTTGGGCCTAAAAGCGATGTAGTTAATTATGCTATGAGGCTAATGAAATATATTTTTTAAATAATAAAGGTTTTGGACATACAAGTTTTCCACCTGACACTGACGATTTACATGAAACTATTGGCTCAGTTGATTAATTTGAATACAAACAAGCAACACTGAGCCTCACTCTAATGAATCCATATCACCTGTTAGAAGAAAACAGAGGCAGTATATATCGCGTACATCTTTATCAAAAATAATTTATTTTAATGAGGTCATAGCCAGTGGGGTTGTCAAAACAATATGCTAATGAGGCCTTGTGCTAAAACTACAGAGAACAGACATATGTTTGAAGAATATTGCATCTATGAGCATTGTACAAATACTCTGAAAAATGAGTAGCCTAGCCATATTCAGATACTGAATACTTAATATATTCTAATACTGCATACATTCAAAATGAAATGAAACTCACAAAACCCAAAGTCACCCTCATTTGCATTTACCATATGAGACCTGCAGTAAGTGATAGTTTTGTGTTAGAAATGTGTACAATGGATAGTAATAGTTGCTATAGGTAACAGGGGGTCTTGCCAGCTCTTTAGTAAAAACAAAGAAAATCCATTTTCATGTTGGGATAGCAGACAGGATAAACAAGTGATATTGGAAGACACAAATGAATGAGCAGACAGAACTGGAACACTATCAAATTGAAGGTGATAAATGAGTACTCATTCCTGATTGGATGAAATTGGCAACCAACCTAAAAATGTATTTTCTGTTTATTAAAGAACCGGAGAGAGTCAAGGAGACACCCGTTACTGAATAATGAACACTCTATAGCAATGATTCATGGTTTTTGTTTTAACCAGAAAATATCACACTAACCATGACTCTCTAAAGCAGGGGTGCCCAAAGGGTAGATCGCGATCTACCAGTAGATCACAAGGGCTGTGCTTCACATGACATGCCCCTAAAAAGTATTACAATATTTTTGGCATCTGCCACTTGAATTAAGGTGACTTGATTGATTGACATAAAAAAGGGCCTGTCAGCTCAAACCCACTATTTTGTTTTCAAGAGCGTTTTTGTGCACAAACGTCAGTAGCATTACAGATTAAATACAAAAAAGCTATTCCATTTCTCCCCCTCTATTTCCAATTCCAAGTGTATTTGTCTTATATGTAACGCCAGCTCTGCTATTCCATATTTAAACTATTTTCAGCAATGGTATAATATTCTTTGTTTGGCGGGTAGATCTTGTTGAGTCATTTTGAAAGTAGCTCTCAAGTCAAAAGAAGTGTGGGCACCCCTGCTCTAAAGCATGTGAACTCAGAGAGGCTTCTTTGTTCTCGCTCTAAATATGCACAGTGTTTTCTCTTTGTCAAACAGTCTATAAATATGTATTCCATGGACATGACTTAGACTCTGTAATTTCTCTCTCTGTGTGTGAGTTGAATGAGTAACTTTAAGGCGTTGGTTCTCAAAGCGGGATCCAGGGACTCTCGGGGTTGGGGGTCTGAAATTCTCCTTCCAAGTCTGTTAACTCTGACAATGTACGTAAAGTGATGGGAGATTAATCGGCAAACACATCGGTATCGGCCGATTTTAAGTGTTTTTAGATTAATCGGCATCGGTTCGATTAATCAATCAGACCGATTAATTAATCGGTCCGATTAATCGGTCTGTCTTTACAGATAAACAAGCCCAAAGTAACAGCTTGAACAGATCTACAAGCTCACAATATTAAATATAAAGGTATTAAAGTTAAATCTGACTTGCCTAAGCCTACAGTGCAGATATACTGTTACATGTATTTTTCGGTAATATCGGTTATCGGCCATAGCAGCAATTAATTATATCGGATATCGATATCGCCCAAAATGTCTCATCGGCACATCCCTAGTACGTATGGAACCAAATGGACCTGACAGGGTCCATTTGTACACTGTCAGAGTTAAAGGGAGACTTTGAAATTCAAAAGTTTGAGGAATACTGGTTTTCAGTCTCTATCTACAGCTCTTCCCTCGGATCTTCTTCACAGTAGCATGCTGCCCTCTGGCTGTTCATGTAGGGATTGCAGCCCAGGGTTGACACTGTCTTGTATAAGACATCGGCCATCGACTCGCAGGCTGATAACAGACACAAAGGAAAGGAGGGGGAACAGGGTGCAATGTAAATATTTGGTATTTTTTTAAATGAGCAAAACATTTTATTTTTTATACAATCACAGTGGTTCTCAAAATAGGGACTCAAGGGGGTCCCCAGCTAAATGAAGAACAATTTATACCCTATTTGATACTTTGTACAGGTTTGAAAACAACCTAGATACAGGCTCACCAAAGTGTTTCAAGTGTTACGAGCTTGCTATTTTTGAAACATCTTGAATACTGTGGAGAACATTTTGATAATGTACTATATCTTCCCTCATGGGGGAGTGTCCCTGTCACAAAATCTTTTCAGAATGCTGGTCTGCGGCCAAAATAGGCCCCATATCAATTTGGTGGTCCTTTACATGGAAATGTTTGAGAACCACTGTTTTAACTTTTAAGGCATTTATACTTCATATTTCCGTCATATTTCCACCATGCAGTATAGAGTATACAGTGAAATGATAATACCTATGGCTAACTTTAGTGGGAAACATTGTGAGAACATCTTACCTTGGACCTTTTTAACAAAGCCCAGACTCTGCTCGAGGTCAGAGCAGATTCCATGCATACACCAGCGGAACTTGGAGTCACAGCGGACCTTGTTTGTGCCACATGTGTCATAGCACATGTCAAGCAGGTCACAGCACTTGGTCATCGCGGGGACTCCCAGATCAATCTGTTTCAGGAAAACATTAAACATTACCTCAGTAGAATCCAGCAAAGTTAAGCAAAGCAAAGTTACTATATTTACCCAGGGTAACTGGACTAAGCATCAGATACTTGTTTACAGCCAGGCCCTGCTCATAGAACATTTCATGGTAGTGGTTCAATGCCTTGCTCAAGGGCACTTCAGCGGTCTTCCAGTATCAAGACCGCTCCGCAAACCGTTCGGCCACCGCTGCCACTAGCACATACAGGTATATTCAAGGCTGGAGCAGCATTTCCCAAGCATAATCCCCCCCCCCCCCCCCCCCCCCCATAACAAGAAAGCACTTAATGTACATTTCTTATCAGAAGGACATGGACCTGAAACCCATTGGTTGTGAAATAATTGTCAAAACATTAATCTTAAGTAAACCTAGAGAAATAATGCTAATACATAATACGTACATGGCATGCAATTTATACTGTGCTTTTCTATAAGTAGTAAGTACTCAAAGTTGCTTTACAGAAACAAAATAAAAACAACTTTGCTAGTAAAAAACTAGTCTAAAAGGTTAAAAACTAAGAATTCAAAGAAAGAAATACAAAATAAAATAAGAGGTAGAAAGGGGGGATTAGAATTAGGCAGGGAATGTGAGTCTGAAAAGGTAGGTTTGAGGTGTGGAACATTTTGTTTTTCAATGTGATAAACAGGAACTTAAAGTATACACTACGTTATGTTCACTCAAAGTATTAAACATTCAAGTAATTGTCCTGATAGTGTTAGTAGATTGTGTTAGTTCACATACATTGTCGTATACCTGGAAGCCCATTACAGAGTTAGTGCAGCCATCAGGCTCTGGCATCTGGAAGTCAGGACGAGGCTGAGGTGTTTCTCCTGTGGAAACAGCAAGGAAACATTTAGTTTAGTTGGTATTACCTGAGGTGCATTAATGAAGTCATCCTCATAGCCTCAGGCCTCTTTAACCCATTCTGGACTGAGGTCGATAAAAAAAAAGGCTTCTAAATCCTAACATTTTTCTGAAAAACCTATGTTTCTATGTCAGTGGTGCTCAACCTTGTTCATGTCAAGGACCCCCAGAATTATCTCTATTGGGCCACGGACCCCCATCTCAAAATATGTAGTTCCAGGGACCCCCCCAGAAGCAAATATTTTAGTTAAAAATGTTCGGTCTGAAATATATATTCAAAGATTTGCGCCACATTTTAACAATTTTTCAAAAATAGCAGACCTACAAGCGTGCTATAGATCTGCTATTTTTCAATGGCTAAAGTATAACAATGCTTAAAACACCAAAAGGGGGTTCCCACCCAAAATGGGGTAAGATTGTCCTCAATCGATTTTGATTACGTTCACACAGGGTGCTACAATGCCACGTACACAGTGTATTCATAGATAAAGATGTACCCATCTTTATCTATAGACTATAACCCCTGTTAGAGCAGCCCTGTGTGAATTGTGTAACTGCCAGCGATGTGTTCTCAGAGCTGCCTCCCTGACTGATAACCACAATGTATGTAACATGTAATCTCAGAAGCCATGTGGGCCTTATCAATTATCTCAGACCTAAAGGGATCAATCACAGATAAACAGCCATCACAGGAAAAAAAAGGAAAAACACTCAAGCAGGGCTGGTGTGTCAAGAACATTAGGCCTAACTTATTTTCATGACAAAGGCCATCTATAGATTTAACAACAAAGATTACTGTGACAATGACAAGGCACTATAACAAAGTTACAGCGTTATAATAGTTAACTAAAACTAACTAAAAAACGAAAACTAGAATTAAAAAAAACATTTTAGTTAAAAATAAATTAAAAACGATAACTAAACTGAAACTGTGTGTTCACAAAACTAACTGAAATTATAGAAAAAATACCCTTAGTTATAGTTTTAGTTTTTATAGTTTTAGTTATAGTTTTTTTGTTATAACTAAACTAAAACTAAGCATTTCACCAAAAATAAAAACTAAATAAAAACTAGCAAACCCGCTCTAAAAACGAACTAAAACTAACTGAATTAGAAGGGAAAAAAGCCAAAACTAACTAAAACTAAACTATAATGAAAAAACCAAAACTATTATAACCTTCAACTGGCTGGAACATACTGTACCATCTTTGCAGCGGTACTGGCATACACCGTCCTGCCCTCCAACCATCTCCACCAGAGAGTTAAAGTATCCGTTGAGAGCCTGAAAACCACTTCTGACTGAACCGAAGCCCCAGCTGGATTCCTCTTCCTCCTCGTCCCCAAAGGAGTGTTCCATCTCCTCCAGAGCCTGCATCATCTGAGCCAGCTCTTCATCAGTCACATCGGCGTCTGCCTCTGCATTTGCAGCAAGGACATTGTCAGTGTCAGGGACATCTTGTTCAGGGACATCCGATTCTAGGATTTCTGCAATGGGGACATATTCTTCGGGGACTTGAGCTTCTGGGACATCTGGTTCAGGGACTTCTGGGACTTCTGCAATGGGTACATTCGCTTCAGAGACATTATCTACCGGGACATCTGCAGCTGGGACATCTGCAGCTGGGACATCTGCAGCTGGTACATCTGCGTCGGGGACATCTGCGGCGGGGACATCTGCAGCAAGGTCATCAGCGGCTGCAGGGACGCCTGATTCAAGGGCAACTGCTTCAGGGACATCTGCTTCAGGGACTTCTGCTTCAGGGACATCTGCAGCAGCTGGGATGTCTACTTCAGGGACAACTGCTTCGGGGACATCTGTTGCAGGGACATCTGGTTCAGGGACATCTGCAGCAGCTGGGATGTCTACTTCAGGGACAACTGCTTCGGGGACATCTGTTGCAGGGACATCCGGTTCAGGGACATCTGCAGCAACTGGCTCATCTGCAGCAGGCATATCCTCCATCATAGCATCAGTGTCCTCAGCCACTGCAGGGTCATCGGCTGCAGGCTCTTCAGCTACCTTCTCGTCAGAAGGCTCCTCGGCAGCAGGAACGACAGCTTCTGGCACGTCCTCAGTCTGGAGATCAGGCTCAGCTACATGCTCTGCAGCTACAGCCTCCTCAGCCCCCGGCCCACCATCGACAAGGGCTTCCACTACAGGTGCGTCTGCTACGGCGCCGTTGCTCTCCACGGTTTCTACGGCAGCGGCATCCACAACCAGGGCCTGCACAGCAATAGTTTCCCGCTCCTCGGGTGCTTCTTGAGGCCTGTAGAGCACGGCACACATGGACGCCGACAGGCAGAGGAGCAGCAGGGTGACAATCCGGAGCTTCATGTTAAGGGGCCGAGCAGAGGAAGTGGTCCACTGGACGAGGTGTTGTTAACGTGACAAGACGAGCTCGGGCAATAGTGAACGAAAACAAACTGCTCATTGTGACTCCACTGAGAGCCACAGTGCAGACTTTAACCTCTGATTAGTTCAGCCATACAGCGAGGCACTCTGTGACGCTGAGGCCAAAGGGCATCCCATATCTCCAACAGAAAAGGGATGGCTCCTAACGTATAGGTGCACAGTAAAAATACAGTGTTAACATAACTCAGAGAGTTTACAAATGTGATCAAATTGTCCGTTGGGTCCACTTGGTTGCATTTGTACACTCTCTGACAAATGGATAACTCCTGAAATCAACTCCAGCATGCAGTTTTAATTTGAACACCGACAGTAGCAACTCTAATCCTGCCATTTCAGTCTGTGACTTTCTCAAGACATAATGAACTCCATTGTGTTTTGATAAAGGTCATGCTGCATTTGTGCATGTGTGTTGATTTCTGCGTTAAGTAGACGTTACATTTATTAGTATGCTACAAGTTGTGGCAGAGCATTGGTGGGATTTTATACCTTTTAAATGGGAAATTGAATGTTAAACATTTTTATTTATTTATTCATAATTTGGCATAGAAAATAAATTGGGCTGTGTCCGAAACCACAAACTATCATTCAACATGATAAGACATATCTGCCTATTTACTATTTAGCACCTGGCAGTAGGGTTTTACTTTGGACATACTAAAAAGTAATTTGGCATACTAAATAGTATATTAGTATGCAATTTTGGATGGGGCCAAGGTCTGAAATCACAACATACTGTTTATACTTCTTAGTTCTTAGTACTGTAACCCTACTGCTTAGTAGATACTTAACAGTGTTAAGTTATGCTGTAGTTTTGCAGCTAACGTTGCATTCGGAGAAAACATGGAGATAAGAATCCATTTAGCCAAGCCTGGCATATTTTATTAGAAGGGCTGCACTCATCAAGGTGACAGCCTCCACTGAAGTGAACTAGTCTGTTTCACACACAGGTGGTATTCATAATATGGATGTGATTAGGACATCTGCACATATAGGAGGCAGGCATGCATTCTATACCTTGTGTCTTGACGCCTCACAGTGGCACAATCATAACATTACACAAACAGTATTGCATACAAATGAGGACATATGCCATTAATCTTAACAAACAGTAGCCTGAAAATAGCATACCTATTCCAAGCTATGAAATGATGTGAATATTGGGAACCACATACTGTTGAAACAATGTGGTTCATGTGGATCTCAGCAGGCCTCATGATGTGACCAGCCTACTGTAGCTATGACGTCAGTCTTTTTGATTGATTGATTGAAATATTTATTAACAGTTTGCAGAATTACAGTACATTTCAAGCACAAACTCAATACAAAGACTGTTAACTGTGAGTGGACGACCCAATTAAGCATTACACTTGTTTACAAGAGGGTCCACCATGTTCAATTCATCAAAACATTTAGAGACGTACAAATAGACACTTCTATATAGTCAAAGAACAGAACAGGAATTCATCATAAAGGAGGTAAAATGGGAAAAGAGCCATATGAAGTGAGGGGAAAAAGGGGGTGGGGGGGGGGATTCAGATTTTACGGGGGCCAGTTTCGAATTGCAGCCGTCTGTAGGTGCCCTTTGAGAGCGGTTTTGAAGGAGTCAAGGGATTTGCATGTCTTAATGACTGTTGGTAGGGCGTTCCACATTTTGGTGGCATAGGAGCCACATAGGTACCACAGGTGCTGTGGTACCAAGAGGTTCATGCATTGTCAAAGAAGGTGTTTTTGTTGACCAGTGAGGAGATCCTGTAAAGGAATCTTGTTCTTTGGTTGACTTTTTTGATTACGTTGGTGGTCATTTTATCACCGGAAAGATTAGCCTCCAGGATGGAACCTAGGTAGGTAATTTCATCTTTACGTGTGATAACATTGTCACCCACTCTAACCAAGAAGCCATTTGCCTTGCTGAGATTACTATTAGATCCAAAGAGAATGGATTCAGTTTTTCCCAGGTGTAATGATAGTTTGTTATCAGCGAGCCAGGTGCAGATTCTACCGAGTTTTCAACCTGCAGTTTGTTCCTGTCCGAGACTAGCAGTGCAGAGTCATCTGCGAACAGGAACAAGTTGCAGTCACAAGCTGAAGTCATGTCGTTTACATATATTAGGAACAGTAAAGGCCCTAGTATGCTTCCTTGTGGAACGCCACAGCTCACTGGGAGGGGGGGGGGACAGTGTTCCATTCCCCTCCACCATCTGTTCTCTCCCCTCCAGGTATGATTGCATCCAGCTCACTGATGTGCTATCGAAACCAATTGCTTTTAGCTTGTTAACCAGTATGGAGTGGTTCACGGTGTCAAAAGCCTTTTGGACGTCCAGTATGACCATGCCGCAGTATTTGCCAGCATCCACCTCATGTTTGATGTGGTCGCTCAAATAGAGAAGGCATGTGTCAGTGGAGTGGGATGTTCTGAAGCCAGATTGGAACTTGTACATTAATTTATTTGTGGCAAGATACTTTTCAACCTGTTCATAGACTATTTTTTCCATCACTTTCGAGATGGAGCTTAGAATAGAAATAGGGCGGTAGTTGCCGTCTGCATGGGCGACTAAAGAAATAGCTACGTCTATAGACTCTATGCCCTATTTCTTGCGCCACCCCTTACCCCTTATCCCTAAACTTACACACACAGTGTCAGAGATACACATTCATCACTTACGTGAGGAACACGTTTGTGGCCATGTGCATTTGACAACACTATTGCACAATTCTCAAGAAAATGTACTTCGTTACTCTCGACTACTGATTGGTACTTTTAGTGATTAACTTGCTTTTTTGTGTAATTTCTTGACATTTCTGGCCAGCCAGTCAGATCAAAGATGGTTCAGTAGGATGGAGGAGTCAGGGAGGAGAAAGGAGGTGAACATGGTGTCAGATATTCTCACAGACCAAGGCTCTGGTTCACAGGAGGCTACAGGTACATTTCTCTCTTCTCACATCATCATAGCTTGTCATCCAGTAGTAGTAGTAAAGTAGTAGGTAGAATGGTTACCAGAGACAATGCCACTAGGTTGGCATCATTGTCATGATGTGACATGTTTAAAGTCATAATTGCATGTTAATCGCGCTCCTTGAGAACTGGCAAGTGAGCACTGAAATGTTAGAAGTAAGTAACCCGCCCCGAGACGAGCCGCCTGCCAGCTGATGAACGGCCCGGCCAAGATATAGGAACGCTCACCACAGATCCGCCACTCACCTCCCCCAATAGCAGCGCGGCCCCAGACTGAGAGGGGGCTGTGGCGGCCGCGGGGGGGGGGGGGGGGGGCGTTGCTATGTTTGCGGAAATTATAGATCACTTATCCTGGACAAAGACATTTCCATGGGAACGGGGCCGCCACCTCTGACGCTGCGCGCCCCTGTCTACGCCGAGCCAGAGTAATATAGTAAGAGAGTGGCGACACTAGCGTTGACTCCCTTTTTAACAATGGAACGCGGAAGTGCTCATTCTATCTCAATGGGATAGTTCCAGCCACAGGAGCAATGTTTGGAACTATAGGCCATAGACACCCGCTTTGATCAAAGCGTGTCGCTACTCTCCTACTCTACACTCTGGTCCGACTCCGAGCATAGACATGGTAACGCCCCGCCTGCCTCTGATTGGCCTACCGACACTGCCGGCCTTACCACATTATTGTACTGTAAAAAAAGGTCTCTTTTCCCTTGATCTTTTTTTAGTATAACAGTATTAGTTTACTATAATTAGATGAATACCTTGATCTTTATCTTTTTTTTTAGTATAATAGTATTAGTTTACTATAATTAGATTAATACACAATAATCAACAGTAACACTAACACTTTAATTTAGAACACAGCCAAATCAAATCATAGTACTATACTTCAATCAATGATTGGACATTGGACTGGTTTGACCCCTATGCTATGGTTAGACCGAATTTGACGCTAGTTTCGATCATACTCTATAAGGTTTCGATTTCGTTTTCGGTTTTAGATGTTTTGGTTTCCACTGTTTCATAGGCCTACTGTATTATTTCCAGACCAGAATAGTTAGTTGCATATCCATTTCATCTTAGTACTATTTCGGACAACTAACAAGTGTCACATAGAATGTTGTATGCAATGTCGGACGCAGCAAGTCAAGACAAAGCGACGCCATGGCGTGGACGTAGAAAAACTGCACTGCTGCTGTGGTTGATGTGGACGAATACAGTTCAGAGTAAGTTTTTTCTGATTGATTGAAATATGTATTAACAGTTTGCAGAATTACAGTACATTTCAAGCACAACTCAATACAAAGACTTAGCCCAAGATTTAGACTCTCGTAGAGGTTTTTTTCGATTCTGACGAATCTCTCAGGCTTGTCCGGAAATTCCGGTCGTAAGTTTTACGTTTGTGCCTCAAAATCACTCTAACCTTGTACAGATGCAAAATCTAAGCTCATGTCTGGTTTGCCCCACTTGTCCGGTGTGTGTACGTTCAACAATTACACAACGTACACGCGTAGTTTTCAATAAAAAAATTATTTTAATCCGAGCGCCCCGGCTACTTTTCTCAAACCTCTACGAGAGTCTAAACCTTGGGCTAACAAAGACTGTTAACTGTGAGTGCACGACCCAATAAAGCATTACACTTGTTTATAAGAGGGTCCACCTTGTTCAAATCATCAAAACATTTAGAGACGTACGTTTCTATTCTTTATTGCTAACATTATGGTCTTTCCCTATGGCCGAAATATATTATGATTATTATATTATGATGTAGCTGCGTGCTACGTAGCCTACGTCACTCATAGTAAAGTCAGCTGTTCGAGAGGCGGCATTTCATGAATGGAAGGAGAGAGGGGGTGAACGGGGAAGGTCCAACTTCGTTGACCGCGGAAGGTCCAACTTCGTTGACCGCAATCGCTTTATATGCTATGATTCACTGTGGTAATGAACTGTTTTAACTTTAATAAAATATAACAAAAGCAGTACTCTGGCCTGGAGCAGTGATTCTCATGCAGACGACGACTAAAGCAGCGAGTCTGACAGCTAAACGTTTCCCCGCTTTAGCCTCTCGGCGTCTTATACGTTACGTTTATCAAGATAGACGCCATACACATGCC
Organism: Electrona antarctica; assembly: GCF_951216825.1. Lineage (NCBI taxonomy): Eukaryota > Metazoa > Chordata > Actinopteri > Myctophiformes > Myctophidae > Electrona > Electrona antarctica. The sequence goes on from NC_136791.1 coordinate 10,008,623, forward strand.
TACTTAGGACTGGAGACCATTTGTAGGATTTTAGTCCATTGCGCCCTCTAGTGGCTCCAATGAAGTTCGTCTTAGACAATCTAGGCCCAGAGGCCAGAGCCTTAGATAGACAATTAATTAAACTGAACAGAGCAAATGGAATAGCGCACGGCATAGCAGCACTGATCGATGTCTTTTAAAAGTCTATCATCTTATAAAAACACAATCTACACAATTAATTGAGAGTTGAATCGTAGGTAGAGTCATCTGCACACACACACACACACACACACACACACACACAGTCACACAAACGTAGGTGAAACAGTTTGTTAATAATAAATAATACATTATAATGTAATGTATTTAAGGACTATCTGTACCAAGTTGACTGCTATAACGCACACACACACCACACGTAGGTGAACGTGAAATAGTGTTGGGATGCTCGCATAAAGAGTGCACGAGCAAACAAACAAACAAATGTAAAGTCTGACCGTGTAAAATGAGGTTGTGAAACTGAAAGTAGGAGTTGCATGGAGGAGGAGTCAAAGAAATGAGTAATTATGCTAGAGGTGTAGTGAGATGTGAAATAAGATCTCATCTGCTATTTGTCTATCAGATCTTGCACTTTATAAGTTACCTACTGTAACTTGTAAATTGTGTTGTCCAGGTTTATAAGTTACCTACTGTAACTTGTAAATTGTGTTGTCCAGGTATCAAGGTGATTGGAGACAAACAAACGGCAGTACAAGGACAGGATGTCTCCCTTCCCTGCATACTGACTGACAAACCTGCAACTGAAGAAATTGCTCAGGTTTTTTGGAAGAAGACAACCCGAAACAACACCAAAGTTCATGATTTCTTCACCGTGTCTCCTGAATACGGCCCAGAGCTCGTCGACAATCATGACAGTAGATTCAAGTTCATCGGGAGCTTGAAAGAAAACGATGGATCTATCCATTTCTCTAATGTCACACTGTTGGATGAAGGAGTCTACACCTGCATCTTCACTCTCTTCCCAAGTGGATCATACAGGAAAGAGATACCTCTGACTGTGCTTGGTAAAATATACCTTTTTTTTTATTGTAGTATTGTATAATGAGATAACTCATGTCTATGTTGTGTTTTAGTTAGCAACAGGTGTTTAAGGCACAATACACTTTAGTGTATAATTGTGGGGTCACTGTAAGCGAACCCCACGTATGATATAGTCAAGAGAAAACTTTGGCCCCTAACTCGTCCTACACACTTTCACTTAGAAACTTGTTTAAATTTAAACTTGTTTATGTTCAGCTTACTGTGGAATCGTGCAGAATCTCTTGAGTATTTGAAATGTTTTGTAGTTTCCGAGATATTTTACTTTAAAAATTATAATGGAAGTCAATGGAGGATTTTGATATGTCAAAACGTCTTCATACTTTCACCTGGAGACACTATTCCCAATTTAAAAACATCACCTTACTGTGTGGACATACAGGCCTGAAACTTTTACTTGTAATTTTGTTTGAAATGTTTTGTTTCTTTTAAAACTCAAGTGATAAAACGTTGGACCCTCCCTATTCCTTCATACTTAAACCGAGAAACTCACTTCGCAGTTTAAAAAATCCGCCTTACTGTGGACATTCACGCTTGAGATTATTACTTTGAAATAATTGGCATATATAACTTCAAGCACCCAATGCATTGTCAATGTAAAGTAGCCTTGCCGAGCCATGGAGCCCATAGGGCAGGAGCCTATATCCTGTTTCTGTAGCGTGAGGCAGCTTGATGTACAAGTACACCCCCTGGACATGACGCTAGTATGTCGCAGGGACTTATCCCCAATCCAACCCTTGATGCCGAGTGTCAAGCAGGGAGGCACTGGGTCCCATTTTTAGAGTCTTTGGTATGACCCGGCCGGGGATTGAACCCCGACCTCTGTCTCAGGGCGGACACTCTAACCACAAGGCCACTGAGCTGGTCAATGGCCATAGCATTTATGCGCTCCGACACGCAATGATTGACAGGTGCGGCTGTGCTCCCGTTCCCTTTTGCAGTGTACGTGTGACGTGTGCCGCTGCCTCTCCCGTCAGAATAACTCGGATGAGAGTATTTTTTATTTTAAATTGGAACGCTTCCTCCTCTCTTTCTCTCTCTCGCTCCTTTTAATTGAGATATTAACTTTTTTATTACATATTTAAAATACAGTTAAAATCAACTCAGCGTATGAGTCTTCAAGAACCCTGCCCCCCCCCCCCCCCCCCCAATTGAAACCGACCCTGTCACAATTACACGTATGGTCTTCTTTTTCTCAAGTTCAGTCTTCCATGTTTCTATGGCTTATTGTGCATGTTGTTCTTGTTGTTCATGTTGTTCTTATTGCCTTCTTGCTTTGTCCCGCCGCAGCATTCAGCTATATCTTGTCTACTTGTTTGTGCAACTCGCTTAGTCCCTCCAGTTACCAGCCTGAATATTGAAGTTCCCACTCTTGTTGAGAGGGAGGATTTCGTCGCATATGCGAGCTGCATAGCGTCTGGTGCCAAACCCCCTGCAGATGTGACCTGGGACACTGGGTCTTCTCAAGATTTGAGAGTTGTGACCAACTCCACTCAACATGTGAACGGCACCACCACCACAGTTAGCCATCTGGCCGGCATATCAACCCGAAATATCAACCACCTAAAAACATCACCTTACTTTGTGGACACACAGGCCTGAAACTTTTACTTGTAATTTTGTTTGAAATGTTTTGTTTCTTTTAAAACTCAAGTGATAAAACGTTGGACCCTCCCTATTCCTTCATACTTAAACCGAGAAACTCACTTCGCAGTTTAAAAAATCCGCCTTACTGTGGACATTCACGCTTGAGATTATTACTTTGAAATAATTGGCATATATAACTTCAAGCACCCAATGCATTGTCAATGTAAAGTAGCCTTGCCGAGCCATGGAGCCCATAGGGCAGGAGCCTATATCCTGTTTCTGTAGCGTGAGGCAGCTTGATGTACAAGTACACCCCCTGGACATGACGCTAGTATGTCGCAGGGACTTATCCCCAATCCAACCCTTGATGCCGAGTGTCAAGCAGGGAGGCACTGGGTCCCATTTTTAGAGTCTTTGGTATGACCCGGCCGGGGATTGAACCCCGACCTCCGTCTCAGGGCGGACACTCTAACCACAAGGCCACTGAGCTGGTCAATGGCCATAGCATTTATGCGCTCCGACACGCAATGATTGACAGGTGCGGCTGTGCTCCCGTTCCCTTTTGCAGTGTACGTGTGACGTGTGCCGCTGCCTCTCCCGTCAGAATAACTCAGATGAGAGTATTTTTTATTTTAAATTGGAACGCTTCCTCCTCTCTCTCTCTTTCTCTCTCTCGCTCCTTTTAATTGAGATATTAACTTTCTTATTACATATTTAAAATACAGTTAAAATCAACTCCGCGTAATCGCGTATGAGTCTTCAAGAACCCTGCCCCCCTCCCCCCATTTGAAACCGACCCTGTCACAATTACACGTATGGTCTTCTTTTTCTCAAGTTCAGTCTTCCATGTTTCTATGGCTTATTGTGCATGTTGTTCTTGTTGTTCATGTTGTTCTTATTGCCTTCTTGCTTTGTCCCGCCGCAGCATTCAGCTATATCTTGTCTACTTGTTTGTGCAACTCGCTTAGTCCCTCCAGTTACCAGCCTGAATATTGAAGTTCCCACTCTTGTTGAGAGGGAGGATTTCGTCGCATATGCGAGCTGCATAGCGTCTGGTGCCAAACCCCCTGCAGATGTGACCTGGGACACTGGGTCTTCTCAAGATTTGAGAGTTGTGACCAACTCCACTCAACATGTGAACGGCACCACCACCACAGTTAGCCATCTGGCCGGCATATCAACCCGAAATATCAACCACCTCCTCGTCCAGTGTGTGGTCAAGCAACAAGCCCTGGCAACAGAGGAAACCCTACCCTTCACCATTGAGGTCCACTGTGAGTTATACCTTGCCCTAACAGCTTATACACTGTCATATTTGTAACAACAGGGAGTCACTTATTAATAAACCGTATTTTCTCCTGTGAAGTCCTTGTTTAACCACACTATACCACTTAGCGGAACAAAGTGTATGTTGTCTCAATGTGTAGTGCATGTTTTCCCGAAAGAGAGGTCATTTGTCTTTTATATAATTTATAGCATGTCCATTTCATCTGCTTTCCTACAGATGCACCTCTGCCAGTGGACATCCGTGAAACATCCAAAGACGTGTTTGAATGTATGTCTGACTCCAGTCCAAAAGCTACGTATACCTGGAGCAGGTACAGTAGTTTCCAACAAACGGGTTTAAATAAATCTCACTCACTGCCAGGTATTAATTCATTAATTCTTCCTTAAGCGCCAGCATTTTTCAGTGAGACCTTTATTTTGAAGGTTCCACCGGGACCCGATACGTAAACCAGATGTGGGATGGGTTGTGACAGACAGACGTGCATCTTTTCTTTCACCCTGAGAAGATATTTTGTGGTCGTGATCATCGGTTATTGTTGTTGGACATTGAAGAAAGCTTGTTTTGACCAGGAGTGCAATCTGTAAGGAATTCGAGATAAAGGCATTTGAAAAAACATAAACAACTACAAGTAAACGGGCGCGGACATCTTGTTTCAGGTTCATTTTCTGTTTACTCAATCGCCTAGCAACCCAATACTAATGTATGTCTGTCATCTGCGCTTAACCACTGGATTAGACTTGATGTATGTAGATATATGTCAATGGTGGCAAATTTAACACATTTTTGTTAAACCTAATGATGTCTTGTTTAGTTTATTTTGTAACAGACATAAATGTAACCAAACTCACACTATTTCAGCTAGACGGACAGCTAGACATCAACATTGAATGTCATTGGACCAAAACTACATTTGAATCCTGGATATACATTTTTTAATAGTATACTATGGCCATTCAATACGGGGGTTTCTCCAAACATAGATGTTGTTGTCCATTTTATCAAGCATTTCATTTCAAAACACAACACTGTGTGAGATACGGCGCTCTGACGCGAGTGTTGGTGTGTCTCTGTTCTAGAGTGAACCAGTCATGGCCCAGTGCTGGGATCAGTGCAGTGGGAGGCAGGCTGCAGTTCACCAGCCTCACCTCTGACCTGGGAGGTCTCTACGCCTGTGAAGCTTCTAACCCTTATGGACAACAACATGTCTCTCTCTATGTGTACCATGCCACTGGTGAGAAATGTGCCTGCACTCCGTCCATCAACATGACTATGGTTTTTCTGTGTGGAGTTTGCATGTTCTCCCCGTGTCCGCTAGGGTAGGTACCCTCACAAAAAACACGCCTGATGGAGGGGAAAGGGACTGGTTGGAATAACGTGTTCCTTCCACATGCTACGTCCAACCGGGGAAACTGTCCCCTGTTAGGTGAAAAGAAGTGGCTTGGACTCTTCATGCATTGAAGGAAACGTGAGATCAGTCCGTTCTCCCTCTCCCCAGGTTGGCAGAGGGAGTGTAGAGCCCAGGATTACACTACTAGACAATTGACACTGGCTGAAAGAAATAGCTTACTAAAAAAAAGAAAACATGACTAAAGTTCACTAGACCAGTGGTTCCCATGAACTGGGGGTCGGTCGGGACAATTTGTTTTGGCATCTATTAAGTATGACCTTGTTCTAACCATGATATGTTCTAAAAGTTTGGAAAACATTTAATTTCATTATGCCTTTAATAAACAGTAATAACACATGAGCAATCGGCATGCTCAAAAGACAAGACTAACTTGTGCAAACTTGTGTGTCGTCATAGTTTATACACAACCTCCAAACTGCTGTCATAAATGGAAACTAATGTTATCTTTGAACATTTTTATTTCTACACTATTCTGCATTGTATAAGTCTGACCATTAGCATGATGCACAATATGAACACTATCAATACCATGATCTAGAGTTACATAGCTAAAACATAGTAATATTAACAGTAATAGTAACAATAGCTAAAACAATGTTAACATCCTAACTATAGACTGACTGACAATGCAGGGGGACAAAGCTAAGCAATACAAGCATAAGGCCACAAACAGTATAACAATATTAGAGATCATTTCAATGCTGATAGCAGGCAATGGTAAGCCTAACAAGAACTCTGCTACTGTATGTTAGCCATCTAACATAGCTGACAAGTTCTGACTCGAAGAGAGAAACAACAGAGTAAGAGTCAACATAGTCTCCAGAGTAAGTTGTAGTCATGAAACAATAGCACACACCTAGACATATTGTAAATACTCTAATTAGAATTACGTAAGGCACTTACCTATGTGTCCTTGACACAAAGCTTCCTTGAATGGAAGAAAGTAATCAGCGCTCCACAGTAAGCAGACCTCTCTAAATTGTCCTCAGACGAGCCCTCCATCGTCGTTTCCAGTCATCCCGGTTCTCCATACATCTGGCCAGTTCGTTGGTACTTTGCGCTCCTGCATCGCTCTTGAGTACATCCACATATGTTAGCGTGGGACGTCCTCGTGATCGATGCCCGTGTGTTGGTTCCCAAAGCACCAGTTTGCTGGCTGGCAGTTCTTGATGCCTTTGGCAGTGTCCTGCTAGTCTCATTCTCCTGGCTGCTATTTTCTGGCTCACCCTTGGTAATCCCTCATACAGAGTCTTGTTAGTAACATGTACAGTCTTGCTGATGTTAAGTACTGCACGCAGCATTCTGGTGTAGCACCCGTCAAGGGACTTCTGCAGGGTTGGCTTCAGGGTCCAGCATTCACTGCCGTATACCAGTCCAGGACAGACTGAGAAGTGCGTGTCAGAGCAGGAGTCTCATAAACAGAGGGCGGTGTCGTAGCAGTCATAAGTCAAACAGGAATAACAGCAATGTAAATTAGAGTTTGCCTACACCGACTACACGCAGTAGTGTGAGAAGCGGTTGTGTTACATTTCAGTCGTGGTTATGATTATTGTCAGTCTAAAGGTGGTTGGTCATGGAGCCCTTGTTGCAATTTACAATCAATTTACAATTTAGGCATTTAGCAGACGCTCTTAATCCAGAGCGACTTACATTAAGCAAGAACAAAAAGCATGACAATACATCACATGCAGTATCACTTTTTAAAACAGAAGTTACAGAGTGCTTTACACTGTAAAAATCTCTATAAATGCATGGATACACTGATTGCATATCTGTTATGTGTGAATCTTGAGAACTATGTGACCCATCGACTTCAAACTTGGCATGTGTAACTTAAAAGGTTGGAAATGTAGCCTGGGGCCTGTCCAATATGTGCTTTAAAAATTATTTAAAAACATTATGTTACTCATGTCATGTTTCCATTAAGTCCTTTTGTGTCTTCTGTTCTTTAGGAGGCTCCACGACCTGCTGGACTTGGATTATCAGCATCGTTGCTGTTACTGTTACTGTTGCTGTCGGTACCTTCTTGTACCTCCTACGTACCTACCTATCCACTTCGTGCCTTGTGGCACATAAGGCCTTCACTGATCGCTTCCACCCTTCACTGTCAGCTGCTGCCATCCTGTAATCAAAGAACTTTCTCCTGGTAACTATGAGTATTATATTTTATTTTTATTTTTAGATTTAGATATTCGGAATATTGCAACAAATGTGAAGTATTTTTCTAAAGCTGATGATTCCTAAAGCAGGAGTAAAGAAGCGATGTTTCAGACTTTCAGAGGGCTCCGTCAGCCCCAAACACCTAATGATGAGGACCTCAGAAAAGAAGAAAGAGAGATATGATCATGTAAGCCATTGTCTTCTTAAAAATACTACATACCAAAGGGAGGTACTGTGTTTGGACCACACATTACTCATTACTTTACATTAATGCAATGCTGCCACAGTTGATCGGTGTGCAGAAGCAGATGAATGGTAAATCTGACTCTAACTTCTAGTTTCTGAGAGGAATGGCTATATAGCTGAGGAATGGCTGCCCCAGCAATTCCCCCCTCCCCCCCAAGGAGCACTGCATTATTGTAACACATCTCTAGGTTTTATGATGTGATCTTTTTAAAACGTTGTGGCAGTGGGGTCTGGCTTGCTGACGGCTACAACAGAGAGTTTCGTTATAGGGTGGTTGTTGATTGTTGTCAGCCTATAAAAGACATCCACATTCCATCCAAGGAAGCTTTGCGAAGGCATATATCTATTCTACGTCCGAGCATAGACATGGTAATGCCCCGCCTGCCTCTGATTGGTCTACCGACACGGCGACACTGCCCGTTTTGCCCCAATGGTCCCACCAGACGCGACGTTACTCCGTAGTGGGAGTACAAGAGAATGACAGCTTGCCAGCTTTAGCCTGGCTAATAAGCCAGACTCAAATCACACTGTCGTGTCCCGGCAGGCAATTGTTTTTTGCCAACGGCTGATTTGCGTCTGGCTTTAGCCAGGCTATGCCAGCTTGGCACGCGCGACTTGTATTTTTGTAGAAGAGGCAAACTAATATTGTTTATCCCGTTTGCTTTGATTGAATGATTGATTGAACGCATATTTGTATGATTTTATTTGGGTGTGTTCTAAATTAAAGTGTTAGTGTTGATCGTGTATTAATCTAATTATAGTAAACTAATAAAAAAAGATAAAGATCAAGGGAAAAGAGACCTTTTTACAGTGCAATAATGTTTCACTGTACACATAATAATAATATATATATAAACGGCATAAACAATATATTAGTTTGCCTCTTCTACAAAACATAAAAGTTACTGTCGCGCGTGCCAAGCTGTAATTCCTTGTATTATATCATACTTGTATTATTTATTTCCCACCACGGAGTAACCTCGCGGCAGACTATCCAGCATACTCCACCTCAGAGGAAAGTCTGCAGTGTCGGTAGGCCAATCAGAGGCAGGCGGGGCGTTACCATGACTATGCTCGGACGTAGAATAGATATACGCTTTGAGAAGGAAAGGAAATGGTCACGTGACTGGGCTGCACCATGATACTTTCATGGACACTTTCATGGGAGCCAAACTCACACCGGAAGTTCAATTAATACTTGGCAGTGAATGGAGCAAGCTTGACCAGCTCATAACAAACATTACTTTTTAACAATTGAGACCTTTGTCATATAATCGGTTCAGGAATATAAACGAAGAGATATCACAGAGTGCACAGTATATAATTTTATCTGAGGATCCTGAGCAGCAGGAATTGTTTCTGGCTCGGAGGTATCGCAAGATTTGGCTGCCAGACAGGAAACGATGGGAAGTCTTGCGATACTTGGTACGTTCAGAAAGGTACTTTGTGCTCTTTAGATACCATACCTCTAGAAAAATGACAGTGTACACATCGAAAAGCAACACAGCAGACAATGTGTTATATGTCTTTTGTTGTTTTCCAGAAGCGATTACTTTACAAAAGGTCTCAGTCATTCAGAAATAGTGTTTGTTCATGAGCTGGTCACTGAGCTCTCATTGACTCCAGTGCATTCTGCCGAACCTCCAGGTGTAGTTTTGGCTCCCATGAAAGTGTCATGGCGCAGCCCAGTCACGTGACCATGTCCTTTCCTTCTCAAAGCTTCCTTGATTCCATCCTGTGACTCTGCACTTGCAGCCGAGAACAAATCATGCCCCACTTCCTTAACAAGCGTATACTTTAAGAATGGCTTACAACTTTACATACTGTTGTATTACTGTAGATTGGCGTCCCAGAGATATTTGATCGGGGGGTCCATCCATGGTCTAATGTATATCAGACTGGGTGTCCTTGATTTTCGAAAGGTTGAGAATCACTGACTGGCTCAGTCATACTGGGAATTTGGCTTCCTATGCAAGTGTCTTAGTTTGAAGTGTTTAACTCCATTTGCATTGTGAATGTTTAACTGTTATTTATAACTACTGTACACCCTGTTCTTAAGTTTTGTAACACATTTATTATATTGTTAAAATTATTATCAACATGAAGGATTTCACTGCTACAGATACATTTGGGATGGCAATCTACCTCTAAATAGGGAAGTGCATTGTTCAGTTTTTCAATGATGAAAGCACAGGTGAATGGTATTGTCTTCTCTACTATAACTGAAGCCCGGTCCAGCCAGCCTGTATGTATGCGCACTACAAACTCAGATGCTCATGGCTCTGGCTAGGAAACCATTTATTTTTCCTTCACTTCTAATAATCAATACATTTAGCAAATTTCTCCCATATGTAGTCCTGTAGTAACGTTACATTTTATTTTTGATTTGTTGCACCAAATCATTTGTGATTAAACATGCACTATAGTAGCTCACTATACCTCAGTAGGTTTTGTATATTAGTTGTGTGCTTGCACTATGGCAGCTTACACTGGTTTTGTATATTAGTTGTGTGCCGTTAGGGTGCTTACAGACTGGGTGTGTTTTTCGGACAAATGCCACAAAAAATGCACCAGTCTTACTCTTCAAGGACCTTCCTTAAGTGTTTGACTGTCCTCACTTGTGCTTTTGTTGTGATCCAGGACCCCCACTGGCTACTACTATGTTTTAACTAAGTACAGCATTTATTTAAATAGTTTGTTATTGATGCATATTTGTTGCTGTACCGTTTATTTATTATAGTTTTACAATTAAAAATTCCTAGATTGACAAAGGCCTGCGTGCCGAAACGTGTCTGTTTGGTTTGACTGTTGCTGCGGATCCCTATTAAACAAGACTCCTAAACCAGCATATTACATTGAGTGTGGATTTTATATACCTTTACATTTTTTTTGTAAAGGTTATGTTACAAAAAAAAATAAAAAAATCAATCAATCATGACTTGTAATTCAGTCTTGTACTGTAGTCATTCTACTCAATGTTTCATATACATTTCCACAGGTGTGCTTTTCATGGATTTTCTTAAGAAATGAGCCATACTTTTAATTGCCCACAACAATAGTGTGAAGATATCACTGTCATTCAATCGTGATGTGAAAGGGGGCTGCTATATATCACTACTATCAATCATTTAGCTGGGGAACCCCCTCAACACTGCAATATACTGTATAATAAGCAAGTTAATGTTCTTTCATTTTGAAAGAAATCAAAAGTAAAAATATATAAATGTTGGGATCATAATCAAAGGTTAAAGAGATCTCAGCTTTTCTTTACTAGATCCTCAAAAAGTTCCAGGAAGCGTTTGGTGCTCTCCTGTGTGGCCTGAAAGCGTTCCTCCTCCCTGGCCGCCTCTGCCTCCAGGAACTGCAACACGCTCTTCTCTTCTTCTTTTCTTCTTCTCCTTTCTCTTTTGCAAGGTGGAGGACCGGTAGAGGTGGACGGCTCACTGTCCTCCTGTGTGAGGTTACTTGAGCCAGGCTCCTCCACATATGTCTGGCTACTAGTGGTCTTCACATGTGTAGGAGGAGGTGACACTCTGCTACCCGAGTCCATGTCAGGAGACCGTTTATTCACCACACACAAGGAGTCCATCACGACAGGAAACTCAATGGCTGACCCATCCCCGACAGCCTCGTGCATGATTTTAAAATACGCCCAAGTGGTTGGTGTGGCCTCTTTGTCAGTCCCTGCTCCAGAAGGGGCGAATCTGATTTCCTGCAAGAAAATAAGCGTGGGTGAAGTTGAGTTGTAAGTCTGCCTGTTAATATGATTTTTTGTCCTCCCGTAAAAATTAATTAAGTAGAGAAAATAGTCGATCTACAAGCTGTGCACTTGTAGAGTTTGGGTCCCGGCCCGGGCAAAAATCTCTTGGTTCTCGACCTGAAAGGTTTTGGAACCACTGCTCTAACGTCTGGTTGAACCTGAGTGCAGACATTTAATACCTGAACACTCCATGTCGGTTTGTTGTTAATTGCGTATAGGAGTGAACCTGGATTATGTTCTGGTCATGGATATCCACTGGAGAGTGGTCTGAGTGGTCTCCCTCCCAATAGAGGCCGAAAACCATCTCCTCTGAAGAGTTCTGGATTGCATGTTTGCACACAAATGTACAGTATCTGATGTGTTAAACACGAAACCTAGAATGGCTGTGTAATTCGTTATCATGTAGTCAACAGTACAGCATGCTAGTGCAGATGCCAGTACTGATGGTCAACGGTTCCGATAAGGTCCCGTTCACCTTGAATTTGTTACTTTCAACAACATGATGCAGTAACATCATGTAACACTGAGCACTTCGAAATATTAAGCACATTTTAACCACACCTTATATTTTCTCTTTAAGTTGTCCCACTTCTTGGACAGTTGAGTTGCGGTCACAGTGTCATCTATGGCCATTTTCTTAAGCATCTCCCTGTGGAATGCAAGACAAGTTCATACATGTCAAACTCAAGTGGTCTCAAATAATTACTAATACAAAACTGCCAGCACTCACAAACAAGTACTTCTGGTCATTTTAATTAACCACTTGAATCCAACCATTGCTATTCTGGGGAGAACATTCGTGTCACAGACGTGTTGTGAGCTTGTGTGACCTTGTAGATCGACTATTTTTGGCAAAGAGATTTGGTGTATCGGGAAAAATCAGTCCAATTACAGAGCCACCTTTAAATCAGTCAAATTTACTATGATCAAATACTTTATTAGTCAAAAATTGTTGACAGGAGTACAGTAAAACATTTAGGCTAAAAGTATAGAACAAAATGAGTTGGGGACTCGTTTTCATTGTGGTCCTATAGACAATTCATCAACAGCATAGAATATGAACACATTGATACATGTCATCAACAATAGATTTACAGGGGAGAAAACAGTGGCATTATGACCCATTTAATTGGGAATTAATATCTAACTCCTACTGATAGTTTAGGGGTTTAGGTGATTAAATGTGTGCCTGCCCACCCGTGCCATGTACATTTAATAGAAATTACCAGAAGGACTTGTTATTACTTGTTTTTGATTGAATACTTTATTAACATGATTATTAACAGTACAGTATAGTCAAAGGTTATGCTACTCAATCAGTAATGCATATAATACATACAATATAATGTTTGAGTTACATTGAATTCTGTTGATCCATGTACCCGGTAAACAGTGTATCTAGTATCTACTACTACTACGGATTTCACTTTTTTGTTTCTACTTTGCTCAAAGAATTGCAGCCAGTCATTTACACAAAGGCATGAATGTCAGAAAATATAATTTGCATACAACCAACAGCTCTAAATATAATATAATAGGGAACAGACCGTCAAGATATTAATCACAACCAACATTAAGATACTGTAACAAATATACAGTATGATTTGGGATTTATTAAAAGCTAATAACAAAGAACTGAGTGTGTATATAAATTGACATGATACTGGCTGCAAGTTATTATTTTTTTATCTTATTTTTATCCCACGATTTTGTAACGCATTTTTCACCCCTGTGTCAATTATCTAATGTGAACCTGGGCTCTACACACCCTCCGCCAACCTAGTCCCCGAGGGACATGGGGAGAGCAACAGACTTGAACTCATGCTTCCTTCATGCCTGAGTGTCCCAAGTTGCTCCTTTACACCTGACAGGGGGAGTTTCCCTGGTTGGACGTAGCGCGTGGAAGGAACACGTTATTCCAACGGTCCAACCAGTTCCTTTCCCCTCCATCAGGCGCCCCGGCTGGCCAGGGGGAGGCAGTTTAGAGACCAGGATTACTGCATGTTTTTTGTGAGGGTACCTACCCTAGGGGACACGGGGAGAACATGCAAACTCCACACAGAAAGGCCCTTTCGCCAACCCCGCCTCGGGTATGGCTGCAAATTAAACTGAAAAAAAAAAAAAGATTACAGCAGTGCCAAAATGATCATGCAACTCACTCCCAGGCTTTTTTGGCAGTGTGCCTTTTCCCTGTAAACCGGTTGTCATACTCCATTCTGAGCTGAATGAGCTTGCGGGTCTCCTCATCAGTCCCTGTAAGACATTATGTCCAGGTGTCTGTCAATCTCAAATGATCTCATCAAAAGTAGAATATTTAGACGACATAAAAGGTGGTAAATACTGGCATTGATTGAAAATTAATTGATTCAACAGTTTGTAGACTGGGTACATTTCAAGTACAGGTCATTCAATACAAAATCTGCTACGAAGATAAAAAACATTTTCAATTCATCAAGACATTAAAAAGGCATACAATGATACAATAGTAAATAATATAGAGCATAAATAGTAAAGCAGAAAATGCACACACGATAGCCTATAGGCTTATAAATGTATTCTCCTACTCATAAATACAAATTTGTGTTGCAAAGTTTTTTTTAATTATTATTTTTAGTTTGTATTGTTTATTCTTAGATCTGCAAGTATGATGCACAAGATTGTAGCAGCATAATTAAGAATACAACAGTAGGATGTAGAAGCCAAAGTAAAATAGGATATGGTGTCGTAACCATATATATATAGGCCTATAAAAGAAAGGCTATGGTCGTAACACACTAACTTTGACTCTTTGAGGTACTTTTGATGCAGTGTATAAGGTCAAGGATTCAAGTTCAAATGCATGAATTGGCGTCCTTCGTTATTATAGTGTACTAAAACCGTAAATAAAGCGCCTGAATGGAATTGTAAACACTTACATTTGTGAATGGATACTTCTATAGGTGCTCCGTATATTTCTGCCATAGAGGTGGATTTATACGTGCCCCCCCAAACAATTCCACAAAAGTACTATCAACTAAACTCCTCGGTGATCTTTCTCCTTTCCTCCTCCTTTAAAGACGAATTGAAACGTCTTTAGAGTTGTCGGAACCATTTCCGGATCGCGACGAAGAAGATTTTCCGGGTCACGACTGGAGGATAGAAACATGGAATAGTTCTATGGACTGTCTGAACCAACCCTGAACCCATTACTGAACCAGGGTATGTGGATGGAGCAATGGGAGTAACACGGACGCAGGTGCTAAATGAATGAAGTCCATTATTGTTACAGCACTTTATTACGTTAGTACTACTAGTATACATACTGTCTGAATTATGCTTTGGGAGTGCACCAAATTGACTGCCTTGTTTTCGCACGTCCACGGGATGGCGACAAAGCACCTAAATAAACCACAGTGACAAGTTTGTTCAAGCCTGGACCTCCTTTATACTCTATGGCCTGGACTCATAAAATAACCATAATAGCTTCAAGCTAAAAATAATAATAAAAAAAAACCGAAATATGGGTTTCAGGAAAAGTGTCCATATTAACTTTAGGCTATCTGGTGTAATACAATGCACGCAAAAAGACACGAACATGCGTCTCATTACAAAGACTAGACTGTCCACAGTCCAGCAACACACTTTTAACTTTCTCTCCCAATAAAGTTGTTTATTTTGTCTTGTTTGTTTGTAAAGCGAGTAAGCAACGTTGGGTACTATAAGAAAGGCGCTATATAAATGTTATGTATTATTATTTGTTAATGCTATTAATATTATTGGCTAGTGAGTCTGGCTACTAATAATATAATGTTGACAATCTTGACTTCAGGTTCAGGGCCCTCCACTTGGAGGAAAGCCATAGACATATTTCTCGTCCGTCGTACGACGGTGTCGCGCCCCGAAAATCGCCGATCTACAAGCTCACAACGCGGCGGCGCGGACGCGTCGCGTTGTGAGCTTGTAGATCGGCGATTTTCGGGGCGCTGCTCGGCTACCGCTGATCTGCGGTCGGTCTCGCAACTTCCTCGCCGATGACGAGGCACAGCCAGCGAGACACAGCGAAACGGATCTCTGTACAGTTAGCGACACTCACAGTTCAACAACACCCCCGGAAGCCAGGAGGAAGCGAATGTTGTGCAGTGCTTGTTGTGGCTATGCGAGCACACTATGCTCGCAGTCACGGTTTACTTTATATTTTTGGTGAATTAGATCAATCGATATAATTAAATAAGAATTAATAGGTATAAAGGCAGTTAGTTTTTAACGATGGACAAGCTTCGTCGTGTGTTAAGCGGCCAGGAGGAGAACGAAGAGTTGGGTCTGACAGCACAGGTAATGTAATGCTAGCTCTGCTATGTCAACAGTTAGCATCATAAACTAACTTTAACGGTCCAGCAAAGCTACATAAAGTGAGCTCAGAGTCTGGAGAAGTTTGGCTACACATTGCTAAGGTTGAATTCCGTTTGCATAGCGTCAAATGTGTAATTGTCAGTTTATTTGGTCGTTAAACTAACTTTGTTCTTTTTATTCAAACAAAAAAAGTATGTATTTTTGTGCAGACACGTCAAGAAAGTATATGTCCATGCGACTTAACTTGATCAGCACGATCATGTCATGAGCTTTGCTATTATACGTTCTTTGACCTTTGTATGTTCACGCAAATTAACTGAGTTGTCAGAAGGCATGTCATGAGTTCTCCACTCTCTATGAGTTCTTTCTAATCGCTGTAACTTATCAATAGTTAGGCTAATCAATCAATTTCACTTCAATTTCTGTGTGTTGCCACTTTTTACATGCTTTCATGAGAAGGAGGAAACGAGGTAAGATATTGACTCATGCTTGTAATGAGTTCATCTGAATATCACTACTATAAATGTGTTTTGATTGATTGATTTATTAACAGTTTGCAGAATTACAGTACATTTCAAGTACAACTCAATACAAAAACTGTTAACAGTGAGTGGACGACACCATAAAGTATTACACTTGTTTACAATAGGGCCCACCATTTTCAATTCATCAAAACATTTAGAGACGTACGAATATACACAACTATATAGTCAAAAGGAAATCATCATAGGAGGTAAAAAGGGAAAAGAAACATTACATACATACAGTGAATTCCTGTTCTGTCTATAGAAGTGTCTATTTGTACGTCTCTAAATGTTTTGATGATTTGAACATGGTGGACCCTGTTGGAAACAAGTGTAATGCTTAATTGGGTCGTCCACTCACAGTTAACAGCCTTTGTATTGAGTTTGTGCTTGAAATGTACTGTAATTCTGCAAACTGTTAATAAATTCTTCAATCAATCAATCAAAACGGGGGTGGGTGGGGGGTTCAGATTTCACGGGGGCCAGTTTCGAATTGCAGCCGTCCGTAGGTGCCCTTTGAGAGCAGTTTTGAAGGAGTCAAGGGATTCGAATGTCTTAATGACTGTTGGTAGGGCGTTCCACATTTTGGTGGCATAGGAGCTAAATGAATTTAGTCCCTTGTTTGTGTGCAGCATACCAAAAAGAATATGCTAGATATTAGAAGTGAGCAGCTTTAGGGAATGAGCTCTATTCCTTCTATGAAACCTTTCATCTGTTAGCCACTGTCTGCATATCTAATGTCCTCCGGTTGGTTTCATATTCACCTGCTATTCGTCTATTTTATTTATTTACATCTTAGAGTTATCATGGTTATACAGTATAGGATTTGTTTTTTTGGATCCCAATCAGACCTGTGCCCTAAAGCCTAAAGTAATAATGGACCGCAAATCTTCTTTGGGGGGGGGGTCCACATTTAAAAACGTACAGCTCACATATCGTGAATCACCGCAAAATAAATGTTTTTTTTTTTTTGTGGCTTTTGCCTTTATTTTATATATTTTATGGAGGGACAGACAGTAGGCTGACAGGAAATGGGGAGAGAGATGGGGGAAAGACATTCAGTAAAGGCTGTCGGGATCGGGAGTCGAACCCCCCGGCACACTGCCAGCCTGGACCACTGAGCCATGGCCCAGGCCAATCACCGCAAAATAAAACATCAAACATTACAGTGCATGCAAATCAACAGTAGTGTCAACAGTCACAAATGGCAAACCTAACCTTTCAGGTTGTTAATTAGAATATTATACTGCCATCGTGTGTGTGTGTGTGTGTGTGTGTGTGTGTGTGTGTGTGTGTGTGTGTGTGTGTGTGTGTGTGTGTGTGTGTGTGTGTGTGTGTGTGTGTGTGTGTGTGTGTGTGTGTGTGTGTGTGTGTGTGTGTGTGTGTGTGTGTGTGTGTGTGTGTGTGTGTGTGTGTGTGTGTGTGTGTGTGTGTGTGTGTGTGTGAGAAAAAATAATGTGTGAATGTCCACCCCTTGGCAGTGGTACACGTCATCAATAGGAAGTCCCCGTCTGTTATTTGGTGGGGGTATTTCTGTGGGTCATTGTGACATCCTCTCATTGGTGGGGGTATTTCTGTGGGTCAGTGTGACATCCTCTCATTGTTCTCTCACCAGGTCCTTGATTCTACCACACTGAGCTACAGCACGAGGGTGAAATGGTTTGTCATATGCTTTGCTGGAGGCATCCTGTGCTCAATATTAGTGAGTCTTGGTTCTTTCTAAAGCTTTTATACTTTGCCACACACAGCAGTCACTTTGCCAACATGCTTTTCAAATGGATCCTCTTTATCGCTTGAAAAGATATATATATATATATATATATATATATATATATATATATATATGTATTAGGTTTAGGTCAAACCCATACATGTTTTTCCACTGCCTCTTAATTTGTCCCATAACAGCCAAATGCTATGTTTATGAATATAAATCTATTTGGAGAATAATGTAAATTCAATCAATTAGCTAAAATTGGCAAAAACCTCTGGTGCTAACATTCGACACAAATGGGTAGTCGGCCACATAAGAGTAAGACAGTTGGACAGTTGGCCCTATTCCACTGATAACAGAAGAAGCAGAAGCCACAGAAGCCACTGCAGGCTGATAATTCACATTCAAACCCCATATGCCGGCTTCCCTAGCCCTACTAGGGCTTAAAGGGTTAGTTCAGATCTTTGGACTTAAATCTGTAGGAAATACTCAACCCAGTGTGGAACTACCTAACCCTTTAAGTGCTTGGGAGGGCGTTGAAGCCTTTTTTATGCTGACAGTGCTGTCAACAGTGTTGTTTTTGGCAGCAAGTTTCTATTTTAGTTAAGTCATAGTCTTTGGACTGAAACTTCATTTAGTTTTAGTCACATTTTAGTCACCTGGAATGTCTAGTTTTAGTCGACTAAATGTCAT
Source organism: Electrona antarctica (assembly GCF_951216825.1). Taxonomy (NCBI): domain Eukaryota; kingdom Metazoa; phylum Chordata; class Actinopteri; order Myctophiformes; family Myctophidae; genus Electrona; species Electrona antarctica. The sequence goes on from NC_136791.1 coordinate 10,027,409, forward strand.
AATATTTTAGTCGACTAAATCTACAGATTTTAGTCGACTAAATCTACAGTACTAAAATGTATTTTGGCGGGCCTTGATGCCGTCGTAATGAGTGTTTTTACACTTGCTGAAAATAGCTTTTCAGCATGCAACCAAGTGTAAAATTACTTCTACTGGATCTCTTGTCCACTAGACCCTTCCTAAACATTTTAGTCGACGACGAAATTGTCTGTATACATTTAGTCTTAGTTTTAGTCATCGTAGCTTAGTTTTCATTTAGTTTCCATTCGTTTTTGTCAGTGAAAAAAAGGTAGTCGACGAGCATTTTTTGTCTTAGTTTTAGTCGAGGAAAACAACACTGGCTGTCAATCTCATCTGCCATATCCAAGGTGATGTCAATAGTTTACCCCCTGATTGTTCTGTAAATTAGAGTTAAAGGACCACTTCACCACTTCTCAACCTATCTTCATATAATAGGTCCTCACTAATAATCATGAAAGAATGTTGCAATTTTTTTCTACTCTGTCTGTCTCATAGGAGGGCAGTTCAGAAACCGTCCTCCAGTGACATCATCGATGGGGAATACAAGCTAATAGAAACTGCAGGCTTTCTAGTCCTGAAAAGTTGCAATGCGAAAATGGAAGCCATCGTTCTCACGATAATGAAAATCTAAACATTTTTGTAAAAGAATCTGCCTAATGGTGATGTCACTGGAGGACGGTTTCTAAACTGCCCACAGCCCTCCTATGAGACACAGACTGAGTAGAAAAAAATCGTGCCATTTTATCATGATTATTACTGTGAGAACCTATTATATGAAGATAGGCTGAAAAGTGGTGAAGTGGTCCAGTTTAAATGGTATCCAGGAAATGGCTTTACAGAGCTTTGGCACCAGGGGGAGCCCATGTTCTGTCATTATCACTGTCATAATCAAATGTCTAGAAACTTTAAGAAAGTGCATCTGGTTGGAATGTAATGACAATATGACATGACTTTATTTTCTGTTTTACCAGGGTTCAGCCTTACTGTTCTTGCCCAAAGCCGGTATTAAGCTCTTTGCTGTCTTCTACACTATCGGGAACCTCGCAGCACTATCCAGGTAAGACTGCTACCTGAAGCAGACATTGCATAGTACATAATACATAGATACTACATTTCCATCCTGTGTGGGACATTATCATGATATTCAAATAAATATTAGGACAAAGGACAAATTCAGTGCTGCTGATATTATGACAATAGGACATGTACACTTTATTTTGGGGAATACATATACTGTATACTGACAGTATATATATATACTGTCTGTCTGTCTGTGGTGGCTAATCTTAACCACATTTTTGAGCAGACCACCAGGAGGCCAAGGAATTACTTCAACTATTTTCCCCCCACATACTTACAGTATACGTTTATAATGATAGTGAATCATTCAGATCGGGCTGAAACCTTGCCCAAATTTAGGGTCAGACATCAATCAAGGTATTGGCGCTGTAGAGAGAGAGAGAGAGAGAGATCTGCTAAATGCTAATTCCCCCACACAGTAACTCTGTCATTTCTCGACCGTTTCGGCCACGGGGCGGCTCGCCGGAACCGGGCTGGCACCCTGGGTGCGTTCCTGTGGGTCTGGAAGTTCCGGGGGCCCCCACATGGAGTTGCACCACTCAGTTCACACGGGTGTGATTTTAAAGTATGCTGTGGGAAGCTGAAATTGACAAGTATTTGTAGTTCCTTGGAAGTGTGCCATTCATAGACAGAGTAGACAGTAACCTTAGGATCCTCCTGTAATTGGGAGGTTTCACATCCTATACAGTGTACTGTACAGACATCTGTTATTTATTTATTTTAATATTTGTTTTAGTTTTTAGATACTACTTTGCGTCTATTGTGTATAGTTGTGTTTTTCTATAGCATGTTTATTCTTAAGCAACTTCAGACAATTCTCATTATCTCATGACATTAGCAGCTTGCATTTGACTATAAACGTAGACACTAGATAGTACCATCTACTTTGGACCTCAGATGCTGTGACAAACCACATAGTGTTTTCCATTGTTGACTGTTCATTGACGGTGGTATTGTTTCCAGCAGGGGGCAGTCTTTTTTTGTCTCAAGTGTCATAGATCTACCAGTAATATGTTGACAGACACACAAGACAATGACTGAAACTGGGTCACCTTGGGTTTCCAAACCCCTGGTTACTGCTTCAAATACATAACAGTGTTGTGTTTTAAAAAGACTGAGCACGTCAGTGACTTAGAATGAGAAGATCATTATACAAAGCCAGATAGTTTCACCACTGTGCCAGTCTCAGTGGAAGGCTGTATCAGAGACATGAGTCAAACACAAAACACACAGAATGAAATAGTTTCTACAAAGAAATATTTTCTACAAGCTCACAATTCAATGCATTGTGGCATGTTGTGAGGTTCTAGATGCGCGACAAAAGATTAAACGGGCCATACATTTTTTGAAAAAGCATGACAAGATGAAATAATAAGGTTTCTGCCTGACAAGACATCGAAAATATATGAAGCATTTTGTGCAAGTTCATTGTTTTATAGAGTTTTTATGAAGTTTGGCCTGCTTCCTACTGGGGTATACTGTAGATATAGGACCGTAGGCGTTCACTTTCTGGAGATGTTGAACCAAATGTGGATTACTCTGACCGGCTCATCATGGGTCACCCTATTTTGACGTCTAACTTCCTCACAGCGTCAGTCAGTGATGGTTAGACGCACTGATGTAATGGCCCACACTCCCACAGCCAAATCAGTAATCTGCCGTGTGAGAGTCCATATCATTACTGTGTCTTTCGCCCTGAGCACTTGACAGCCCTCACCCAGCACTCTGTCTGCACACCACGCTGTAATGTATGACACTCTGAACAGTCAGCCCTGCTCAGCACTTTATGGCTAGATGGAGATAGCCTTTGTTTTTTACTCCGTTGCTGACGTCATACCTGCGATTCTGCAACCTGGGTATTAAGAAACTGTAGTGGAGTTGTTGATCGTGGTTTAGAATGTGTCATCGACGAGTACTCATGATTATTACTGTGTACTACGACCGACCAGTGTTGGGGGTAACGGCGTTACAAATAACGGCGTTACTGTAACAGGATACTTTTTTGGTTAAGGGAGTAACGGATTATTTTGCAATTAGAGTAATCAGTTATTTAGTTACCTTTTCCCAAAACAATGGCGTTACATTTAAGACCTATATTTCCCTGTTTTTTTCTGTTGCCACAAAGGAAAACGCATTTGCGTTTCCTGAATGAATGAGCTCTATATTATACTGTCAACCGAGATGTGAAATGATGCAAGCAACAACACTGTCGTGCGTGTTACACAAAAATCAGTGACCCATGCTTTGCAGTCTGTGGACACTGCGTAATCATCATTGTAATCTACCATATTCAATAGGTCACCTTCAAGACCATAGATTGCCAAATATAATGTATTTATATTTGTCAATCTCAGTTGAGACACTTTTCACAGCATCAATGTGACTGCAGCTGTCAATCTAACAGCTGACCTGACTTCTTCATGTTCACTATCACTATGTCAACGAATGTGTACTTGTGTAACTATTTGTTTTGTCGCTCTCATCTTTAGAATATATCCTTATATGACCATTTAGTATAGGATCTCTGAGAGTGGACTATAAGGATGGTCTGAGAAGGGGGTTGGAAAAGGCTTGAGTCCAGGGGTGCCATTTGGCTCTTGCGAGGGTTATGGAGAGAGGACTGGTCTAGCACACCAGTCTGTTCTGTTATGATCATGATCTTTCAATAAAACTTTGTCAATCCTTCATCTTTGGAAGATTATTTAATCCACAACATGGGTTTGAGCTGAGAGGCCCTTTTGAAGTCACCTTAAATCAAGTGGCAGTTCTTTATATTTAGATTATATTTTTTAGGGGCATGGCCTGTGATCTACCATGCCCCTAAAAAGGCTAATTTGAATTAGCCTTTTTAATTGCAGTAATGTAACGTAACGGAATACTGTTAAAAGTAACACAGGAACCCCTTTTGGTGTTTTAAGCATTATGTTGTACTTTAGCTGTTGAAAAATAGCAGATCTACAAGCTCATAGCGAAGCACCGAGTGCCGCGCTACGAGCTTGTAGGTCTGCTATTTTTGAAAAATCGTGAAAATGTGGCCCAAATGTTTTGGGCCACATTTTTAACTCAAATCTTTGCTGAGAACGAATGACATAGAAACATGGGTTTTTCAGAAAACTGTCAGGATTTAGAAGGCATTTGTCTAAATGGGTTAAACTTACTGCTGCGGATGTGTTTTACATTTCTACATGTTTTATGTGTAACTAATAACTTTTCTTTGTTACATTTCAAGCACCTGCTTCCTGATGGGACCATTCAAACAGTTAAAGCGCATGTTTGAACCAACAAGACTGATAGCCACCATTGTTATGCTGGTAAATACATTATTTTTCTTCCATTTTTGTTACTGTTAAGATCTCTGTAAATCGTCCTCTGTAGCTGTAGGGTTAACAAAATAAACAATGTGACAACATTCTTACAGGGTTCTTCAGCAGTTATTTGGGATGGTTGAGGTGCTATATAGCACCGCCGCCATTCAAAACCCATGTGTGGTTCTTGTTTAGTTTTGGCACCTTTTTAATGGTTCCCGATTTAGCAGAATTAGACAACGGTGCTATGTAGCACGTTTAAGACAGGTGCTATGTAGCACGTTTAAGACAGGTGCTATGTAGCATGTTTAAGACAGGTGCTATGTAGCTCCCTTAAAACATTTGCTGCAGCACCAAAATAAGTGATGATATATGATTCTGATCCAAATAACCACTTTTAGTACTATTTAGTATTTGTCAGTAGGGAACTGAATCTGTCAGTGCTGAGGACAAGATTAACGGACTGCTTTGTGGCACTGTTAGGGACCATGCCATTGTCTATGATGAGTTTTTGTTAATAACGCAAGATGTTTTTAATGCCAGCGTATCTTTTCCGACCTGCTGACGTCACGTCAGATTACGTCCGCATGACGCACGTTTTGTTGACATCTGTTCCTCCGGATTTATTTAATCTAATCGAGGTATCTAATCTATTTATCTATCTCTGTGTGACAGTACACAGAATAATAGAATGTTATCGGAAAAAATAAAGCTGTCAAATGATATACGGTAAGGCAAGCTCTTTTTTTGTTTTAAATAGCATTGGGTTACAATGGGGAGCATGCCCCCAAAAAGGTGTGAGGCTTTGGTGGTGACACACTTGCTGGTCTGGTATATATGTTATGTGTCGGGGAAGGGAACCAGCCACTCATAGCTAGCTCGTGTCAAAAGCAATACCCTCAGAACGAAAATACATTGCATGGATGCAACTGGGACGTATCCTCAGTGATGTATCCCAAGGTGATTGGGGTTTCGGGTCTCGCGAACATCATACCCCTCACTCGGGTGACCCAGCCGGGGTGATCAAGTCCCGACTTACGTCCCAGTAGCTACCCTCGATCAGACCCACTAGGGAAAGACAGGGCAGCACAATCCGTTGGAACCACTCCGGAACTACTATGCCGGGACTGAGAGGTACAATTCTGGCATGTGGAGGGACTAGGCTCTGTGGGTTGCCTCCTGTCCGGGCCCCTCCTACGTCTCACCAGGTCCACTCCTGCTCTCACCAAATAGCTCGTGTCAAAAGCAATACCCAACATTTTGATTGAGTGTTTACCTCCTGCATTGCTTCTTACTCTATCCATGACAGTCATGTCATGTGGGAGCAGACGCAACATGGAATCTTTCTGTGTTCCATTTGTCTTAAGCCCTGGATTAAGCGAGGCTCCAGTTTATTGTCATCTGTATTGACTTACTCCTTAGCCGGAGGCCTGCGGCTGGCTAACCTTTGAGTGTGCATACCCAATTATAAGATTTGGAATCCTTGTGGTATTACCCACTTTGAACCTGGTGTCTTTTTTTTGGGGGGGGGGGGGGGGACATTTTCCGTTTTTTGTGGAGGCAATTAATGCCTTTTTGGTCGGGTGTTTTCTGCAGTTCACATATAACAAAGGTATTACACTACATTTTTAGGGCGGCTATGGCTCAGGAGGTAGAGCAGGTCGTCCAATAGAGCAGGTCGTCCATGGGTTGGGGGGCTCGAATCCCGGCTCCTCCTGTACACATGTCGAAGTGTCCTTGGTTCAAGACACTGAACCCTACATTGCCTCCAATGTGTTGGTCGGTGTGAGCTTGACACCATTGGTGTGTGAATGTGGGAAGTGAGGACGCTGGCGTTGACTGTTCGCCGCTTCACCTCCCAATGTATGAATGAATGAACCATTGTAAAGCACTTTGAGCACTTGGAAAAGCGCTATAAAAATGTCATTATTATTTTTCATCTTGTGAGTTTCATATTGTTGTGCAAGCTTGCCAGATATTTACTTTTTTTTGTCACCCTCCAGCTCTGCCTTGCCTTGACACTCTGTGCAGCATTTTGGGTAAGTAAATAAATGGACTGAAATAGGTTGGACTATGTATGTACAGTATCTAGGGGTGCTCATGATCAGCCGATACCGATCTTGTGCGTAAGGGGATATTTCCCAAATTATTAAATGTCAAAACTGTTCCTTTGTGTGTGTGTGGGGAGGAAGGGAAGAATGTTTAGGCCTGTCACAAAGATGCAAAGTGATATTATACTATATATCTTAACTGGTATAAAACATGTTTCTCCAGATCGGGTAAATTACTGATCAAGTTATTTGGAGTGAAAAGCGTTGTGGCCGATCGATCGGAGCACCTCTATATGTATTGGCATTGGGTTGCTGCAAAGATTTTCACATCACATCTGCTTTGTATTTCTTTGCACAGTGGGACAAAAAGTTGTTGGCTCTCATCTTCTGTATTCTGCAGTTCTTGGCAATGACATGGTAAGTGTTACCTACCCACCCTCAGCAATGTTTGCACCGTAGCACAGTTGCCTAACAATTATTTTGTCAATGATACCAGACAATTCAAATCAAGATGCATTCACAGGAAACTGTAACGATCTTTAGTCCAGCTGCCTCAGCTTGTATTATGTGTCAATGACTTGAGATAATTTGGCTAATTATAAACTAATCTTGATTTTCTGCCCTGGGCACATGCTTGGCCTAAATCCTGTAAATGGTTAAACTTGAACTGTACTCCCCAGACATGCTATGTCTGGCGAGTAAAAGCTACCTTTGAACAGTGGTGTCATGGTGTTTTTTTTACTGGTACCACAGTGTTTTAATGATGCCACGTGCAGGCGCACGTGCATGTGCGCATCGCAGAACAGCTGATAGCCTAAGCCTATTGTTATTGTTATAGTGTGTGGGAGTTTTAGACAAACATAAAAGTAGACTTAAAATAGTCAGACAAACATCTTTACTGCACACTAGCAAATTAAAAAGTTTGCTTTGGACGAATTAATCTGTTCTGGAGGAGGCATTCTTCTTGTGTGCAGAACACCACACAGCAGCAGTAGCCTACTGGAGCCATAGCCTACTGCTGTAAGTGTGCATGCTTACCGTGCACTCGGGTATAAACAGTTAAAGCTGTCCTGTTATGCAAAGTAGTATAGGCACGGTACTTGACACGGTGTGAAAATAGGGGCAGGGGGCGCCAGTAAACCTAGACCACTGGGTACTTTGTGCGTCCTTGAATCTAGGGGGACGCGTTCTAGCGTGCACGCACATGCACCGTTTCATTCCGTCCCTGCGCGTGCACATCAATAAATTACTGGTACCACGGCGTGGTACTGCGTTGTACGAGCATGACACCACTGCCTTTGAATGTTTTGAATATTCTAACGGTATGTTGTTGATAGCTTATTAATTAGTTAGACTTATCAGTAAGGAACTACAGTATGAAGTGCCATAGAGTTTATCATTATTGTGACTCTAGGTCGCATTTACCATGAAAACCTGCATCTCCCGTCCGTCAGTTGGTTGGTTGGCCATGCCTCCATATATTGTCACGCCTCGTCACATCACACCTCCATATATGGTCACGCTCGTGACACGTCACACCACCATATATGGCCATCTCCATTTATGAAGATCACAACACTGACCTCATCTAACCCTGGATAACCATACATGGAGAAGACTGGATCATCACCTAGATCTGCATATATGGAGCCGGCCAGCAACTCTACATCTGACGTCAAACCCTTAGATCTCAATATATGGAGCTGACCTGTTCTGACATCCCATATGTTGATCCTTCCCCACCCGTCCTTCCTGTTCTGACAATCCATATGTTGATCTGACCTCATCAAACCCTGTACACTCAAGGCATGTTCCATATATGGCCAGTACAGAATTCATTCCATATGTTGATCTGACCCCCAATGCCAAAGCGCCAGCGCTCGCCCAGCAGTCTGCCGTCACCCAGGCGGATGCGTGCACGCGACCTTGCCCTTAGGGCGAGGTTGCTTCTCGCCTCAGGGCATCTTACTGGTACTATAATTGGAAATGAGTATTTGGTGGCATTAGAAATTTGATTGGCTTAGGATTTCCTAATGATTTGACGTTTTGGTTTAGGTACCTGTGTTTAGTAAGTGGAGTGAACTTGTGATGAGGATGAGCTGCGTCACCTTTCACTTTATTGCTTGGGAGAAAAAGGCATGTCAGGGTGGACATCATTTCCTGTCATTTGTGGATTGTTGCCTTGCCAACTAGTGCTGGATACTGGTACCACGACCGTATTTTTGATTGACACCTTGTAGGGTTAGTGGGGTCGACTTGCAGCACGGCAGCAAATAAAGCGTCCAGCCGGTGATGTGTCTTGGCGTGTCAGTGAGTGTATTTGTTAATGTGAGCATATTTGCACAGCGGCAACAAAGACTTTCTGTATGAGAACACCTACCTCCAGCAGCTCAAGTGGAACATAATGGATGGTCTCTCTGGGCAGCGGAAACCTGCGTCATTGGACAAGACATGATTGGCCTTAACTTTGCTGCCAGAATGTACATGGTGTACTCTCTGACTCTGACTCTGCCTGTACTGTGAGAGTATGAAGCATCACCTTGGCAACCACAATTGCACTATTCAAGCCTAGTCAAGGACACGGTGCATTTTCATACAGACACTCCCGTCTCTGTTAAACCTGGATACCAAACGATATACAACATATAATATATAATTATGTTCATCATTCGTATTTATCGTTTGTGATATGGAACATTACGGCTGTAACTTGCCAAAACCTACACACAGTGCGGTATCCAGGACCTTCCATTACCTCAGCCTTGTAATTATTACCACACTGCCTGTTTATTCCCACATCTACCGAGTAGAAGAGCAGAGCCTGCGCTGTGTGATGGTTGAATGAGAGGGCAGCCATACGCAGTTAATTATTCATTTATTGTACTACATGCCTCACATGTTTCAAATATCTGGAATGCTTGAAGGGATTGATTTGGCATCGTCGTTTTGGCTATACCCGTGGTTGTAATCACAGTCAACACAAGACTAATAAACACAATGTGTTTTATTACATTTAGTGTTTAAGTGCAAACCAATTTAGAATCCTCGGTTATCCCTGTAGTTCAGTTCATAATTTAAAATGGGTTTAATGAGGTGATCCGGTGTTTATCAAATTGTCCATCCCATATGTTCTTGTTTCTGATGCACTGTTCACAGCTTGAGCATCGTCCTTTTTTTTAACCCTTTAGATTCTAAAGGGTTAAAAAAAAGGACGATGCTAAATAAACTAGAACATTCTAAAGTTTAGAATGTTCTATAGTTTATTTAGTTAGTTAAGTCCAAAAAGCAAATCCAAAACTTCAGATGAAAATTGTGCAAGTCAATAATGAGATACAAACCCAGGCTTGTGTTAAATGTTAAAAGAGCCAGGCTGAACACATTAGCCTTGTTGTTGACTGTGGATGTTGATGATTTAATCCTCTGGTGCACGTCTGTCAACGATGCTGGGGTTAATGACTTTAATCCTTTACATTTTGTTGATGTTGCCTCAATAAAGAACATGTTTACGCTTTTTCTGTTAATCATCAAAATGCCTTTGTTAGAGAGAGAGACAGATGTTACATATTAAGACCTAACAGTATCTACCTTTTCAAGGGTAATGTTACTGTTTTGGGCAAGCTAAAGCCATGTACCTAAACAAAACTTTAAGCATTCTTCATGATTTGTATATGGCCTGTGTTTTGGTCATGGCTTATGTATTCTATTCAGAGAAAGCACACTGAGAAAGCCTTTATTATGACTACATTGGTCTTTCAATGTTGTACAATTGTATTTTTAGTGCATTTTATCTATTTAGATCTTGTCTAGTTTGGTCCGATACTAAATTTGAATATTGTGAGAATAGGAAATGGACACAAGCACTGACTTCTTTCTTTGTTCCTTTCCAGGTATAGCATCTCATACATTCCATTCGCCAGGTAAGACCGCACAGCAGCAGCATTAGTGTTTGAGCCCAGTGACCATGACACCATGTTTGCCACTGCCACTACTGTGAATCCAAATGCCATACGTAAATAAGTGACACTTGTCAGTCACATGCCCACAAATGTAACGTGGGAAATTATACGTCGAGGCAGTCCTTGAAGGAAAACATGTTTGTATTTACTGCAAAGCGCCGTGCTGTTTGTCTTCAACACATGGTCGTAATCCCCTGCTAGGAATAGACAGACGTCACTGGCCATCCCTGGTCACCCAAATGGCAGCATGTTGCTTCACACCCTCAGTGCTTTAGCCTTAGAGGGCCATTTGTTTGGATGCAACAAAAAGTCAAAATAACATTCTGAGCGTAAATGGCACTGTATAGTCAAACCTTATCCGAGTGTTTTGGCTTACGTAATGTTCACCTTATGTGCGCTGGGAAGGTTTTTCCTCTCTGAAGACATACAATACGTGTACCGGTAATCTAATCTATATATGGAGGAGGAGAGGGGCCATAGCTGAATGGTATAGAGGCCACTTGGGAAACAGAAGTTTCCAGGTTTGATTCCTGGCCCCAGCAATGTGATGAGGTGTCTCTGAGCATGACACTCAACCCTAGCCCTAACTGCTTGTCTTACCACTTGGGCAGCAATCAGCTAGGTGAAGATGAAAACACAATTCCCCACACAGCTTCAATTAGGTCTAATTATTATTATTATATGTATAGGTAATGGGAAGAGTAAAACATTTTTTTGTCTTTTTCAAATTCTGTCACACATATTCACAAACGTTCAGAGGCACTGGAGCACACAATTCTTTTATGAATCTTGAAGGGGACTGAGGGTCAGGTTTTTATGATTCCCATATTGGCATTTAAGAAAATTGATTGTAATCATTTGAAAAGTAAAAAAAAGTCCTCAAAATGTTGCTTTTCCGTCCGTCTAAATCAAGCCATATGTCCCCGGCACCTGAGTGAGCTACCCCTCTATATGAGGCGAGAGGGGTGATGTTATTTTGACAAGTCCAGCTGTGAACAGGGTTATCTCTCATCTAGTGAGAGGTCTAATGCCCCCTGGCCCCCCTGTAGTGAGTGCCTTGTGCATTCGAGTGACTCTTTAATTCAGGGCTGGGCAACTTTGAAGATGGAGAGGGCCACAATATTTCCACACTATTTCCAGAAGGACACATTGCATATTTCTGCCTGATATTTATGTCGTAGCAAAAATGGCTGATCTACAAGCTCAATTGGGCTTGTAGATCTGCTATTTTTTGCTATATTTGAATTTAAATCCTGAATTATGTTTGGCTATTTTTTAATTGGAATCCTGAAAAGTAACCTTTTTTATATATTTTCAAATGCAAGTTATGTTTAACTTTATTAGTCATCAAGCTACATATATAGACTGAAGTAAGCGGGTCGTGTTTGCATGTTTATAATTGCAACAGCTGAAATCAATAATATATCAGTATTTTGATAACCTGCGGGCCGCATTAAGTGAGGGTGGGGCCGCCAGTTGCCCATGTACGTCTATGCTTTAATTCATTCTGACAGCTGAGAGTCGTCCCACAACATCCCTCATTACCCCTCCCCCAGCCCAGATGCTAACAGAGTCCAGACAAAGACCAATGTCTGCGCTGCTAACCTCCCAAAGTCCAAATCTATACAGAGAAATGTACAATTTTGCCATATGTTGTTGACCGTTTTAAAAGCGCTGTGGGTTACACATTTACATTTTTACACGCGTTTCCTTTTTGTTTCGTTTTCGTTTCTTTGTCAACAACGGTTTAGCATTTTCCTCTTGCCTTAAGCCCCTTGCACTAATCTGTGTTATTATTTCACAGAGGTAAATAGAATAGCATAAACAGTTGGTTTATACTTTACCATGTGAGGGTGTCACGCACTGAAAGTATCCGATCTACAAGCTCACAACGATGAGAGCATAAATGATCCCTGACCATGCTCAGTCAAACTGTGATATCTAGTTAGCCACAGCACCACAGCTCATTGGGGAGTTGATCCCTTCATGTATTTTACCCCATTAACTCTATTTAAGACCTGTCATCAACACACACCATGTTAAACCTACTGCAAGTGATCCTCTTGGCAGACAAAGCAGTCATTCTGATATTTCTTCAGAATTTGGAGACATCTAATTAGTGATTTTTCACACTGGTTTTGGAAGCGAAAATAAAGGCGCACCTCAAATGACGATCGGAAGTGAATCTTTGGGTATTTTAAGTAATGGCAAAAAGGAGAATGCTGAGGTTGGATATGTGTGTTATGTACTATGAATTATGAAAGCACAAATCAGGTGAATATGTAGGTGTGAGTCACCAGTCTTATGGACCAACCCCCTCCTCCGGGGTTTGGCTACGGTCGGCTCTCCTTTTTAACCTTGAGTGGGTTCACACCTCCTCCACTGCATTTTGAGTGTGGCAGGCAAAGTCTGCATAGCAACACACTGATGGTGATGGTAATGGAAACAATGTGAAAGGAATGGAAGAGGCAGCTATCTGGCGTTGCCTTGGCGATTGCCAGACTGTTGCCTCTTGCAATTTTCAAATACTTCCGTCATACAGTCTGGAGCAACGGAAGCTCTATCATGAGTAAAATATAAAGCGGTGGAGCCTCCAACCCACTTCCATTTCGTCTTTTACAGTTGTGCAAATTTATCCTAATGTAAATAAAAATGATCCAAGCATATATATGGCTTGCTGCTAGTGCTTAGCCGACATGGAAATAAAAAAGAAAGCTCTAAAGATATTTTAAAGTATATTTTTGTGAACAGAAATGACAAACGGATTACTCGGATTTGGGGAGGTGTAGTTCCAGACTCTATATATAGCATTCAGAGTTTGTGGAATAGTTGTCTGGCTAAACAAGACTAACTTAGCGATGGCTTGCCTTGCGCCGTCCGTCAATGCACAGCACCTTGAAAGAGGAAGCCCCCCCTTCATTGATGGCATGTGCTGCTGCCTCCCAGCCACAACACGCTTACTTATTCATGATGAGCCTCTCCCTAGCCCTTGGGACAAAATGACTTGTGTCATCTTCACTTGTGTCTGCATGACAGAAACTGAATTTGCTTCAGCAAATATATGGTATCTAGAGTCGAATGCCAGCATAATTAGAACTCTTTTGCCCGTTTATCTTTTTTTAAAGTTGCTATTCATGTGTCTTTGTCTTTACAGGGATGCTGTGATGAAATGCTTTACTACCTGTCTGAGTTAGAATGGCTGAGTCCTTGGTTTCACGTGAAGACCGGTCCCTCAAACTGCAAGCTCAGTGGCTCTGTAAAAAACAAATATATATATATATATATCTAAATTGTTTTATATGCTATCTCTCTACATTCTTAACATTTCTGTTATCAAACTGTGAATTCTCACTTTTGCAATTCATTTAGCCATTAACTAGATTGTTTTCTGTGGCTACAATCATAACATATCAGCTGTGTATTGCTTTGGTTGTCAGCAACACGACTGCTTTTAACGCTTAATATGTTTTAAAAAGATCTTGCTATTGGTTTCTTGGCCATTTTGTACCATTCAAGGGCAGGGACATCAAGTTTGCTGTGCAGTGCCTGTAAAATACAACACAATTGCCTTTCTACTTTATGCATTTGTATGTCTACTATGTACAGTAACACAATAACTACACATGCATGTTTATGTAAATTGATATTTCTATCGGTCAATGTGTTCAGTGAAGCACAAACAAGCTGATAATACACTGGAGTTTATCATACATTCATGATATTGAGGTTTGATCAGCCAAAGAAACAAAGAACCACATTGTCTGTCTATATTCTAGCAGCTCTACCATGTGTTAAAATCTCAACCCCCACCCCTACATACGCACAGATCACCTGCTTTTTTTCTTTTTTTTTAAATTTCCAACCAATGCGATAATGACTTGGTCCATTCCGCCTTTGTGAGCGTTGTGATTTTGACGTGACCTGATAATCTACCATAGCCTGCATAGGATTTCCCATGTTGCTTCTGCTTCAGCATGATGGCATAGCCATAGCCTCTGAGGATGCAGTTGTCATGACAACCCCCGGGAACATACATTACAGCCCATCCCCATCTGCCATGCCTATGATCACATACATAGTTCCTTGTGTTACTGCAAAAATGTGTTCTTCCATGATGTCAAATACCTTGGATGACCTTGTGGTCAGTCTTGGACCATGATGTTGTTTTGCTTTACAGTCAAAGGATTTAAGACCTGTGGTCTATACTTGATTATTCACTTAAGTCTTGTTGTAGCATTTAGGATGGGAACCCCTTTTGGGTTTTACTTTTTTTCAAGACGGGAACCCCTTTTGAGGTTCTTGTTGGGGTTCTTGTTGCTATGTACAGTACAGCAATATTTTTGTATTTTTTTGTAATACATATTTGAAGTTTCTCAGAAAACGTAGGTCAGGATTTAGAAAGCGTTTTTAGAATTGGCCTCAGTCCTAAATGGATTAAGGGGTTTCTCCAGGTCTGCTAAAAAACAAGCATGAACCATAAGGTGGCCTTACACTAGCCGATAATCGGGCATTTTTTGACGCTCGGGGGGTGCCCGACTCAATCGATCTGCTCGGGGCCGCTCAAAGCGCGATCGGCCCGATCAACATCAAGAATGTTTGATATTTGCTCTGCCCCGCTCCGATTATCCTGTAGTGTGTGGTGCTATCAGATTTCAGATTGAAAAAATTCGGCTAGTGTAAGGCCACCTTTAGTGTATGTTCACACATTCTCCACATTTTATTTTGTATTCGTTACCTCCCCTTTGCCTCATATACGACCCCTGCATAGTTTAATTTGATGGTCCTATACTGTGACATCTCCTTTCAGTCGTACTTGTTCAAACATTGGCAGAAAAACAACAAATCGAGAAACAAAAAGATCACACACCATCAGTTTCAAGGGACACAATAATTCAAGGCTTTGTGCTCTTAATTGAAGGGGGGTTAGTTGAGGTTTCATAACCTTCCTTCCAGTGAATTTATTTGATGGATGGGTGATGTTTCTGAGCTCTGCCAACAGTTTCCTGGTGATGTAACCCACTGTTGATTCAATCAGTGCTGCTATGCCAATGCATTCACTCACTCCAAACACTCATGATTCAGTGCACCACAAATGAATATGAACTATAGGCAGTGTGCCACAATGTCGTGGTTAGGATTCCATGAGTTATATATCTTTCTTCTGCTCTTGGTTTACTCAAATCTCCATTGGCTGAACAAAAGCAGAAATTCTTAAAAAGCTATGTATATATGGATTGATGGATGGATGGATAGATAGTATTCACTCGCCTATTACTAAGACGCTAATTTGATGATTGGGTCAATAGGAGACTATACGCTTGGTCATCAATTTATTGGCTTAGGACTTTTGCAACAAAAACAATCTCCATGAATTCAAGGCTTCATGGGGGTGTAATTGATAGAAAGACATTTCTGGGTGAACTACTAAATAGAATGACTGAAGATGTATTGCCAGAGGAAGTTCCATACAAGCACTCCCTATTTTTCTACAGTTTCCTATTTATGTAATTCTACACTATTGTGTTAAAACGATGTAGAGGAGGTTAAACTAATGTAATTGATGTCAGTAACTCAAATTTAATTTCAAGTTACTTAAAATGTACCACTGGCCTTCTTTTAATATAATACTGTTGTGTCCCTTTGTAGAACAACAAAGGATTTGTGCCTAACATTGTAATATATATTTTTTGACTTGTGATTGTAAGCCATTTTGTGATGCAACTTGTTAAATTGTAACCTAAATAAGTGATGTGAATGTTTAGGCTTGGCATTTGATTGACCAAATCTATTTATCCCCCCCACCGATCATAAACCTCCTCAGGCAATAACAAATAAAAGGATCTGCAGTGTGTAAATGGCTATTTATTGATTTCTCTATACCATACATACACTATTTGTTTTTCAAGGACCCCCACCATAACTGAGTGTCTAAATGGAACAACATATTGATCATATCAAAATATTTCAATTTATCTTACCCTTCTTGACTTTGAAACATGGCCAGAGAGAGACCAACAGTATGAGATATGTGCCCTAATCACCGTGATTTGTGTAATTTCTTTCAATTATTTGAATTATTACATTTTGCCATGCAGGTTTACTCTGTACTGTAGAACTGCCAAAACCATATGGAAAAGCAGGTAATGCTGTTGGCAATGAATGGAATATTGTTCCTAACACTACGACTGGGTTTTTGCTTCGCTTCTATAGGAGACTTTTATAGTTAATCATATTGTTTCTTCAAAGAGAACTTTATATATCAACTCGATAGTGTGAAAATAATGAAACTACGTCATCCCAATGATCCCATCCATGTGCTTTCATTTATTTCTCGGCTTTGTTTAGCAGCTTGGCCACGCCTCCCAGCCAATGGGCTAAAACCAAAAACGCAGGCTTTGCTCTGTCACTGTCAGTGGCACTACACTACACTAGTATGTGAGTGACTGAGAGGACAACAGGTGTACCTCTGGTTACTGTGGTCAGATCATCATGGAGTATGTCCTCGTCTCTTTGCATGCACTTTTCACCTTTGCACTTTGAGGACTGCAGCTTTTTTTTCATACACCAATTCGTATTCGCAACCCCGAGAATATGCCTTTTCCACCGATCAACCTCCACCAGCGGATCTCTTCCCCGGGCAGGGAGCTGTTCAGGAGAAAGAAAGCTCCACAGCCCGAGCTCCTTAAAAGCAAACCGGGAGAAGAAGAAATAAAGCACTTCTCTGAAAAGCTGTCCGCGTCTTGGGCATCAGCCAATTTCAAGAATCTGGGACGAAAACCCCAGCAACACAAAACGAAGCCTTCTCCTCCTACTACTACTACTACTACTCAGGGGCTAGTAGCTGCCGGCCAGGAGACTCGTCGCGGTGTTCGTAACCCCTGGCTGACTGTCCCCAAACCTCAGGACTCTTCTTGTGACGCCTTGGCACTCTCCAGCTCCATGGAGGAGTCCTCCGCGTCGCGCCGGAGCAGCAGGCAGTCGTCGTCGCGGGGCTCCCTCGGCAAGGATCCGCCGGACATCCAGTTCACCCTCAGCCTCACGCCCGAAGCCATTCTCGTCATTCAGAAGCGCAACCTAGAGAAGCAAGAGAAGCAAAGGACCGCTAATAACAAGCAGCAGAAGACGTGCTGCGCGCCGGGCGCCGGGGACTTCAGGCACCGGCGGGTGTTCCCTTCCTCGTCGTCGGCCAAAAAGACGCACGGAGGAGGAGGAGCGCACCAGCAGCAGCAGCGGAGCGGGATCCCCGTGGCCAGCAGCAACAAGCAACCGTCCGGCGCCGCGGAGCAGCCGGACATCACCGCCATCGTGAAGATCTCGCTGCTCAACGACCAGTACAAGTACGACGACGTGGAGTACGAGGAGGAGGATGGCGACGTGGACGAGACGGTGGTGAGGAAGTGCAAAGAGTGGCTCAAAGGGGTCGAGAGCGCCGCGGCGTTAATTGGAAAGGCCGACAAACTTTGCGCACTGCCGCACGTTAAAGGATGCTGATCGATACCTCACATTGACACGCATATATATTTATTTATAGCCAAGTCTTGACTCGGTGTTTATTTGACTCTGATGTGATGCCACAGGCTGATGGTGAACAGATCAAGCGCATAAATAGCCAAACTCGTGCACGGGGATATGTTGCTCTGCGGGTGTTATTCGGTGTAGCCTTTATTTGGCGAAGTTTGAAATGAGTACTTTGATGTTCTGTACTTTTTGCACATGCTTTGTTTTTCTTTATTTTTTTTCAACCAGTCGTTGGTTTCAGTGAAGGAATGCCGTGCGCGCGCCCGCGGAGCGCTGGAAACGTTCCTTTGTGTCGGAGAACAATAGCTGTCAACGGCAACGGGGTGCACGCGCCTTTCTTTTGGAGAAAAACTGGGACCGTTTATTTTTCCTCTCACAAGAAGAGACCCTGTCATTTTATATCTTTTGTAGAGACTGGAGATTAATCTCTTTTCCACTAGGCCTATTTAATATTTGCGAAATATTTGTACTGTACCTTTTTTGCTGACATTGTTATGTCACTAAGTCACTTGAAAGTAAAATGTTTTAAACTATGCAAGTGTCAATGAGCCTTCTGAAATATTTTTTTGTGAAATTTGTTTGTGATTTGCAGTAGGCTATACTTGACTTATCAGTTGGACAGAGCAGTTCTTCTCAAGGTGTTGGGGGACACCCAGGGGTCCTTGAGGGGATTGCAAGTGAATATCAACATAAAAATAATTTTAATCGGCTGATCTACAGTACAAGCCTACATGTCATGATGATGCAACACGTGAGCCGGTGAGCGTTTAGATCTGCTATTTCCAAGAAATCTTTGAAAAAATTTATATTTATGAAACATTTTAACAACGCAAACCTTTTTAAGGAGTCCCTGGCACAAAATATTTTCAGATGGGGATGGGGCCCGGGGGTCAGAGGCCACATTTATTAGGGTTCTTGACATAAAAAAGATTGAGAACCACTGGTTTAGAGTTGTCTTCCACTAAGGAAGTTCATAAATAATCCACTCTTGGTAAAATTATGTTTCACAATAAGCGGCGGTGGCTCAGGGGTAGAGTGGCTGGATGGTAACCGCAAGGTTGCCAGTTCGAACCCGGGCTCCCCCAGAGTTACTGTCGAAGTGTCCTTGAGCAAGACACTGAACCCCAAATTGCTCCTGATGTGCTGGTTGGTGCCTTGCATGGTTTCCGCTGCCATCGGTGTATGAATGGGTGAATGCAATGCACAATCTCTGTAAAGCACCTTGGATAAAGGCACTATATAAATGCACAATCAGAGACCTGCCTCTTCAGGTTTGGAGGTTGTGATATTCCTATTAACATAGTGTTGATTTCACAATGTCTACTGGCTATTGAAAGTTATTGATCTTGCTAATGTAATAATAACCCACATACATTACACTGTAGAGGAAATCTGCAGTCTTAATTTAACTTGAGAGTGAATGTAATCAAATGGATGGACCATTAAGGGTCCATTTGTACACTCAAGTTACAAATGCACACATTAATACTCAGGATTTTACGGTGTAAACATTGAACTTTCGTTGACACTTATCAGCCAAGGAACTTGGAACACTATCCTGTGTACAGAAGCATCTAAATGACCTGTCAATCAACCTTTCCAAAGCAGTTTTAAATAATCCATTCCTGCTGCAAAGAAAGCAGACCCGAAGAGAGAATGATTCATTACATGATGTCAAATACTGTACTTATTATGTATCATTTCAAGGTGTTCAATTCAATTCACTCTTTATTTCAGACTCAGAGGAATCCATATCACAAGGTACTTTTACTTAACTTGAGTATTTCCATTCTTGACACTTAATACATCTACTCTAGTCGGGGCCGTGCAAATATCACTGAGGGGGCAGGTGCCCAAACCCCAGAAAAGGGCACATGTGTGCAATGCATAGCGATTTTTGGGGTGGTCTTTTTGTGGGGGTCCCTCGTGCCATTTCACATCAGAAATGTAGTAGACCTGCAGCAAGCTGTTCCACAATAACTTGGCCCATGTCATTGGACAGTAAAATAAGCAATACGTTCTCATTAGTCATTACCATGTAAACATTAAAATATGTTATATTTCAGGGCCACGGATGTTGCATGGGAAGGCCCTCTGCACGTGCCTGTTGTAATCTAAATACTGGACCCTCGTCTGGTTCTGACAGACAGGTAGTGTGTGCAGGCTGGGTGGTGTGTGACAATCCTGTTGAAGTATTCCTTTGGTACGGCGACTGCGGCGGCGGCCGGCGGGTACCCGGAGAACAAATTAACGAGACACGAGACAGTATCACGCTAAGGTTCACAAAGTTTATTACACAAACAGGAAACATATATAGTGCTGGATCATAATGACGTGACAATAAGATATGAGACAGAAGATCGTGCCTACTGCAGCAAGGCTGACCTTGCTGCCGCCTAGATGTCTCTCGTAGCCTATCTATAAAGTATGCTACAGTACCGGCAGTACACAATACATATCAAGTACACTGTATCTCAAGTTCAAGTACATAGACTAAGATGTACTGTGCATGGGCTAATATCACAACAGTGCCTGACTCCAGTACATCGCAGAGGCAAACTGTGTTAGCTTTAGTTACTTAGCAGTTAGGTAAAATTATGACTATATATATAGTCTTTCAAAAATCTTAATCTTAAATGGTTATTATTAGGCATGTCCCGATACCGATACTTGTATCGGAATGCCCTCCGATATGCCCTTATTTGGTCATATCGGAATCGGCAAGTACGCCCCGCACCAAACCGGACTATAATAACTTATTATAGTCCACTGTCCAATAACATGATAGATATGATTCTGAAATGGGCATCCTGCATTATGTACGAGTATACATAAGTAGACATAAGTAAACTTACAAATGCAGGACTTTTACTTGTAAAAAGTGTTTTTACACAATTATTTTGCTACCTTTACTCAAATCAAGTCTATATGTGCTTCCACCACCACTGGCAGAAAGACCTTTGAACAAACAGCGAGGCAACGTGTTCATAAAAGTGAGTAGCAGAATAACAGTTGGACTAAAAGGTTTATTATTATATTAAGAAAACATGGAGCACTTTTTCTTTTTGACAGCTCACTGTGAAAGTGTTAATTAACTCAGTATGTTAGATTAAACACCACCCAAATTAAACACACATTAAAATATGCAGTATATGGCTGTCACAAAGGATACCCAAGAACTCGCCGCAGCGAACATTCTTCATCAATGTCTTCAATAATAATAATCATTCAACCACCTTTCATTGAGGGCTGTTTATAGTGTGTGTGTGTGTGTGTGTGTGTGTGTGTGTGTGTGTGTACGTGTGTACGTGCGTGTGTTTGTGTGTATGTATATACACTACATTGTTTTCTGTAACTTGGTAACCAAGTTTTACTGAGAGCCTGTGCCACTCTAAACTTAAATCACACATTGGACGGGTGAGTGTGAGTGAGAGAGACAGACGTTTACAGTAAAAGAACCTGTATCTTTTCACACATTGACTATAATGGTAAGAAGCTATACTTTTTTTAAACTTCCAATTTTTTCCGCTTTATACAAGGACATTGTTTAGAATGTAATTTGCTATCAGAAAGTGTGTAGCCTACATGTTTTCCTTCATCTTAAACAGTTGAAAGGCTGTATGTATTGGCTTGAATAGGCATGATCAAAATGCAGTTTTAACAAAATGTCAATACTCACCAACCCGTCTTTATCTAAGGGTGTGATGTTTGCAAAATCTATCTTGTTCTGTTTTCCTACATGTTATATTGACAGTGGAATCATCATGAGGTCTAAGTGTAAAGACATTTACCACTCAAGCACTCTGCCCTCCATCTTGGAAACATACCAGTCAACTAAGGTATCTCTTATTAGCAATATCACAAATATCATGTATTCGTTGCATGCGCTGTAAAGATCATGAGTGTCAATCTAAACCGAGAGAGTCAAAATGGACTCTCAAATGGCAATGGCATCAAAAGAGAGGTAATTAATAATATCTGGTATGGGCATGTAAATGACACGAGCTAAATGTCACAGTCTCATCTACATACCAACAGTAATATGGTGTACAAGCACACAATGAAATCACCAGTGTTTATTTCAAGTTGAGAACCAACTTTGTTTCCATTTTTGCTTTAAAATAACACCCGTGATTTTACAGTGCAGCAACAGCAGTTCAATCCCCTGAATGGATGTTCACATCCAGTGTCACAAGAGCTTATATTGTGACACCATGTAGAATGACATCACAGCCAGTACTGTTTGTACCCAGTTACGTTTGGTTCTCCATGGCAGCTGTTGTTGTCTACTGTGCTTTAACAGTAGTGAGCACAACGTGTGTAATTGTGTCCCTGTCAATTATGTTATTGTTTATAAGCCCCAACCATTTATTCTCTGTTATTAGTGGTGTTCTGACCCGCAAGGGTCCATTTGGACACTTTCAGACTCAAACGAGCACTCAGGGTGTTGCTGTGTAAGGCCTGTTCACAGCTGGGAGTGCAGGGAGCAAATTGAATAAGCTAGTAGTATCAGCTCCAACTTAAGTTGACTAATAGAATCAAACACCTGCCGTTTGAGTCCATTATTGGAAAAGGAAATGTAAAAGGAAAAGCAGGACCTTGGTTGGCAACCTTTGAGAGTGTCGTCTTGGTTACAGCCAGAAACACTTTCTCCAGTTTGCCCTTCTGTTCTTTTTTTATTCAAAGTTGTTAACCATGCAGCATGCCTCACTTCTCTCTTTTACTTCCTTCTTCTTTTCATCTTTTCTCACACATTATCTCCCTTTCCAAAGACCAGAACTCCTTTTTTCATTGTCTGACTCTGATGGAGTCGAATGCTTTCCCTCTTTTATCAGCACCTGCCTATTCCACCCACAATGGGTTTTGACACAAGTTTTGACCTTAAAGGGAATAGATACATATGGACCATTATTGTTGGAGTCAGCACAGCAGTTAAGGTACAGATACAGAGTAAGAGAAGTACTGGTAGATAAAGTGAGGGTTGCGATACAAAAGGAGTCCGAAAAACAGACAATAATAAACAAAAGTACACACCCTACCGTACTCCATAGCTGAGTGGTTAGGGTCTAAGGGAGCCCGTCTGAGGAACTAGAGGCCCAGGTTCGATGCCATGCCAGGCCAGCAATGTGTTGATGTGTCCTGAGCAAGACATTTAAGCCTGAGGCACTGCCCCTGTGGTGCCCACTGCCCCTGTGGTGCCCACTGCCCCTGTGGTGCCCACTGCCCCTATGGTGCCCCCTGCTCCTGTTACTTAGAATGGGTTAAATGCAGCTGCGGTGGCCGAACGGTTTGCGGAGCGGTCTTGTTATCGGAAGGTCGCCAGTTCGAATCCCCGGACCGGCACGTTAAAATTACCACCGCTGAAGTGCCCTTGAGCAAGGCATTGAACCCCTACCATGAAATGTTCTATGAGCAGGGTCTGGCTGTAAACAAGCATCTCGAGCTTAGTCCATTCACCCTGGGTAAACAAAGAACTTTGCTTTGCTTTGCGTCATTTCACTAGTATGCAAATATACAGTGGCAAATACCACATTTCTATCTCTGGAACACCAATCTAAGAACATCTTTATTGTTGTCTCCACCAGGCCGAAGGCATGGTGAGAGAGTATGTTTTTGTCTCCACCAGGCCGAAGGCATGGTGAGAGAGTATGTTTTGCACTCCGTCCGTGTGTGTGTCCGTCCGTGTGTGTGTGTGTCCGTCCGTCCGTGTGTCCTTCCGTCCGTCCGTTACCAGCTAATCTCCGGCACCGTTAACCCGGTCGATGCCAAACTTTGCACACACACTCCCTAGATGCCAACGATGAACCTCTGCCCCGCATTTTCCAGAACGGCCTGTTATAGCGCCACCATGAGGCAGCTTTTCACATTTGTTACCTAAAACTGCACCGATCTGCGTGAAACGTTGCATGCACACTCCCTAGAGGCCAAGGACAAACCTTTGACCTGCATTTTCCGCATCTGCCTTTTATAGCGCCACCAGGAGGCCGACTTTTGTAAAACACATTTTTGGATATTACTCCTCCAGATTCTGTCCAAAAATCTCACAAATCGTTACACAGTATCTCTATGGTCATGTGCTCAAGTCGGATCTGTCCGATATTTCATATTCCACCCTAATTGGCTATAATTGCCTTTCACAGTTTGCAAGATTGCCCCGTTTTGAACAAAAGCCTCAAATCATGAACACAGCATGCAATTTACGTGAAATCTTTCACACATTTTCTTACTAGGCTGAGGAATATATCCCACCCTTTTCACATTGGCCTGTTATAGCGCCACCAACAGGTTGATTTTTGCAAAACAGGTTGATTGGAACAAAATGCCTCAAATCATCCAATTGCCATACAAGGCAAACATGTTTATATTACTACTAAACATTTTGCCAAACATCTCACACAGTCCTATCCTCCTGGTGGAGACCTGTGCCCAGAAGGGCACTTTTTCTAGTTAGACATAATTTGCTCCGATATATTCTCTCATTTGGCCCAAGCTTTCTTGTACTGTAATGTAATCGTCCTCAAAGACCCTTCGGTGTCCCCAGACCCCATGTTGAGAACCAGCGTCTTATCACAGTCTAAATAAGGCTCAGTGGGCATTGGTGGATGGCAGCGTATTATCCACTGGTGATTTATAGTGGATGACTAATGACGCTGCAGCAGATGGATGCTGCCGTTTCCCGTCACTCCTCCCTCACCATCACACCCACACAGTCAAATATTGAGTGTCCATTTAACTCTCAGGGTTACAAATGGATAAAATGCACACGGAGGATTTCACTGACGCACCAGAGACGCTGACGCCAGCCTCCCTGCCAGCCTGCCACAGCCGCAGGCCTAATTGCTGTGGCAACGGAACTGATAAATTCAGTCTCCAACGGTCTTTGTGAGAACAGACAAAGCGGCCACTTCCTCAACAGTCTCGGCCCATAAACTTCAGTAATGTGGCCATTCAGTGGCGGCCTGTTAAGCAACAGGCATTTCCCAGAGGCAGAGGGGACTCAGCCAAGGAGGCGTATTGATAAGACGTCCAAGTAACAGTCCACTCCCATTAGGCTAATGCTGCAATACGGAACTTATTTGAATGAATACTATGTTATTTAGGACTTATCTTTATCAGTTTGTTTGATTGATTGATTGATTGAATACTTTATTTGTCAGAAATGTGAACATCTGCAGCAGGTGGGGGGCGGCGGTGGCTCAGGGGTAGAGTGCCTGGATGGTAACCGCATGGTTGCCAGTTCGAACCCGGGCTCCCCCAGAGTTACTGTCGAAGTGTCCTTGAGCAAGACACTGAACCCCTAATTGCTCCCGATGTGCTAGTTGGTGCCTTGCATGGTTTCCGCTGCCATCGGTGTATGAATGTGTGTGTGAATGGGTGAATGTAATGCACAATCTCTGTAAAGCGCCTTGGATAAAGGCGCTATATAAATGCACCATTTACCATTTATTTAGGTGGTACAGTATGACATTAAAGCTAAAAGGATAACACAAAAAAGTCCTGGGCCATTGTGGTCCTATGTATTAAATTCGTCAACATCAGCATACAAAATTAACACAATAATACATATATCAGACATCAACGAATACAAACACTATTATGTAGAAATATAATGCTATTTTAACCAATCTGTAATGACTATGCTAATACAATATGTGTGTTTGGTGATGGTCTCCCTACTCTTCCATTGTATATATTGAGACATTTAGACGCTGGGGTCAGGTTGGACATAGAGGTATTTTAAGATAGTGAGACCCAGGGTTCAAATCCTGGGGTCAGGTTGGACATAGAGGTATTTTAAGATAGTGAGACCCAGGGTTCAGATCCTGGGCTGGACATGAAAACGACACATTGCAGCTTTAAACCCGACTTGTTTAGCTGGTGTTCTAACTTCTGACACATAGCAGAAAAGCTGACTAAAGGTTGTAGATGTGTAGAGGGAAGAATGTTTGGATGGTTGCTTTCAGTTTTTGCAATATATCTGCATTAACCTAGCGTACCCATATAAGGAGTTAAGTCTGGTCTATTTGTCCCAAGCGCATTTGCATCTCATATCTACTCTAGAGTTTCTACTTTCTGGTCCTACATTTTCAGTTGGTCTGTGGTTAACATGGGCATAGTGGAGCTTCACATTTTTGCTATAGAAATTAAATTACAACCGTTATTGTCTCAACCATGAATTGTGGAGGAAGGTGCCACCTTCACAGTTAAAAAATCGGATAATATATTCACAATCCTTTGCTTGCTACAGACCATATTATTTTCTTGATTAATTATAGGGGTTAAAACCTACTCTGTCAACATCCTGTTTTGTATCATGTTGAGTCTCATTATAATCTGGGTCTTGTAGAAGAGACTGTGTAACCCAGGGGTGCCCAAAAGGTAGATCGTGATCTACCAGTAGATCACAAGGGCTGTGCAGGTAGATCACATGACATGCCCCTAAAAAAAAGTATAAAAAACATATTTTTGTCCTCTGCCACTTGAATGAATGTGACTTGATTCATTGATTGACAACAAAAGGGCCTGTCAGCTCAAACCCACAATGCAATATTTTGTTTTCAAGAGTGTTGCTGTGCACAAACGTCGGTAGCATTACAGATTAAATACAAAAAACGACCTACCTATTCCATTTCTCCATTCCAAGTGCATTTGTCTTATATCTAACAACAGCGCCTCTATTCCATATTTAAACTATTGTCAGCAATGGTATAATATTCTTTTTTCGGTATAGATCTTGTTGAGCTGGTCATTTTGAAAGTAGCTCTCAAGTCAAAAAAGTATGGGCACTCCTGGCTGTAACCCTACTAACCCAATGACAGGTAGATCATAATACTTGTTGGTGACATGTCAGGTATAGACGGGTTGTTCTGTCTCCATACAATACTGTAGTTGAAAATGATGAAGACAAGTGGCCAGGTTACATCTCTGCTGCATATCATTGGAATAACATTGCAAGAAAACAATGATACACTGGATTATCTTTGGATCTTGGCACACAACATTAACAACACAATGTTACTTGGTCTTTGCATTAAGGGACAGGGCCACGTAATGGCACAACAGCATCGTCATACTGACAAGTTGATGTGTTTGTACTGTTAGATAGAGGATGAGGATAAAAGGAAGAAGACACACAGCCAGGAGATGAACGCAGACCAGGAGGTTCAGGTCAGACATCAGGCGATTCATGCAAATAATGAAGTGAACAAAAATTGAAATTTAGAGTGTCAGGCTAAACTCCCATATGGCCAGGTACATTTTTATACTCATTTTACACACTTTCAGAGTGAAATTCCATAATTAAATCAACACTCAGAATTGTCCATGTACATACTACTGTACACCAGTAGTATGTACATCAGTAGTGTACTACCGTACACCTTTACAGTAGAAAAATGCAGAAAGAACAGTGAGCTGTTCCATAATCAATGCTTTGTTTGTAAGGAGGCCCTCTCTTTTTAGCCTGGTTAATAAACCAGACCGAATCAGCCGTTGGCAAAAAAAAGTTGCCTACCAGCGGATTACGGTCTGGCGAGGCTCAGTAGCACGCCTCTTTCCTACAGCAGAGAACAGGTCGGACCATATTAGTCTGGCTTATTAGCCAGGCTACTCTCTTTTGTCCCTGATGTTCTTCTGATTTCGTTTCTTGTCCTCCAGCGCCATCTAGAGGCATATAGGAACATGCATCGTCTCAGGGGTGCTCTCTGTCGCCGCTACTCAGCCTTTCTAAAGGACAAGGTTAATTCACAAAGACAACAGTTGTTACACAAACACGAGGCCGCGGCGAACACAATGAAGTCAGAGAATGATAGCAAGGTATTAACATCCATTTGCCTTTAAATGTGTAATTTTACTTTTTAAAAGCATTCTATTCTATGTCATTGTCATGATGTCATTTTGGGTTATGAAAGGCCTTAGCGCTTCTTGCCTTATTGTCTCTCTGGTCATTCACAGCTTGGTTGAAGTTACTGATGATGGCCGATGTTTAGGCTGACCTAGGTGTCGTTTTAGGTTCTAGAAAGTTCTAGAAATAATTTATACTTGTAGGGTGTGGCGCTGTAGGCTGGATCTTTGATGATTATATTATCATACTTTTTGTCTTGGTTTTCGATTCACTGTCTGGGATAATTTATCAAGGTGCTGCCTGTAACCCATCTTTGGTTGGAGACAACAGAGACGCGCGCACACAATTCAATTCAATTCAAAGGGCTTTATTGGCATTTGAACGTCAGAATCTTCAATAGATACATTTCTATATTGTACCAAGATCACTGGATGCAGGTATAGTGCAGGAATATACACAATGATTAGTCTTTAGGGTGGTTGTGTTCCGTTTGATATCCTTCTCCTATCACAGCAACTCACAAATCTTGCTGCTGTGTTTGCACATTGTTGTACTTCGCCTAGCAGATATGGGAGTTTTTTTGTCATTGGTCATGTTTTCAAAATCTCCGTGTGTGGTTGTAATCTGTGGGAAGTATGTGTCTCTGATGTCTTGGTACAATGGACAGATGGTTAGGAAGTGTAGCTCGGTTTCCACTTCATTTTGTGTGCAGTGGGTGCATAGTCTGTCTTTTCTCGGGATACAGGTCTGCCTATGACAGCCTTTCTCGATCGCAAGACTGTGCTCACTGAGTCTGTACCTAGTTAGGATTTTTCTTTGTTTTGGGTCGGTCACGGTGCTCTGGTATTCTGCCACTGCGTATTCTCTGTTTAGGGCCAGATAGCGTTCTAGTTTACTCTGCTTTTGTGTTGCTTCTTTCCAATGTGTCAGGTAGTTTTCCTTTTTCTGTTTTATAATTTGGCTTAGTCCAATGGGTTTTCTATCTCGTGGCTCTGTTTGTGTTTGTGCCCGGAGTTCCAGGGCCAGCTGGCTGAGGGGGCATCTCTCTAGAGTTTCGCTGTGTGTGAGTGCCTTGTTATGGAGTGCATCTAGGTCGCTTTCTTTTAGGTGGTTGTAGAACTTAAGTGCTCTCTTTTTTATTTTGATTATGAGTGGGTATCGTCCTAATTCTGCCCTGCATGCATTATTTGGTGTTTTTCGCTGGGTACGGAGAATGGATTTGCAGAATTCTGTGTGTAGGGTCTCGGTTTGGTGTTTATCCCATTTTTGAAGGTCATGGTTTGCTAATGGTCCCCAGATCTCACAACCATAGAGGGAAATTGGTTCTATCACAGAGTCCAGTATTTTAAGCCACACACACACACACACACACACACACACACACACACACACACACACACACACACACACACACACACACACACTTCGGCTACATCTGGGCTCAAAAACACAACCAGCAAAGTCCCACTGTTGTGACTGCCACACCTCCAAGGTGACATGCATCACATGTCATCCTGGGAGCCCACATCCTCTGAACAGTAAGGACAGTATAATGTTGTATGGGTGATTACGGCAGTGAAGTATAAGCCTTGTACTGTGGTGCATATAACTGGTCCTGCTTCACTGTGAACTTACTGCAAACAATAGTGTTGTTGTGTGTGTATGTGTGTGTGTGTGTGTGTGTGTGTGTGTGTGTGTGTGTGTGTGTGTGTGTGTGTGTGTGTGCGTGTGCGTGTGTGTATATATATAAAATATAATATTATTTATTTTTGACAATAGCCCCTGGTCACCTTTAGACAATATAACAAACTTTTATGCTGTTGCCACTTGTAACTCCCCCCCATATGTGTCCCTTACTTTTGTTGGTTTATAACTTGGGAAAAAAACAACACTATGCCATTGGAACCCGAGCGATTGTGATTGACTTTGATTTTGACTCGTCTCGTCTCTGTCCCGGCTGGGTGTGAACAGAG
The DNA here is from genome assembly GCF_951216825.1 of Electrona antarctica. Lineage (NCBI taxonomy): Eukaryota > Metazoa > Chordata > Actinopteri > Myctophiformes > Myctophidae > Electrona > Electrona antarctica. Next base: position 10,057,157 of record NC_136791.1, read on the forward strand.
CAATAAGCTTCAGAGAGACATGAGAGAGATCCTGTCTTATCTTCCCCTCCTGTAAATAGTCGTGTTTCTTTTTCAGGAGGATGTAATTGTCCTCTCTAAATGACTTGCACTTGGATGGGGGGAGTTGGAGGGGGGACGGGGGGGACGGTAGACAAAAGAGGGCACCATAAAGAACTTTATGGACCTGCCAAGGAGGAATCCTTTGGTTCAAATTGCTGAGCAAATGAAACTGCCCGTTGTTTCAGGAGAGGTCCTGCCAGAGATGTTTGGGGGGGTATGGCAGGACACCTGCTGGGGCCTAATTGGTCCATGCTGCAGTTAATGGCTTCATGTGGCTGTGTGTTTACTTGTGGTCTTGTTTTGTGTATTCTGCTTCCCATCCCCTGAAACAAGAGAGCCATGCTTCTTCAACCCATCATGGACTGAGGTCGATTTAAAAAAAAGGCTTCTAAATCCTAATAGTTTTCTGAAAAACCCATGTTTCTATGTTCAGTTGTGCTCAACCTTTTTCATGTCAAGGACCCCCAGAATTATCTCTATTGGGCCACGGACCCCCATCTCGAAATATGTTGTTCCAGGGCCCCCCCAGAAGCAAAGATTTTAGTTAAAAATGTTCCCTCTGAAATATATATTCAAAGATTTGCGCCACATTTTAACGATTTTTCAAAAATAGCAGACCTCACAACGTGTTGCATTGTGATGTGATGTGAGCTTGTAGATCAACTCATTTCAGATTAAATCAGCTAAACAGATTTAAATGATTACGTTTGGGTTAGGTTGGGTTTGGGTTTTTTCAAAATGTGGTCACCCTAGTTGAAGTTGGTATTCTCACCTCTCCGTCTCTGTCTCTCCCTCCCTCAGAAACAGAGGAAGTTGGTCTATTCCCTGTTACAGCACAATGACTCCTACCTGAGGTCCCTTCCTAAAACCAGCCATTACATGGTATGTGTTCAATGTCACTTACTCCAAAACTAACTGTGACTTCAAGTGACCTCAAGACGGACTGAAACCGTGCCTATCTCCATATTTTAACTTTTTGTGTTTTAACTTTTGTCTTTTTGTGCGTAAATTAACCCCCTACTTCATCATTATACTACAGCGTCACACAAACGTAACAGATCCAACAAGCTTGAAACTTTTGAGCTTGTCGATCTACTTTTGCTGTTGTTGCATTTGAATCCTGAAAAGTAACAGTTTTGGACATATGAGTTATCCACCCGACAGATACGATATATATATATATATATATATATATATATATATATATATATATATATATACATTCCCACCAAATTAGCCATTGGGCCAGTGGGGCCGTGGCCCAGGGGCCCTTGGCTTTCAGGGGCCCTTGGCTCTCAGGGGTCCTTCTGGGAAATTGGACCGTGCTGTACTGGGTTTGAGGCCCTTCATTGGCCATTGATTTTGTTAAATTTAGGTCAAAAATATGATAAAAACACGGGAAAAAAACGCATAAATGTCGCGTGCATGCGCACTGTGGGCCCCCCAAAAAATGACCGGCCCAGGGGCCCTCATGTGGGCTAATCGGTCCCTGCCTGTTATTATACTAACCTTCCACTGTAAATGTCCACTCCTTTGTGTCTTCTTTGAGATCTTAGACCTTCAAAACAAGTTAATTCAGCATGGACATCTAAAGTCCCAGCAGGATTTAGAGGACTTCTACATGTGCATCGACTATACCTGTGGTCCAACACAACTACAGAAAAGTCTTCAAGAGATCAAGAAGAATGGTTGTGTGATATTTTCAAATGAATTCTCATTATAAGTCAGTTTATGTCATTCATTACTGCAGAGGGTCTATTGACGCAGTGGTTCTCAAACCTTTTTCATGTCAAGGATCCCCAAATTTGGCCATGGACTAGAAAGACCCTCATCTGAAAATATTTTGTGCCAGGGACCCTCATGCAAGATTTGTGTTGTTAGATAGTTTCAGAAATATAAATATAATTACCCACATTTTTTCAAGATGTTTTGAAAGTACATAGCAGATCTGTAGATAGGCTATTTTTCAATAGCCAATGTACAGTATAGGGTTAAAGTGGTTAAACTGATTTTGATGATATATTAACTCATTTTTCCTGTGACCCCCCCTGCTACACCCCTCAAGGGCCCTTGGGGGTCCTCAGACCCCACCTTGACAACCACTGTGTTGAAGAAAAAGAGAAAAGTAGCTGTAATGTTACTGTGCTGTGACTCCTGTGATGTTCACAGTGGTTTGTGGCAGATCTACAACTCATCTGATGACTCGACAGAAGACGCGTATATTACCCAGAAGTTCCATCCTTCATGAAGACGGAGGGTACGATTCCCTGCTTCAGGTTAACACTACAAAGTAATAATTCTACCAACTACTGCCCTACAAAGTAATAATTCTACCAACTACTGCCCTACAAAGTAATAATTCTACCAACTACTGCCCTACAAAGCCAAAGTGCGGAGGATCAAATTGATTAAAAAAAGGCTTTAAAGTGTTTCACCGTGCCTGGCTGGCCAGCCAAACAGGCTACCGGTACATAAGCGATATTACACTAATTGTTTATCTGTTGATGAGGTCATTGTTTATCCCCCCCACATCATGAAGGATGATTTGACCTTCGAGACAAACATACATTAAAAAACGATCAAAACATTTAGTTACTGCACTTTGCCTTTCATTATAGTTTCATGACAAATCTACATTGCATACTCTCTCATTTTCTTGCACGTGTGTGTGCATGTGCTGGAGATACAGAGTACAGCTTGAGTTCGTATAGCTGTCGGAGATAGCCTTTTTTGTTTTTTGAACGAAATGGACCCTTTGTACACTACAGACTACTGGGAGGTCGGACCAGCGACATTTTGCCCTCATTTGTAAACTCAACTTAAATTAACACTGAGGAATGTATAGTGTAGATTGGGGTCTCATCGATAACAATCATATCACACTGGGAAATGAAAAAGGTTGAGAAGCATTGATGTAGAATAGTGTGCTGGTCAAACCCATTGGTGGAAAGTACATTTACTGAACTACTTTCTGCTCTTGTATATTTTCAAAAGATTTACATACATCTTGAAACTTTATGGGATGATAATAATAATAATAATAATAATGAGTACTTTCACTTTTGGTACTTTAAGTACAATTAGTGCCAAATATGTTTGTAATTTTACTCGATTCAAATGTGAATACAGAACTTTTCCTTATATTTATAATATATATTTCTATATTGTGGTATTAGTACTTTTAGTTAAGTAAACGATGTGAGTTCTTCTTCCTACCACTGGTCAAACTCCTGGCCTGTAGAGAGAGACCCCATACGGTCTGTGTTTGTGCTTCCCTTCCAGAACAAACACAGATCGCTCCACTACAGCTTGTCTATATAGCATGGAGCCTCGTTCTGGGAGAGAGGCCTTTGCTCACGTAGAAGTGAGTTGACCAAACACCATCTGACCCCTCTGTTGTGGAGGCTCACCTCCTCTAACTGCTCCCCCGGCTTCCGCAAACATCACCCAGGGGGAAAATGCCTTAATTATGTTTTCTACAAAAGCGGCGCAGCAATTGGGCAAGTGGTGTCACGTCACGCCGGGTTGGTGTTTGGAGAGTTTACTAAATTTTAAAGCTTTACAGGCCATTCCAGACAAACAGGGCTGCTCTGTTTGCCAACAAAAAAAAGAGAAATCTGGCTGGGCTGTTTGGTATACAGTACATTAATGCCCTACTTCATTCATACTACAGTGTCACACAAAAGCATCAAAAGTAGCAGATCCACAAGCTCTTTCGGGCCACGTCTCGAGCTTGTAGATCTGCTACTTTTGAATTTGAATCCTGAAAAGTATGTTTTAGACATTCAACCCGAAAGTGACGATGTATTATTATTTGATACACATGCTTGAGATACATTAATGAAGAGCAATTATGAGGACAGGAGAGGAACAAACCATTGTGAAACCTTTGCATTGGCGCTTATGGATCAAAATGCATCGATAGCACAAGAAACATCCTTCTGTGTGTTGTTTTTTTGCTTGGGCAATAATTCGTGCAGCATAAAGTACCTTTTGGTTATTGAGATATATCAGACGGACCTCTTTCAGGTCTCCCTCAAACAGTCTCCTGTCATTGTCACTCCCATCAACCATGCAGGACCTTTGACTTTTACATGTCGTGGGTGTATGATAGAACAGTGTCGGCTACTGTCACCCCTGTTGTCAATTAGGGCTGAAGCCTGTTTATAGTCTAGTAGCCAGCCCATAGAGCCCCATTGTGAACCCGGACATGTTGAGTACACCAAGGTTTTATTTTAGAAATGTTTAGTATGGGTCCCCAGCATGTAGAAACTGCCGGATGCTAACTTGCATATGTTGAGCAATTTTCATAATTGGCATAATATGTGACCATACCATTAACAACCTATAGAAGGCAAAATATTCAAAATGTCATCATGCTTTATGTAGCATGTGACATGTCAAACTAGGGGGTTTTCATGATGCTGAATCCATTCCAAGCATTAGTTTGGGTGGGCATGGCCATTTTAAGCCCAATTAGTGTTTTTTTGCAAAACTAATGCTTGGAATGGATTCAGCATCATGAAAACCCCTAGTTTTACATGTCACATGCTACATAAAGCATGATGACATTTTTAATATTTTGCCTTCTATAGGTTGTTAATGGTATGGTCACATATTATACCAATTATGAAAATTGCTCAACATATGCAACTTAGCATCCGGCAGTTTCTACATGCTGGGGACTCATACTAAACATTTCTAACATAAAACCTTGGTGTACTCAACATGTCCGGGTTCACTTTTTGGCTACTAGACTATTAGTAGGACATGCATGTTTAGTAAGGGCCTGCCACCATGCTCTGTACATTGGCCTAAGGACATTAGGAGCCCAGTAAGAAGGCTAGTTGAAGGCTTTCCGCTGACAAGTCTTCTGTTAGTGTGAAATCTCACCGTGCCACAGGCAAACATGGTAGACCGACAGTCCCCCTTGCCCCCGGCTCAGCTGTGTCAGAGTGCATTCCCCACGTCCACGGCAAATACCCCAAATAAAAGTCATGAGAGCGCAAACCTAAACATGGAGACGGCATGAGACCTTGCTTATCGTCTATGTCGGGCAGAAACTAGTTTTTCTTTTTCTCTTTTTATATAAATCAGTGCTATTGAACACCCTATACGTCTGTGTGTGGGTTTTACAGACGAGAAACAGTCTAAGTCCAAATTTCACTCTGACCCCTCCACAAAAAGGCCTCGTTGTCCTGAACCCTTATCTATCATTTATACATTATGGATCAATAGTGTGGACTTAGACTGTTTTTCGTCTGTGGCATTCAAATATTGAACCAATGGGAAGTATTAAAAAAGAGCTTCTGACTAAACCTCCTATAACTCCATTGGTTCCTCAAACTGTCAGACAAACCACTTATCGCCAACTTTGGAGATATTCTTTGTTTTGGTTTTTTTCATCATTGATTACAATGCTATGCTAAAGTGATGATAATATAAGGTCACGTTCAAGACAATGTGACAATGTATTTAGTCGCCATACCAACTTTAATGATGTAGTATTGTGTTGTTTACAAAGTTACTATTTCAGACATGGCTGATTTCTGCCCTACAGCAGAGATATGTACATTTAGTATATGGACCAATCCATCTATCCCATCTGTCTGTTTTGATGCCAATCCAAATAACAGTTGTGATTTACTGGTCAGTCCAAGCTGTAATTTAATATATTTATGGCCACATAGTAATGGTGTCTTCACCATGTTGAATTTCACAAGTGTGCAATATTCATCTGCAAAATTAGATTGGTCATATAACATACCGTGTCTATTACTACAGTACGTCCTAACTTTGACTGGCATTTTTTGCTATTGTCAAAATTGAAAATGTGAAAGAGTTTAAGAAATGTTGAGGGTTAAAGTGCTTACGGATCCAGTATTCTCACGAATGCAAACAGTCAAAGATAATTTGCATATCATTAAATGTAATCCTATCTTAACTGATACAAATTACAATATGCCTCAATCATCTTGATTGATTGATTGAAAATTGTATTAACAGTTTGCAGAATTACAGTACATTTCAAGCACAAACTCAATATAAAGGCTGTTAACTGTGAGTGGACGACCCAATTAAGCATTACACTTGTTTACAACAGGGTCCACCATGTTCAATTCATCAAAACATTTAGAGACGTACAAATATACACTTCTATATAGACAAAGAACAGAACAGGAATTCATCATAATGGAGGTAAAAAGGGAAAAGAAACATATACAGTGAGGGGAAAAGGGGGGGGGGGTGGTGGTGGAAGGGGGGGTTCAGATTTTACGGGGGCCAGTTTCGAATTGCAGCCATCCGTAGGTGCCCTTTGAGAGCGGTTTTGAAGGAGTCAAGGGATTCGCATGTCTTAATGACTGTTGGTAGGGCGTTCCACATTTTGGTGGCATAGGAGCGAAAAGAATTTAGTCATGATCAGACCAATACCATCTCATATACTAACTGTTTTAGGCCTACACACGCACGCACGCACGCACACACGCAATTATTCGCCGGCGAAGATCATAGGAGGGAGTATAGTGTTTGACGTCCTTTTGCTTTGCTTTGATGCAGACACGTTATGTCCATATGATAATGAGCCAATGAATCATTGACTGACTTTCTGGCAACTGGTGCACTTGAACCCCCATGGCCTGATGGCGCTGAAGTAGAAGTCTGGGTGGATGTATCACTCACACACACACACACACACACACACACACACACACACACACACACACACACACACACCCTCCTTCCGCCACCTGCATGCTCTCTGCACCTCGTGGGGGTTTGTATAGATCTGTTAGCTGCTACACTGTGCTGTGAGTTACTCTGGAGTCCTGTCCGGGGCCAGTTTGCACCCAGCAGACAAAGTGTGCCGTCACCAGGGTGTGTGCTTTGCTGTTATCGGATGCGAGCCGCACCACACTATGGCTATACCTACCTATACTATACCTCTGAGGAATAGCAATAAGAACATTAGGAAAATATGAACAACCTGAAATGCGACGCGTGTGTCAAGAGGTGAACAAGAGGGTGCTAAAACTTTATTTGAAAGTGCAGCAGAAGGATAGTATGTTCATAAGTACTTTTTTTTAATATATTGGGCCCCCTTCTGATAATGACTGTTTGATATTTTCCATTTAACTTGAGGTGCACACATCTTATAATGGCTTGTGTGTGCGTGCGTGCGACGTGCGTGTGTTTTCTCAGGCCTCCTTTACAGAGCGCCATTTTAGAAGGAGGATCTGGGACAGGGGAGGACATCATGGCAGACCTCCAGGAGGAGGAGGAGCATGAGGAGACTGAGCGGATGTTTCCTAAGGTGTGTGTCAAACCACAGCGCCCTCACCTCACACCATACACAAACACACCTGTGGGAGTTATCACTGTCTGCCACACCAGACACTCTCCCCAAATCAACGCACGTTAACCACTTAAGGCCTTTTCATAGTCTGGATTTTCGGTGGTGAGGTGACCACCGTTCCGGTGGTGAGCTGACCACCGGAGCTGAAATAACGTTGAGCGGTGGTGAGTAAAAACAGAGAGAAGGGCTGGAGCGGTGGCGGTGGTTTGCTCTTCACCGCGGCTCGTGACGTCATGTTGTAGTTCGGTGGTCACCTAACCACCGAAAATGTATGAGCCTTTAAACCCTAGATCAGTGGTTCTCAAACTTCTTCATGTCAAGGACCTCCAAATTAATATGTATTTGGCCACGTCGGACCACCATCTGAAAATGTATTACGCCAGAAGACCTGCCAGAAGAAAAGATTTGTTTCCAAACTTTTTCTAGTAAACTTTGAAAGTAGCAGATACGAGCTCACAACTGCAAGCTTATATAACTGCTATTGTCAAATAGCCAACATTTAAATGGATAAAGTGTTTAAAATGATTGTGATGCTGTATTAACACATTTTGCTGGGGGACCCCTTGAAACCTTTCCATGGATCCCTGGGGCTCCATGAACCAGTTTGAGGACCCGTTCTGTAGACCTGAGTTGCAACTGTACTTGTTACGCTCTTTTTTTCAGCCAGATAACATTTAACCCATTTTGACCTGAGATCAGATTCTAAAAATGTCTTCTACATCCTGACAGTTTTCTGAAAAAGCTATGTTTCTATGTCAGTCGTTCTTCGATTTTTCAAAAATAGCAGACCTACAAGCTCATAGCGTGCCACTCGGTGGCGCGCTATGAGCTTGTAGATCTGCTAACATAATGCTAACACCAAAGGGGGTTCCCGCCTAAAATGGGTTTTAATGGACTCAAAAATCATCTTTTCCTTGTTGTCTCCCTCATACACTTTCATTCACACATTCTAATCTAGAGTATATCAATGAAGTATCTTTCCCCCAAACTATTTTAAACAAATAGCAAAGGTGCATGCAGCTGCGCAGCATAGTCCAGGCCGTCTTATTAGTTAGAAATGTAGTCAATACATTTCTAACTAATTTGTTGATCAGCAGACTTTTTTGTGTGTTTTTTAAATTATAAAATTGTAAAGTGTTGGAATCCAATTACAGTGAGATCTGTGTTTAGTTATTGTATATTTAGTTAGGTGATTTTGCCGCTCAATGTTGGCTAAAACGAACGGTGGCCTTAAGGGCCCGGGGGGGCCTCAAGGATTACTCTAGGCCAGGGGCCTCAACTCCTATAAATCCGGCACAGCTCTCTGTCTCTCCTTCATTCAACGTGGGCTATTGATGGATTGGGTTCGGGTCTCCCTGTTCCGTCCATTAGTCTTGGACAATACGTCATGTCTCCCCATGTGTCCATCTGCTCTCTCTCAGGACTGGCGGTATCACACACTCTGAGGGACGTGTCAGATGTGGAACTCTTGTGCAAAAAGACCATGATGGAAATGTGATTTTCAGGAGACTGACATTTCAAATGTGTTGAAATTAGGACTGTGTGTAGTATCATATGGATAAGAAAAATAGTATAGAGATGGAAGGACGAAGGACACCTGAACTGGGTGCCATTGTGGCAGAATTATAAAATAACATGTCGCTTTCCAGAAACAGTCAATCTACATAGCTCACAATTTTCAACACCAGTGGTGGAATTGATTATTTTTTACTTAAGTGCAAGTATTCAATACTATTACAAGTAAAGGCATTTTTGAAAATAGCATATCTACAAGCTCTGATGCATTTTCAAATGGCCAAAATGTTTAAGGCTGAAATTGTATAATCAAAATAATTATAGTTTTCAAATCATTATAGTGGAGTAAATGTACAATATTTGCCTCTGAGATGTAGTGGAGTAGAAGTAAAAGTGCTGAAAACTGGAAATACCCTGATAAAGTAAACATAAATAACAAATAATGTAGATTACTTGAGTAAATGTACTTAGTTACTTTACACCACTCCAGGACAGAGACACACTGTTGTTCGACGAAATATACACCAGGATTTAGCTCGAGAAAGACGTGGTTTCTGCTGGAATAATACTGAAGATGCTGAGATGGGACAAGCATGCAGGAGCTTCTTTCCCACACCTCTGTGTTGAAATGAGCCTGCCCGCCCTGGGCAAACAGAAGCTGAGGCTAGCTGGAGGGAGAGCAGAGGAAGGCAAACAGTAGGCAGACCAGACTGTCCAGAGCCCGCTGGAGGCCGGAGGGGGCATCGTTAGTCACCAAGAACTTAAGCCCCCATGCTGACAAGGACTCCCAGGATAGGGAGTTGGGGAGAAGAACATTGTCAGATGCACCGCTACTAGTGCTACTATGATTATATGCCATGTGCTCTCTCCATCTGCACAGAATCATATGCGCGTGCGTTTGCAGGGGTGTGTGTGTGTGTGTGTGTGTGTGTGTGTGTGTGTGTGCGTGCGCGTGTGCGCATGTATGTGGGGGGGAACTTCGGTTGTTTGATTAAACTTATTGGAGGTCGTAACAGAGACCCAAAAGATACATTTGGGTGTCTCCCGAGACCCAAACTACCCAAAATACAATATGAATGAATCACTTAAGAATACAAAATAGCTGATCTACAAGCTCACAACTAAACGTGTCACATCTCATATGATCTCTATTTTCACTCTCTCTTAAAAGTTTCTACAGGATTTTTTTTTTTGTAGAAAATGCAAAAAGAATATATACATATTTACTCACGACCAATAAAAATGGATTGGATGTTTGTCAGCCACTGACATACAGTTAGATCAATGATCATGGCATTGCAGGCACAGGATGCATTGCACCAGTCCCATGGCAGGGTGACAGGTCTCGCAGAGCGGGGTGTTAGAGGAGGAGACACAGGCGCCAACTGAGACACCGGGGGCTGCTAGCTGTGGGAAACCACAATCACCTTAACACCTCTCACTCTGTCACCATGGTTACTGTACATTGTACACCGTCGCTGTCGGGGAGAGAAAACTATTATCTTCATATTCTAACTTTTTATGTGTGTGTGTGTTTTCTTTCCCGTAAATGAACGCCTTACTTGATTATACTACAGCGTCTCACAGAAGTAGCAGATCTGCACGTTTTGAGCTTGTAGATGTGCTACTTTTGATACTTTTGAATTTGAATCCCGAAAAGTTTTGGACATGTGAGGTTAATTCCACCCGACAGACGATGTCGTCGCTGTCAGGCGAGAACCTTGTATGTCCAATAAAGGCTACTTTTCAGGAAATGGACAAAATAAGTTAACCTGTGTAAGTATTTCCAATTGATCCAATGTAGTTATATTTGGTCACAATCTCCTGTTAATACTTTTCATTGTTTAAATATATCAATGCCACAGATTTAAATTGAAAAGAAGCAGCAAAAACAGTAGCAAAAACACTTTTGCAAGACGAAGTAGGGCATTAATTTATGAAAAACTAAAAAAGATTCTTCTGCTTTTTCCATTATAAACCACTTATGAGTGTAAGTACAAAGTGTTATGTGTCACCCACAGATGAAGGTCCCTACGTTTGTGACCCTGCAACCCAGATTTCTGAGGAACTTACAGAGGAAAATGCCACATGTGGTAGGTATGCAAAAATGACTTATCTCTGTCTGTCAGACAGTGTGTGTAGCAGCACAACAACAGAGGGAAAAGCTTTTTCCCCTTCTTATGTCAAACCTAGGTTATTCCTGCTGAGATTCCAGAGAAGAACGCCAAAGCAGAAATCAACCTGAGACGTCTGAGGCAAATGCGTGATAGATCCTTTGCCAATATGGCTTCTTCCAGAAGGTTTGTAATTCAGCTAACCGGTGTGGGCAATATTATGCCACAGGCAACATGCAATAAAGTGACACGCTGCATCAACAATACATTCAGACATTTCCAGACAACAAGAGGTTCTTGTTTGTGATTAAAGGTGAATTATATAAAGTGCATATTTTATTTTAAATGAGTGTTACACAGAGTATAAATAGCTCTATGTTCAGATAATAATTGTTGCTAGGGTGTAGCTCCCTGTTTCTCCAGCTGTTTAGTAAACAGAAAATACAGTTCAGGATACCAATTTTATCCAATCAGGACAGGAGAGGGAACTGAAGAAAGATACAGGATAAACAGGTGAAATTGGAAGTGATTACACAAATAAGATTGAAACACTATAAAACTGAAGCTGATTCCTGATTGGATGAAATTGGCAACCCACCTGAAAATGTATTTTCTCTTTATTAAAGGACCACTTCACCACTTTTCAACCTGCCTTCATATAATTGGTCCTCACTAATGTTCATGAGAAAATGCCACAATTTCTTTTCTACTCAGTCTGTGTCTCATGGGAGGGCTGTGGGCAGTTCAGACACCCGTTCACCAGTGACATCATCCATGGGGAATTGAAGCTAATAGAAACTGCAGGCTTTCTATTCCTGAAAAGTTGCAATACGATAATAAAAATCTAAATATATATATATTTTTGAGTGGTGCAACCACTCCAAGGAACAGCAATGTCCGTCCTCACCTGTGTGACTATGAGTACCAGTAGGGGCAAAAGTGGCGCTGCAGATAGTGTTGCACTGTTGCCTGCTAATTACAGAGAGAGGGAGAGAGAGAGGCATGGGGAGATGGGAGTTGCACCACTCAGTTCACACGGGTTTGATTTTTATCTTTTTAGGCAAAAAAATCTGCCTAATGATGTCACTGGTGGACATGTTTCTGAACTGCCCACAGCCCTCCTATGAGACACAGACTGATGAGTAGGGGGGGAAATGGTGGTATTTTATCATGAACATTAGTGAGGACCAATTATATGAAGATAAGTTGAAAAGTGGTGAAGTGGTCCTTTAACACATTCAGGACGGGAACCCCTTTTTCTAACTATACCCTTCAAGACGGGAACCCCTTTTGGGGTTCTTGTTGCTATACAGTATATAAGCAACATAACATTATTGAATATTTTGAATAAATATTTGAAGTTTTTCAGAAAACTTAGGTCAGTATTTGGAAGGTGTTTTTATAATCGGCCTCAGTCCTAAATGGGTCATTGACTGCATGGGGGGGTCTACTTCATTCCCTCTGCAACAAAGCTCTTCACCCAAAATAATAAATCTACAAGCTCACAATGTGCCGCTTTGTCAGCTATTTCCACCGAATAATGATGTTAAAAAAGATGATCTCTTAAGGATGAAAAAGACAGGACAGAATCAGAAGCATGCAGCTCCTCAAACTGACCGGAGATTGTTTTTCTCTGCTTGCTGTGAACCATACGTGGTCCAGACTTCTGGACAGAGAGAGGCACTCACTGTACTGGCAGGAGGAGCCAAGCATCCAAGATTTGGTTAGTAACGAAAACCAACCACAACACAACACCAGAGTCCTCTATGGAAGCTCACACATAGCTGTCATACAAGTCACTGTCTTCCACATTTTGTTTTTCAGAAGACACCATGGCAACATGGCATTTGCGCTGAACATAAAATCCCCAGTATATATATCCATAGTACCAAAGTATTATATGTCATTATGACATTAATTTACAATATTATGCATTAAAGTGCTGCATATGTTTAAGAAACGTAATTATCTGTGATTTATCATTAACCAGAAAATGTCCTGTTCCCCCATAGATGTCACTTGTGTTTCTAAGCATTGACTCCAAACGAGATGACCTGAGTCAAGCTGCTGGGCCTCTTCTGCCTTCTCTGATGCAGTCCAGGAGTACCACCACCAACAATGACTCATCTCACTCACCCCAAGACCTGAACAAAATGACCTGTCCAAGGTACTGTACACCACAACCACCATTCCAAATGCTCATTTAATCCAATGGTTCTCAAATGTTTACATTTCAAAGACCCCCATAACTCTCGTGCACTCTTGAGACAGATTCACAGCATCTCACAATTCTCACAATGTGTTGTGAGCACACGTTGTGAGCTTGTAGATCAAATACTGGTGTGGAGGGAAGAAATGAGGGAGACAAGGATAGACCTGTGGGACCCTGGTCAATAGCCTAAAGCAGTAGTCTTGCATAGCCAGACAACTATTCTCAACTCCATTGGACCCTCAAAATGTCTGCTAAAGCAACTGCCTCCACCACCTCTCCCTCTCTCATGGAAGTAATTGACAATATATAAAGTTACAACACCAACTTTGATGAGGCTGTATTGCTTTATTTTAAAAATATAAGGTTTTCTTAATTTCCTGAAAAATGTATATTTTTCATTTCCTGAAAAATGAACATTTTGGAGTTATGAGGTTTCCTCCCGACAGCAGAGATATGCTTAGATGATTTATATTTATATTAGGATAAATCTTTGCGACTGTAAAGACGAAACGGAAGTGGGGAGAAGGCCCCCATTCCGCTTTATTTTTTACTCATGATAGCTCTACCGTTGTTCCAGACTGTATGATGGAAGCATTTGGAAATTGCGAGAGGCAACAGTCTGGTAACGCCTAAAACATCTATTTAAACCCTTAGGCCTTAAAGGGTTTAAATAGACGTTTTTACACATTCAACACAGAGGATTTTGATGTAAATGCGCCTTTATTTGTAAAATTGTGTGTGTGTGTGTGTGTGTGTGTGTGTGTGTGTGTGTGTGTGTGTGTGTGTGTGTGTGTGTGTGTGTGTGTGTGTGTGTGTGTGTGTGTGTGTGTGCGTGTGCGTGTGCGTATGTGTGTGCACAGCCACCAGACTCAGACTGCCTTTCGGCATAATATCGTACATGCCGGCAAAGCTGAGCCCTTGTCCATGGAGGATGTATGTCAACAAAAGCCTGTGCAGGTATAAGACATAAATATGTCAGACTGCATCATCACAGCTTGTCAGAGAATGATATCAAGGTCATCTTTTGTTTTCATTCAGATAATTGACCATGGAGTCAAGATGTGGAGCAACTATATGATACAGACACCTGAGGATAATGCCACCTGAACTTTGAAATTATGTGTTGTGTGCAACAGGCTCCTACAAGAAGTGAAACAGCAACTTGATTGTTATGATATTATCATTATAACTACAGAAGTGTGATTTTTGTAACTATTATAACACTATATAACACTATAACTATTATAACACAGTTAACATGATCTGGATTTCTTGAGTGGGAAACATTTTTAACATTTCATTGATTGATTATAAAGTCATTCATGATAACTGAAACCATAGTGTTTACCTGACAGGCAAAGTGCGCTGGGTTTATGTTCATTTGCACTTTTCATGAGAGTTCTAACTTGGTCAAATTGAAACATTAAACTGAACAACATCAACCACAACTTGATTATAGCCTTAATCTTCTCCTGCATGCTGTCAAAGTGTAGCTACAGTATATAGGCTATAAATTAAGCTAAAAGGCCTTTATGCGATTGATATTGATTGACATTTTTTATTCACAGTTTGTCAAATACAGTTCAAACGAAAGAGTACAGGTCGTCAATAAGGCCTTTAAAAACCAGAAAAAGCACTAAGACGTGTTTAGATCAGGGTCCCCCATTTTCAATTCATCAATGGCCCCACATAACAGTGGGGCGTCTTTAACCAATGGATGACAAGTTCGCAAACATCAAAGCGGAGAGATCAGCCAACCAATCTCTGTTCATGTCCTGTGGTGGTCCTCCTGTGTCGGAGCTTAACTGCTGTATATCTCTGGAGACCAATCCCAGCCTGTGCCATTGTTCTGTCAGAGCAACGCTACATTTGGACATTAGAGCCATTCGGAGGCAAATTGACTTTTCTGACAAAGCCTGTGTGATTACTAGCCTACTAAAGTCCAGGCCTGGAGTTGTTGTTGGGCAGGATGGCCACAGGTGCCAACGAGTGTCCTGGGAAGAGCTCCCAACACCGAGTGGACCACCTCCTCAGCGCCGTGCAGAGCGAGCTGCAGGCGGGCAGCGAGAAGGGAGATCCCACGGAGAGAGAACTCAAAGTGTCACTGGACGAAAACGAACTTTGGCAACAATTCAAGGAACTCACTAATGAAATGATAGTTACAAAGAACGGCAGGTAATTATTTATAACCCTTTCTGTATTGATTTCAATTTAATACTATGTGTCACTCACTGTTATTATAGGCCTAGAAGTCAAGAAAAACCCAATCGTTTGTCACCAACATTAGGCCTAATTATTGTTAGCTATGGGTCTATATTTTAAGTCACCTCACTGGGCCCTATAGACACTATGCAGTAGGCTATAGCCTACAGGCCATCATCAAACCACATTTTAAAAAATATATATATTTAATTTAAAATATATATTTACTCACATTCTTTCTATTAAGGCGCATGTTTCCCGTGCTGAAAGTGAACGTATCTGGACTGGACCCGAACGCAATGTACTCGATTCTGATGGACTTCGTGTCTGCGGACAACCACAGGTGGAAATATGTGAACGGTGAATGGGTTCCCGGCGGAAAACCAGAGCCTCAGACCCCGAGCTGTGTGTACATCCACCCCGACTCTCCCAACTTCGGAGCGCACTGGATGAAATCCCCCGTGTCATTCAGTAAAGTCAAACTCACCAATAAACTTAACGGAGGAGGTCAGGTAAAGAAGATATATATTTTTTTTTTAAACATCAGTGTCTTTGGAACCAATTATAGTTCCGCAATTTTTCAATCACCAAATGGATACCGTATATCTACATGACATCTGCATGCAGGCTATATAGCCTGACCCCGAAACATGACTGTTATCGAGCGTCTTGTGAACCATTGCTTGCATTGCATGCTATTAGAGAACTGATCTTTTTCTAACTGACAGTCTATTTGGTTTTCATTTCAGATCATGTTAAACTCTTTGCACAAGTATGAGCCTCGTATCCATATTGTGCGCGTCGGGGGCCCGCGGAGAATGATAACCAGCCACGCTTTCCCAGAGACGCAGTTTATCGCTGTAACAGCGTACCAGAACGAGGAGGTATAAGCACTTCATTTCTCGATCCAACATTAATTATCATCAGCCACTGGGTGTAACATGGACGTGCATTTGAGCGTGCGTAAAACTACAGTGCGCATTTTACGCATAGCATTTGGCATTAGGCGATGGATAAACCATTGTATAATTATTTTGCTTTTTCTTTGATCTTAGGTAACTGCTCTTAAAATCAAATATAACCCATTTGCAAAGGCCTTCCTTGATGCTAAAGAGAGGTAAGGCTGTTCGATTTGTGATATTTCACCACTTTGTTTCATAACTCATAAGGATATTTGTATTTGCTCTGAGGTGTTTCTGAATCTGCCAAAGCTTATATTGCACATTCATTTCTTCATCCAGCCGAGGTGATCACATGACAGATGATCCCAATGAAAGTCAACAGTCTTCATATTCACAATGTGAGTGAATTGATGATCATAAGCCATGTTTTCAATGACTGCATTTTATTTTTCAAACTAAAATTAATAGATGTCATCTTCTATTAATTACCTGCATTGTATTGACTTTCAATCAACATTTCAAAGACAAATATTGTACTTTTGACTCCACTACATTTCTAGGAAGGGAAAAAGTGTATCAATGTATGAATTGTTCTCCCAAGTATAAGCATGTACTTTTGAATACTTACGTATTTTTTAAGCACATCCTCCAGGCCTATATACTTTAACTCGCAACTTTCACTTGAGTAATATCTGACCAGAAGTATCTCTATTTTCTACAAAAAAAATCTACAAGCTCACAATGTGTCACATTATGTTTTGTAATAATAATCAAAATCTACAAAGTAACTAGTAGGCCTAACTAAAGTTTTCAAATAATTGTAGTGGAGTACAAAGTACAATATTTGCCTCTGAGATGTAGTGGATTGGAATTGGAAATACTCACGTATAAAGTACAAATACCTCAAAATTGTACTTAAGTACAGTACTTAAGTAAATGTACTTAGTTACTTTCCACCACTGTCAATGACCATGTGTCCTCTCATCTATATGGTGGAGCCAGTAAGTGGCTGGTTTCTCCCTGCAGGCACAGGCCCCATCTGCCCTCCCGCAAGCCCTCACAGCCAGTTTGGTGGCCCGCTGTCCGTCTCCTCGGCCCATGGCTGTGAACGTTACTCCACCTTGAGGAACCATCGCCCTGCTCCATACGCCAGCCCGTACCCCCACCGGACCAGCTCTCCCAGTGAGTACTGTCCTCTTCCCGCAGTGCAGGTTCTCTATCTGAGGGTCCTCAGACGGCTGTGAAGTGACCATTTAAGGCCTTAGGATTAGGTTAAAAAAGAGGAAAACACTGAAAAGTGCGCAAACACTCCATTATAAGTGTCCATTTGATTCCTAATTGACTGATCCCCCCCCCCCCCCCATTTATATCTGACAACAGCTGAGACCCCCACTCGTGTAGATAGGCTATTTTCCTATTACTTTCTGAAAAACTAGTTGGACTGACAAATTGTAAAAAATAATAATAATAATAATAATAAATAAAACATTCTGGACGGGAACCCCTTTTGGTGTTTTAACTAAGCATTATTATTATAGTTATACTTTAGCTATTGAAATATAGCAGATCAGGTCTGCTATTTTAGAAAAATCGTAAAAATGCGGCACAAACCTTTGAATATATATTCTTTCAGAGCGAACGTTTTTTTTATTTCGACGCCAGGCCTAAATGGGTTAAGACTTTGTGCAACATATTTCACACAGACAAGGCATCACGCCTACTATTAACCCCCCGCCCCACCCCCCCGAAACACTGCTCTAACGTAACCTTTATGCACCGAGGAATTACACCTCTTCCTCCTTGGCCATTAACTAGAAACTCAAACAAATGTGGCTGACTGGGAAATGTCTTGCATTCCTCCGGCCTTTGTGTGTGAGTAGGCTCTCACAGCTGTAAACAGCATGGGCTTCTTAGCAGAGAATGTGGGCCAGCACTTTTCCCTCAACACCTTCACTTCTCACTGTGTGAGACGGTTCATGTCTGAGAAATATACAGTACAGTACAGTACCTGCGACGTGCAGTGAAAAGAGCATGCAGGCTTCACTAAGCGAAGCACATGCCATGTCATCATATCACATATATTTCCCAGTAGCTGGTGGGTAGCTTCAATACTTTCAGAAGTGATGTAGCTTTTAAAGATATTTTTTCAGCATGCTGTGGCTGGGTAGCTTGATAAAAGCTACATCACTACATTTTCAGTGGCTTATCATAGCAAACAGATGAGTTTTGAGTGAAGTTTGTCCGTCATCAAAGAGAGGAGTCTCTATCCATTCGTAGCGTTTACACATTTTGACACTCAATATCATAACATATGCCACAGTGCCACACCCACACCATCAGCTCCAGTACTTATCGCAAGTCTCCAAACCATGCTACTCATATATGCCGTGTCTGTGATAAAGAAAGTTGTAATCCAATGGCGAGAGCTCTACCGATAGCTTGTCCAACACTGGAAATTCCTGTTTCCCAGTAAAATCCAAAGTGTAAAGACTTTCAGTGTTAAATGAACACTCTGTCACTGAATGCAATGGTTCTGCTATAGTTTTTATTTTGTATCTAATCTGAGACTAATTAGACCTATGACACCACCAGAAAGCTACAAACTCCCTGGTAAAAAATAAATAAGGCAGCAGTACATTTGGGTTATATTTTTGATTTATTGATTACTTTATTAGTCAGAAATCACATGGTACAGTAAGACATTAAGGCTAAAAGGATAACACAATTATTCCAATTCCATTGTGGTCCCTGTGTATTCAATTCATCAACATAGCATAACAAATTAACACAATAATACATGGCATCAACAAATATAAACACTGTGTACAAGGGAGAAAAATGAAAAATGCCGGCAGTGAATGCCTTTCTATGAGAATTTGCATTTACCATCCATCTTTTATTTAATGGGTAGTGTCCGGGCATTCCACATTAGCTAAGCCATGGCGTTTCTTTTTTTGAGGGGAGCTAGCCCATCCTATGTCCAGCTTTTGGTGTGTGTCCACAAACTTTGTCCTACACAAATTGACAATGAATGGAGTCTGGAGAATGATACGATGATAAGAGCGCCCCTGACTTCACACGTTGTTTTTTTACAGCTGGTTATTCGGAAAACTCCTCAGCATGTCTCTCCATGTTCTCAAGCCATGATAACTGGTCCAGCCTGCAGATGTCATCTCATTCTAACATGATGCCTATGGCCCACACCACCACCGCTACTTCCAACTCCAGGTTTGTGGAACATCCCTAAACACCCATCCTGTAGTCCAGTGTTTCCCCAAACAATGGGTCGGAACAATTTTTGGGGGGCTGCAGAACTAGCCTGGCTAATAAGCCAGACCGAATCAGCCGTTGGCAAAAATAAAATTGCCTGCCGGGGGATTACGGTCTGGAGAGGCTCAATTGTACGCCCATTTCCTACACCAGAGAACTGGTGTGGCCAATCGGGACACGGTATGCAATATGGGCGGGCTTTGGTACAGTGACGTTCAATGCTTGAGACCTTTGACTGACAGTAGCTCTGACCAATTGCGTCAAAGAGAAAATGTTTGAACCCGCCCCCCAGGAAACAAGATCCATACACAGCATCTCCAGACTCAAATACCACACGACAGTGTGATTTGAGTCTGGCTTATTAGCCAGGCTACTGCAGAACCACTTTAACGGGTCGCAACTCACAACTCCTGAGAAAATATCCAGTTTTTTGTTTTGTTTGTTTTTTACTTTCCATTGCTTGCTATGCCTAGAGATTGTAAACACAGATAAGCGGAAGTGCTTAACAGTTTACTCCACTAGAGGGGGGGAGTGGCCTCTACCCAGTAATCGGCAAAAATAGTTCCAACTTTGGGAACCCCTGTGGTATTCTCAGCTCGAGTCACTCTGTTGCATTCTGAAAGTCTGTCTGTCCATGTGTTTACAGTCAGTATTCCGGCCTCTGGTCTGTGAGTAGTAACCCGTCTCTGAGCCCTGTGTCTCAGGCTGGGGGGATGAGCGGCAGCCTGAGCTCCCAGTTCCTGCGAGGGTCGAGCGGCCACTATTCCAGTCTCTCTCACCCAGTAGCAGCCTCCCCCATCTCCTCCGGGTCCCCGCTGTATGACGGCAGTGCAGCCACAGAGGTGCATGACACGGCACAGTATGACACATCTCCCCACCACGGACGCCTAGCATCGGCCTGGACGCCAGTGACCCCTCCCTCTCTTTGATGGAAACGTCTCTCTGCTCATGTCAGAGACCTGTGACATTGTTGCATTTTGGTTTGCAGAAACTATATGCTATCACTGGATGATTTGCTTAATAATGTGCAACATTGTTTTCTCACTGAACAGTAAACAAACCAACATAAATTGTGAAAATAGCAGATCTTGAAGCTCACAAGGCCTTGCAATGTGAGGCGCTGTGAGCTTGTAGCTCGGCTATTTTCACAATATCTATCTGTGGAACAAACAAAATGTAATGCCCCAACTCCAACAATTCAAAGTGCTTGTCAGAGTGGGGGCTCCCCAGTTCACATTATTTTGGGGGCTCACGGCCTGAAAAACTTGGGAACCACGAACGATGAATGAATGATGAATTTAGCGTTGCAAAATATCTAAAGAAGTTCAATTGACTTTGTTTCCCATACCTCTTATTTGACAAGTCTTGACGTCTGATAACCTTTGTCTACGTCTCGAATTGTCACATTTCACTTTGAGATTCTCTAGACACGGTCACCACTGTTAATGTTGCACCGAATGAGTACTGAAGGTTACAACATCAAACTATTATATACCTTTATTGAAAGGATAATCCCCTTGAGATGCCTCATCTCATTTTAGAGGGGGTCCTCAACACAAATGAACAGTACATACAAATAGTACACAAACAATACAACAGTACATGCATATATACACTCAGAGAACAAAACAGTACATCCAAACTGCAAACATTATACAACATGACAGTAGAGGGTTTTTACTTCACTGAATCCATTTAGGCCTGACCTCAAAATTTAAAAACAATCTTCTAAATCCTCCATTTTTCTGAAATAAATATTTTCACGAAAAATAGCAGACCTACAAGCTCATAGCGCGCCACTCGGTGGCACGCTATGAGCTTGTAGATCTGCTATTTTTCAATAGCTAAAGCACAACATAATGCTAACACCAAAAGAGGTTCCCGCCCAAAATGGGTTAAAGCTATGACCCATGTGCTATTTAGGTTAAGGTTTCAACATACTATACCTTTTGATTTTTGAAAACCAAAGTCAAGTTTCTGAATCTGCTTATATTAAGCATAACTGTAGGACATAGCAGTGTGCAAAAAGGTGTACTGTACATACATACAGACAGTATGTTCTTAGAATGTAAGTTCTGTATAGTGTAAATATGAATGAAATTCCAATGACACATCATTATGAAGTTTACAGTGTAAATAGATAAGTAATGTTTTTTTTTATACCACAATGAGACTGAGAAAGAAAAAGCGCACAAATGATTAAAAACGTAAACAGAGTCAATATTCTTCTTTGCAATGCAGAAAGATGATACACAACTCCATACAATCTGATGTGGTGCAATAAGTAATATCAAGATCCATCTGAACTGAGCTGTACTGTACTGTACAAGCCCTCCTCCCTGGCCTCTGTGTTGTGTGTGTGTGTGTGTGTGTGTGTGTGTGTGTGTGTGTGTGTGTGTGTGTGTGTGTGTGTGTGTGTGTGTGTGTGTGTGTGTGTGTGTGTGTGTGTGTGTGTGTGGCTGCGCAACGGTGCCACTTGGTGGTCAATTTCGGACAGACGGACAGACCCAGCCAGCCAGGGACACACACTGCTGTCTATAGGAGTGTCTACCACCACTCATTAAGGAAACATGATGTAACAATTAAAATGTTGGTCTGCACCTGCAATAAAAATGCTTTGACTGCCGATGTGCTCCAGTACCTTTGAGTTTTCTGCTTGGTATATAGCAGCTGAGGACGTGTGAACTGCTTAAAACCACTCCAATTCAATCTTACAATTATGTCCTTGAAACTAGAATGTAGATAGAATGTATAGGCTAATCCTATTGCAGAAAATGTCTCTGAATGATATTTGAGTCAGTCGTTCTCACTTCTCTCATTGGACACAGATTAAAAGTGCATGACCGATTCTGTCTGGGTTTCCGAGGCTAGCCATAGATGGCGCAGAGTAATCTATTTACTACATTGTGTGTAGTAAATAGAGACCTTGTTGAAGGCCATCCAATCTCTGTACACCCAAAGCGAGAGCTGTGTCCGTGTGCTCGGGAGTAAGTCTGATTCGTTTCCGGTGGGAGTTGGCCTCCCTCCGCCAGGGCTGCGCATTGTCACCTATCCTGTTTGTGATTTTCATGGACAGGATCTCAAGGTCGAAGTCGTGGCAGAGAGGGTATACGGCTCGGTGAGCTATACATTGATGTGGTCCTGATGGCACCATCGGTCCAAGACCTTCAGCTTTAACTGGACTGGTTTGCAGTCGAGTGCTAGATCGTCATATGATGATCTAGCATCTTCAAATTTGAGGCCATGGTTCTCAGCAGTAAACCGATGGATTGTGCAGTCCAAGTAGGTAATGAGACATTACCCCAGGTGAAGGAGTTAGTGTATCTCGGGGTCTTGTTCACCAGTGAGGGGAGGACGGAGAAGGAGATCAGCCGGATAATCAGAGTAGCAGGGGCGGTATATTGTAGTTGCTGTACCGCACTGCTGTGACGAAAAGAGAGCTGAGCCAGGAGGCAAAGCTCTCTGTCTACCGAGCAATCTCCTACTCTCACCTATGGTCAATTGGTCATGAAATGTGGGTCATGACCGAAAGAATAAGGTCGCGAATACAAGCGGCCAAAATTAGTTTTCTTCGATGGGTGGCTGGCATCTCCCTTAGAGATAGGGTGAGAAGTTCAGTCACACAAGAGAGACTTAGTTGAGTCACTGCTTCTTCGCCTGGAAAGGAGCCAGCTCAGGTGGTTCGGGCATCTGGTTAGGATGCCTCTCGGGCGTCTCCCTAGGGATGTCCTCGAGGCACGTCCCATTGGGTGGAGACCCCGGGGAAGACCAAGGCGCAGATGGAGGAAACACATCGACTCACTGGCCTTGGAACGTCTCCAGGTTACTTAACTGACTGAAACTCTCGTCACAATGTTTACAGTGGTAGGGTTTCTCTCCCGTGTGGATACGCTGGTGTCTATTCAAGGCACCTAACTGACTGAAACTCTTGTTACACTGTTTACAGTGGTAAGGTCTTCCTCCCATGTGGACACGCTGGTGTGACTTCAGGGTACTTAACTGACTGAAACTCTTGTAAGTTGTTACACTGTTTACAGTGGTAGGGGTTCTCTCCCGTGTGTACACGCTGGGGCTGGTGTGACTCCATGTTACTTAAATGACCGAAACTCTTGCCACAATGTTTACAGACGTAGGGTTTCCATCCTGTGTAAGTCATCTCATGAGTCTTCACTTCTCCTGGCCGAGTTGGTTGAGTCTTGGTAAGCTGTTGAAGACGGCACGGTCTTGGTTGGTTTGTGTCTTCTTGTTTCTGGCTGTTTAGAGGGCTGTTGATCGTCTGACAGGCTGCTGAAGGGATCTGGCCATTGCTGTGCATCTGGCAGCCCAGCTCATTGTGGCCCCTCTTTTCGTATTCATGAAGGTAGACCTGAGACGTTAAGCCATATGGACGCTCTGGAAATCTGACCTGAGTCTTTTTTGGAAAGGCAAGGATGTTTAAAAGAACAGTATAGTCCTCCAATAAAATAGAACTAAAGTCAATTTATATTATAGAAGTAAACATTACTTATGATTTCCACCAGGTGGCAGAAGATGGTGCCTCCAATAATAATCCCTCACAACCTTTGCACTACCTGAGTAATCAAGCAAAGAAAAGGCGTAGATTTCGAAATGTTATAACATAAAAACACGGTTCAACTAAATGTTTTTGTTTTGTTTGTTTCTCCTTTATTTCAGTGAGCTGCTATGGTTTCTGTCGGTGCGGGAACCTCATTATGTCCAAAATTGTTAAACTTTTCAGGATTCAAATTCCCAAAATAGCAAAATAGCTTAAACCACGTCACTTTGTGGCCCCTTTTCGAGCTTGTGCATTGACTACTTTTGATGCTTTGTGTGACGCAGTGGGATGATCAAGGCATTAAAAGGTTAAAATATGGAGAATAAGAGGTTTATGCCATACAGCAACAACATGGGAGATTATAGAACATAACTCCAAAAAGGTGTGTCTGTCCTTTCCTGACAGAGATAAATTGGTTTATGACATGGAGTAGCTACTATGCAGTGCAGGGCAAAATTAAGCTGGCTGCCAATGAGTGGAAAAAAATGCCTCAACCAAAAGCAAGCTCTGCCAGTGGTAGGAGAGCCTATTCAGCACACAAGATCAAAGGTCAACTTGTAAAGACATCCTTACACCCCCACACCACAAAACAGAGGACTTCACATCTGCATGCCAGTGGTGGAAAAGTACATTATTCAAGTACTCTACTTAAGTACATTTTCTTTTCTTAGTTTACTTGATAGTGTCAGTTTTTCAATACTTTAGTTTAGAGTCAATCAATCTTTATTTCATGGCGGTAGCCAGTTCGAACCCGGGCTCCCCCAGAGTTAGTGTCGAAGTGTCCTTGAATCAAGACACTGAACGTCTAATTGCTCCTAATGTGCTGGTTGCATGGTTTCTGCCGCCATCGGTGTATGAATGCGTGTGTGAATGGGTGAATGTAATGCACAATCTATGTAAAGTACCTTGGATAAAGGAGCTATATAAATGCACCATTTATCATTTACCAATAACAAATAAAAACAATATAGGGAACAACACATAATAATGTAATGAATTGCATAATGAATTGCATTTTTATAGCGCTTTTCTATGCACTACGTGCCTACTCAAAGCGCTTACAATGGCTCATTCATTCATACATTGGGAGGTGAAGCGGCAAACAGATGATGCCAGCGTCCTCACTTCCCACATTCACACACCAATGGTGGCAAGCGCACACCGACCGACACATTGGAGGCAATGTGGGGTTCAGTGTCTTGCCCAAGGACACGACATGTAGACAGGAGGAGCCAGGATTCGAACCGCCGACCCATGGATCATTGGACAACCTGCTCTATCTCCTGAGCCACAGCCGCCCTTAAAACAGCAATAAAAACATATAAACATAGACACTCTCTCCAATGTCCAGAAGCAGGAAGAGTATATACCCGAGTAACCCGATGCTGCTCTTCTTAGGCATTATGATTTCATTTATTTTTTTGGAGACATTCAACCTCATCCTAAAACTGAACATTAGATTCCTGAGAACAGCATCCAGAGTGGGAACACCACTGTTTACAAACAGTTGGCTGGCACTTGTGCACCTCAGGAGGCTCAACAGGTTTCTGAGAGCATCGTTATAATGCCACGGTCCCGCAACTTATTATATTTACCTTTACTGTAACTGCACCACAAGTGGGCAGTATACAGTGGTGTACAGTAAGCTTTAAAGAGGGCGATCTTGACATCATCAGTACACTGGAGTAGACGTCAGAGTCTACTACATTACATCTAGGCCTACACATATTGTAGACCTACATTTTACTCCACTACAATTTTTGACAGCTTATACTAGTTACTTTGTAGATTTAGATTATTATAGGCAATTATACAGTACAAACTGCTTTCTTTGAAAAAACAAGTACTTTTACTTTGGTTCTTTAAGTAGGCCTATATTTTGATGCGAATTCTTTTGTACTTTTACTCAAGTAAAAGTTTGAATACATGCCTTTCATTTGTAAGTATTTGTGGTAATGCTCGAGTAAAACAAATCTTCCATTACCGATTTCACCCCCACAGGCAAATGAAGAGCCACACAGACATGTGCATCTGCACAAGCACACAGCTAATCCAGTAAGGCATGACAGACACACTGATGTCTATAGAGAGCATCTATCAACTCAAACCTCTGCGCATGTCTCCAATGCCCTGTTTTATGGGTCATATTCCATGTGTGTGTGTGTGTGTGTGTGTGTGTGTGCGTGTGATGTGTGTGCAGCCCTATATGTGATGATGTGAAAAGATAGGCTATTGTTTGAGAAAGGGCTGCTGCACCTTGCTGATATACTGTAGGATTCAGACAGGCCAGGTTCATTATCTATGTCTATGACCTCATTGTGGGCAATTCAACTTCCCTCGTTAATGGACAGTAATCTCCCCCCCCCCCCCCAATATAAACAAAGAGTTTGGATGCATGGGGGGTTGCTTTGTAAAGAGGTTTTATGCAAGACATGAACAGCTATCAAACAGACTCGCGAAATGTTTCCACATTATTTCTAATATTTTAAAATAGCAGGATCTATAAGCTCCATAGATCGGCTATTTTCAAATATAGGTTCAAGTGGTTAAACCCATTTTGATGCTATAGGCCTGTAACTCATATATTTGCTGCATGGGACCCCCTGGAACCCCCTCAAGAACCCACCTGGGGGTCCCCAGACCCTATATAACCACTGTAGGTCCAACACGATTTTAAGCATTTTGAAGAGACATCGCCTAGCCTTTTGGCACAATATCATGTTGCACATATTATGTCCCAGTGGTATGGCTATAGATATAGAAAAATGGGGAGAAACATTCATCATCATCATTATATTGAATAATGTCACACTTGAGGGCGCGCTGAAGGCAGCACTGAAGGAAGCACACTTATGTGCACTTAAAACC
This sequence comes from Electrona antarctica, assembly GCF_951216825.1. Classification (NCBI taxonomy): domain Eukaryota; kingdom Metazoa; phylum Chordata; class Actinopteri; order Myctophiformes; family Myctophidae; genus Electrona; species Electrona antarctica. The sequence goes on from NC_136791.1 coordinate 10,084,209, forward strand.
TGCGTATTAAAAACATAAAAGTTAAAGACAGGAAAGATAACGGGGCGTCCTGCAAAAACCTAAAAAGCCTCGAAGGCAGGGTATTTCTCTGTCTAATAATCCCATTATGATCCTGTTGAGAGAAAAAAATAAAAAGCCTCCTTCTGTTTAAGGCAGCAGCATTGACGCAAGCATCTGTTGACGTCAGTAGCTGCAGTGAATGGGGGGGGGGGGGGGGGGGCGGAGAAGTGTTTGCCTTCACAAACCACCGCCAACGAGCGTCACTGCTAGCTGGCATGAATTCATTCTAAGCTAGAGGCTGATGCTGAAAACTGACACGCGTAAAAGCATGGCTTCTCTCGGCTGAACAAAGATTTGCCTCAAAACCTCAAAACTATAATAGCCAATAGCCTAGGAGGATCTCGTTAATATTTTACGAGCGGCATTGAGAAACGAACCCAGATGTAGTAATTGGAATATGTAGCCTAGCCTATATGATTATATGATCCACTATTGGCGATGCGGTACAATCATAAATAAATAAGTATGAGACGGGGGGAGGGTGGGCTTTAGCTCAACAGGTGTCATCTGGTCGCTGGACAGGAGAAAGTAAAAGTGAATGTAAAAGTCACCATTAGGACTTCAAAACACAAAATGAAAACTTATTTTTAATCAAGTCAGTTGAGTAGGCTACTCGAGTCCTGAATGTTTTTCAGATGTTTTGTATCCTGTGTGCACGTGACGTGTGGCTCTATTTGTAACTGTGTGAGAGCGCAGTGTCAGTGCAAATTAAATGGGTCAAGTAAAATGACGGGTCAAAGTACAACAATTTTTACATCAGGACTTAATAGTTAGGCTACCCGCTACTGTGTGGTGGACTGGTGGTGGTGACTGGTATCCCGATCCGTCTCTCCGGGCTGACTGAGAGGAGGGGGAAAAAATACCACGGACACAATTGTAAGCCAAGCTGGTTGCGTCATTGCCCCCTCCACTACGCAAGTAACTGCCAGTGATACTCCGAGTCCATGCACCATTATTATTTACAGCAAATTCTCAAGTTGCACTAGACACACGTACACTGACAGGCGGTAAAGAACAGTTGTATCATCACACTATCGCCGCGTAATAAGCTATTCGTCCTGGCTGTGGTCCTATTATAAAACCATGCACGTTGGGTCGATGTGTTTCTCCCCAGCAACTGGATTAGGAAGAAGTTTTCAGACAGGAGGACTGGGACTCGTGTCAAACACAAGCAGAGTGTTTCCCATCATCCATCGACGAACTCATGGTGCGATGAAAGAACAGGTATTGTTGCATCTGCTTCACACCACAGCGTGTCCACTTGTACACCACCACCACCAGAGCTATTCTCCCCCTGCTTCTTCACTAATGTTGCCGGAAATCTCTGCTCACAACTCGGCGCGTGGTGGGCTCCTTGTTGTTTGTGCCATGCCGGTGATGTTATGTTACCAAGAATGATGTTTCGAAAAGGCTGGAGTGGACAGCCATCCCAGTCTCCATCACCACGGGGGACGGGGTTCTGTGTGTAGCCTCGTCACAGCGACAGGCAGGGGTCACCACAGGCGAGGAGAGTGACTTTAGGGCAGGCTCTCTCCAAAGGGTTCCCGTTGTGACGGCTGTGCGTCATCTGCCCCTGATTAGAAAACAAAAAAACTCAGAACTGAGAATTTCAAATCTCCCCCCCTCGTTCTGGATATGACGATATAGGACCCTTTCGGACAGACGTGGATATATATCAACAAGTTGTTGCATCCTGTCCGTGGTGCGTAATTTCCCCTTCCTTGCACGGGCAGGTCAGGATCATCCTCGCCCCACGTGATCAGCAAATCATCTCTGCAGAAAATGTGTTTTTTCCCTCTTCATTGACTTTATATAACCAACAAACTTTAAATCCCTCTCTATCTCTGAAATAGACGTCTCGTTGTTCAATCACCGCTGGAAGAACGCGCAGCCAGGCCTGCATGCTTCTCTCAAATCGCCGGGTCTACTCGCCAGTCCACACGCCAACTTTGCGCGCACGCAGCACAGCACAACACGCACGGAAAGAAGAGGTCGTGCAAGCGAAGACATCTGAATGAATGGGACTGCGATTTATTCGAATTTCTCTACTCCCATCCCTCTACCAGTTGCATATCCCGCCGGCTGAGAGTGTTATCGCACCAGTGACTGACTGGTGGTTTAGCGGCGGTGGACACACACCACGCCGCCGTCCAGAAAGGCAAGCGGCAAATGTCGAAGAAACGGAAAAGTCCTGATGACAAGGGCGTCGAAGAAGTCCAGGATGCAGGATGCAGTGATACTACTCCAGGTAAGTGACTGACTGGGTCCAAAACGGCAGGCTGAGAAAGAAAGTTGAATTTGTGTCGGTATGTCATGAGTCAGTGACAGACAAGGTAGTCCCATGGGACTTCTCTGTAAATCCTTACACAGTAGCATATGGCCAGGCCTGGCCAGGGGTCTTCTTAAACATGTTTCAGGCCAAGGTCCCTTAGCTGAGCGAGATGGATGAAGCAGGGACCGGGACCCCCTCATTACATAGCCTATATTGTATAAAATTGTGTTCCAGATTAAAGTTTTTTTTCTCCATAGAACTATAGAAGATGGCTTCATAGATTTGTTTAATTATATTGTATTTCCAGACAATATTTTACCACTTAAAACCTCAATATAGTACACTTGACCATTGTTCTCTGTACTTGGGTTTGCTCTTTTTCCAGCTTTTAGTGTGCGTGTAACACAAATCAAACACAAACATTAAATGCCATTGATAATGAATGGCCAGTTTTGAGTGTTTGTGTAAACACAAACATTGTCCTAATTGTGATTGGCCGGAATGAGATGATGTATGATGATGCATGATCCCTCACTTCACACAGGTGTGATTTTATTTCCTTCTACATCAAACTTCTTTGCAAAAAAAGAGCGAAGCAATATCTTCAAGCTCACAACGCCTCGCTGTGAGCTTATAGATCTGCTATTTTGGCTAATGTTCCCCTCAGAATTTGATGCTAGGCTTGAATTGGTTAACGGGGGGGGGGGGGGGGGGAATACGAAGATTTGGCGGACCCCTATAGTTGAGGACCGCCTAGGGGTCCTGGACACTGTTGAAGACACCTGATCTAGGCCACTGTTTCTCAATGTCGGATCTGGGAATCCCCAGGGGTCCAAATGGACACGTAAGGGGCCTGTAACTCTCTGAGTGAACCAAATTGACCCATATGGTCCATAAGCGTGAACTATTTGGTTCCATTTACATTCTCAGAGTTAGGCTATTATAAAATAGCTCAAGGCTCTATTGCTGATTACTTAGGTTAGGACCCACGCAGTGGTGTCCGGTTAGAACTTAAACCAGGATGCTTCGACTTCTGCCTTCTCCCTGAAGCCGACCCTCTATATATTCTCCGACCAGGCTTGTCACGATGACTAAGCCAGTTAGATCTGGTTCTACCATATCTATCTGATATCAGCACTAGGTCGGCTCGGGCCCAAATATAGGGATTGTCATACTAAACATGTCATATGTCATATAGCCCAACGTCCTAGTCAGAGTCTTCGTTACAGCTATATTAGAACACAGAGGATTTTACAGTGTAGTATCCTATATCAAATGGGGGTCTGTGGCCTTATGCATATCATTGCTGTCGGGAGGAAACCTCATTACTCCATTTTTGAGGTTTTAGATTTTTTTTTGGCATAAATCAGTGCTATTGAACACCCTTTACGTCTGTGTTGTTTCGGAAATATTGAACCAATGGAAAGTCGTAAAATGTGCTTTGGACAAAACCTCTTAACTCCATTGGACCCTCAAACTGTCTTCTAAAGCAACTAACTCCACCACCTCTCCCCCTCTCATGGAAGTAATTGACAATATCTAAAGTCACAAAACACCAACTTTGATGAGGCAGCTTTGTTTTGTTTTCAAAATATAAGGTTTTCTTAATTTCCTGAAAAAAATATATTTTTCATTTCCTGAAAAATGAACATTTTGGAGTTATGAGGTTTCCTCCCGACAGCATAGATATGAAACTGGGGGTCCTTCTAATGAAAAAATCACACCCGTGTGAACTGAGTGGTGCAACTACACATTTATTGTTATAGTTAACAGATGTTAGGCATAGTGGCAAAAGATCAGATTGGAGATATTTCACTCTAGTGAACTATTCAGTTGGTTTTGGTGACGTCACTGACTAACCATAGCAACCATGCTCACCCGTACAGGCACAAACACACACGGGTACTAACAAAGCCAGTTGTTGGAGTGGTTTGCACCACTCAAAAAGGTTGACTCTGCACTTTTCACTGGCCTAGGCTAGGGGGCTGTTCCAGTCAATAGTTAGAGGTATGAAAGTTAGCCATGTCATTTCAAGATTTCCAGTATAATCTTCAGGCCAATTGGAAGCAGGTAGCCTTCTATGGTGAAATACAGTAGTATGACACTTCAGGTTATTGAACAGCTCTCATGATGACGTTACTCAGTTACTCAGTTACTGCAGCGGGCACTGCCGGGCAGGGATTCTGTGGTTACTTTAATTGCATCACGTTGCATCATATCATGGCAATAATGTATAGGCAATAATGGAACATAATATGCCTTTCTCATGTTGGTCTTTGTTAAGTCCCCATGAGTAATTCACCTTGTAAAACGTTTTCAAATGTTCTTTCATGCTCTCAGTATAATTTCAATACCTTATACAGTAGCTTATGATGAAGCGTACAATTTATATTGGCCTATTCTTAATCTGAGCCTTATGATAGGGTGACTCCTGTACCTATGAAACCAAAACAGTAGCACCACTTTCATGGACGGTGAATTTTACTAAAACCTTCTGAATTGTGCGTTGAAGGCAGCAAGCTGCTCTCTAATACAGACTTGGTTCTCAAACTTTTTAGCTCAAGACCCAAAAGCGAAATTACAGTAGACCCAAACTATCTAAAACCGGGACCCAAACTATCTATCGATCTACAAGCTCATAACGCGGCATGAAGCAACCTTCTTAGCGTTTTTTATTTTTATTTACTTTATTTATGGAAATTATTATTATATGAAATGCTTTTGAAATATGTTGGAATTAATTTAAGTGATGACAAGTTGTGATATAATCTTTTGAAATAATATCATAGACTATATGTTTATAATGGAAGACAAAAAAAGGGGAGATTTACTCGCGACCCATAAAAATTGGTCCGCGAACCCAAACATGGGTCCCCGAGCCACTGTTTGGAAAACAGTGCTCTAACGTACAAATGGCCCTTGTGTGTGGTCTAACCGGTCCTGTAGAGTTGTTGTGCACACAACAAGCATGTGTCCCGTGTGTTGGCTCTGTGTCTTTTTTGGGTCTGAGCCCAAACCAGAGTTTCCCTTGGCTAACGCGGATGGAGAATGGGGTACTTCCTTATCCTGCGGCGTCTGGCATCTGTCACTGCCGACGGGGGGTGCATTCTCTAACCCACTGCTTCCCAAACACTGGGTCGGCACACCATTTTGGGTCGCGGGCCATTTTCATGCGGGTCACGAGTAAGTGTCCCTTTTTTATTTCCTATATATCTTTTTGATTTTAAGAAAAAAAAAATCACACTCGTGTGTAGTGAGGGGCGCTCGTACATCATCAAGATGTAACATGTCGATTTGCCCAGACACATATTGACGTAAATTCTCCATTCATTGTCAATGGGAATTTAATGTTTGTGTAGGACAAAAATAGCCGATTTGCTCAGACACATATGATGTAAATTCTCCATTCGTTGAATTTAATGTTTGTGTAAGACGAAAATGTACACTAATAGTTGAATATAGGAAAAAACAAATCACACTTGTGTGAAGTGAGTGGTGCTCTTATCATCATACATCATCACGTTCCGTGCTCAGCCAATCAAATCATAACAAATGTCATCCCGGCCAATCACTCACTTTTCTGCCCTCACCTTTATGATGTTGTAGCTGTACAGCCATACAGACCTGTAAGGGTCTATTTGGACCCCTGGTGGGCACAGGACCAAAAGTTGAGAACCAGAGCCCCTCCCACACAATGTATATGCCTTAGGTCAGGGCAGACGGCCCAGCAGGCCACCTGGGGCCAGGTTCTGTTTGAGGTTTCTTCCCATTAAAGGGGAGTTTTTCCCTAAATGCTGTGGCCAAGTGCTTGCTCATGGTGAAACTGTGGGTCTCTGTCTTGCCCTGCTCTATTATGTAAAGTGTAAATATGATAACCTTTTTGTTGAGATTTGGCCCTACACTATATAAATAAAATGGATTAAACTTGACTGCGACCCTATCCATGTTGTAGTGATGAGGGGGGTAAATTACTCCACTGTAGAGTGGACCTCTAGTCTGCTCGTCATGTGACTAGATACCATATTCTCAATATCAACTCTCAATTAATACCAATCAATCAACTGACAGTCAGACAGGCATTAGTCCGACAACACTGTCGCTCCCGACATGCGTGGCTGGTTACAACTAACCCATGTCAGGTTAAAACTCATCCTTGGCTTCTGACATGCGTGAATGATAGGTTAAAACTAACCCGTGGCAGGTTAAAACCAACGTGTGGCTCCCAACATGCGTGGCAGGCTAAAACCAACATGTGGCTCCCAACATGCGTGGCAGGCTAAAACTCATCCTTGGCTTCTGACATGCATGAATGATAGGTTAAAACTAACCCGTGGCAGGTTAAAACCAACGTGTGGCTCCCAACATGTGTGGCAGGCTAAAACTAACCCGTGGCTTCCTATGAGGTTTAGGGTTTGGGTTTTGGGTATAGGGTGTCGGACTAATGCCTGTCGGACTGTTAGTACGCCAGACCAAACACATGCACCCGCTGGCAGGGCAGTGAGGGCACTGCGCCAGCCAAGTAAATGGACTCTAACCCAGGGCAGAGCCAGGAGGGGCAAGAAGCACACCACCTACTTTGACGTACTGCGGCGCAACAGCTGAGCTTGAACCTGGTAGATAGGTCAGTGTGGAGGGCAGCGATCCAGGAGTCGCGCGGTGGTGCTGGCTAGACCACACTCTCGCATCGCATGCAAATTCATGCAAAAATACGTTATTCCTAAGTAGGATTATTATTCCTAAATTATTCCTAAGTAAATTCAATGGAACACCCCTTGAATTTACACTGTGAACTACGTGCACATTTCAGTGTGGATAAACAATGACTTGTTATGAATGAAGCATGTGACTTGTGAATAATGACACTGGGCATTCGGGGTGCCCTCTGCCCTGGTGTCTCACCTGGTAGAGTGCATACTATTACGGCTCACATAAACAATGACTTGTTATGAATGAGAGTGCATACTATGACGGCTCACATATCGTTGCTGTTGGGCAGAAATCTCCATATTCTAACCTTTTGTCGAGCTTATACAGATGTGCTACTTTTGCTATTTTTTAATTTGAATCCTGAAAAGTAAAAGCTTTGGAGGTCTGATATGAGGATGATATGTGAGTCCATATGATATTAGTGCAGCGATTCATCTGGCTACACAAGGCTAGCCCTTTGCTGCGTGACATATCCTTCCCATCTCTCTCCTGCCATTTCTTGTCACTCTCCACTATCACAATCAATTAAAGGCTTGAAAATGCCCCCCCAAAAATACGAAAACAAATTAATTCAATTTTGCATCGTTGGGCGCGGGGTGTGTGTATATATATAATTATATATATATATATATATATATATATATATATATATATATATGACCACATGATTAGCCGAGGGAGTAAAACCAATATCATGAGATTTATTTTGTAATTATTATCAATCCTATCCTATCCTATTTAACTTGATAAAGCCTTTTTTTTGGAAGTGGACAAAAAGGCACAAAATACAGACAATGATAATATTTTCAAGTATATAATATGACTTATGGCAGCTGTAATAGAAAGGTGGCAGCAACAGCCTCTGAAAACAGACACATCCGATGTACACTCTCTCTCTCTTTCGCCTGCCTCAATCTCGGTTGCCTCCCCAAGTGCTCAGGCTTGTGTTTTCTCATGGAGGTCGTTTTTGTTCGCTACCATATCCATGGCCCTAGGGGCCCAGGTGGGAGAGGAGGCATAGAAATGGGGGCATTGAGATTCATATCAGGACCACAAAGCAGTTATTGTCTCGGCCTCTCTGTGTGTGGCCTGGACGTGTCGATTAGAGAGCCACTCCTGCACACAGGTCTGCTCCCCTGGTGTCCCCATCCATCCAGCACTGGCCACCTAGACCCGGTCACAACAGCATATCAACCACAACGCCTAGTGCACATATGCACACAATGACAGTTCACGCGTTTGCGGCGCGCTAAATGACGCGGCCCTGAAGCATCCTGGAATATTTGGGATTGCATTTTCAGGTCAGGATACCAATTTCATCTTATCAGGATAGAAAACTCATTAAACAAGTGAAATTGGAAGTGATGATGACACATATAAATGAGCAGACAAAATTGGAACTGGAACACTATCAAAATGAAGTTGATGAATGGGCACCCTCTCCCGACTTCATACATAACTGAAAATGTATTTTACTGAACAAAACATAACCAAAACACATCACTTACCCGGCTACCTTTAAGTTAAATCTTAAATGCACGATTCAACCTGTAACAAAGCACATCTTTCTTTTTTATTTCATATACATTTTCTTTGCACAGCGCTGTTGCTACTTTTATTGAAGTCCAAAATGGGAGTATAGTTCTTCCAGCAGTGCTGGCCTGGCTTTCCCGCGGTGCAGTGCAGCATGTGTGTGTCTTTAGCTTGGCAGGGTGCCCAGGATGCTCAAAGACTTTGTGGGAGCAGAAGGAGCGCGCCGGCCTCTGTTTGCCACTCGCTTGACGTCACCAGTTTGGCCAAAGGCTCAGACTGCAAGTACTAAAACCACATGCAAGTTTGGCATGCACACGCACGCACAGGCTACACTGTGTACTGTACTGTACACAATTCATTTCGGGGCTTTGTTAACTTTTGGGGGGCATTGCATTGACTAAACATTCATTCCATATCTCCTTACCCTTTTGTCAAATGTTTTATTTAAAGTACATCATTGCCTTGAAATGTCTAAATAAACCCTTACCCTAACTATGAAAGTTAAATCCCATTGGGGTCACAAATCTTGTCTACAATTTGTCATACCATCCCCAAACAACTGGTTTGTCCAAAATATGTCCTGACATTAGAGCACCAAAGTCTGATGTCAAAGCCACAGCCCCCATGGTTATAAAAACATTTTCCAATTCAAAGAACTGTGACCTGAAAAAAATTATTGGGGTCTGTCTGTAATCGTGTATAGTATATTTATTTATTGATCTATTGCATTTGATTCGGTCTGTGATTATTTGGCAGGCTTTTATTTTCTGCCTTTTTGGATACATGTATACGTTGCTGGTGTCAGCTTATGCTTGGTCACCTCACCATATGAGTAAAATGCCTGCATGCCATGGACTCTTTTGTCTCCACCAGGCCGAAGGAATGGCCGAGACTATGTTTTGCACCCTGTCCGTCCGTCCACCCGCCCGTCCGTCCGTCCACCCGCCCGCCCGTCCGTCTGTGTGTGTGTGTGTGTGTGTGTGTGTGTGCGTGTGTGTGTGTGTGTGTGTGTGTGTGTGTGTGTGTGTGTGTGTGTGTTAGGTAATCTCCGGCACCGTTGGCTTGATCGCAGCGAAACTGTGCACACACACACTCTGGATGCGAGAGCAGAATCCCCAATTGTTTTGCACGCACATTCGCACGCACTACGTTGAGGAACAAATGCCACTTTATGCCACTTTTAATGCCTTTTATCATTGCACCACAAGGAGGCTGATTTTTGTCAAACCATTTTTTATATTACTCCTAAAAAGTTTGTCCAAACATCACGCAGATCTGTACACTTTATCTCTATAGTCAAGTGATCAAGACGGATTCGTCCGATTTTTCATATTCCTTCCTGATTGACACATTCCCAACATTGCTGGCCCACAATAAACTACCAGACCTGGCGGAGACCTGTTTTCCCTAGTTTTATTCGGAACACACAGTCAATGGGATATTTGAATGGTAAGATTTCTTTGTGACCCAGCAGGTTGTGGCTTCGATGTCAGGACTTCTGTATTCTGTACAAAACATCTTTCAAGAATATTTTCATCAATAGAATACTTTTTTGGCAGTTTAAGGTGCCAAAATGGATTTAGCTTGTTGGACCATGCATCATCGTCCAGAAATCTATTTCAAGTCAATATGAGTTCCTGAATCATACTTGACTTGTACAGGAACACCACATAGTGGGCTACCTTTGAACTGCAGGTCACAAAGAACTGGATTCTTGCAATGTTTGCCATTTTGACTTTCTCTTTATCTGTCCATAGTTTGTTGATGCTTTACCTCTGTTACAAACACAAGGTGGAGCCAAAGATCAAGTAAGAGGAAAACCAAGCCATCACTGCACAGTTGATTACAAACATCTTTGGTTTGAATATTTGAATGAAAGAAGTTGACTTAATTCTATCTTCAACTGCTTTTGACTTCATAGGCCAGTGTGGTACGGGGGACCCAAAATCTGTTTAACCACTTTAGGCCCAAAGTATATACATTGACTGAGCTACAAGCTGTATTATAACAACACAATTCTTGTATGTATGGTCCCTGGCATGACATATTTTCAGATCGGGGGTCCAGTGTAGTTTTTCCACCAAACATTTGAAGAAACGAAAATGTAGACCCGATTTCACCAGCAGTTAATGGATATTGGGCCACATTCCTTATTATATATTATATGTTTAGGCAGATGCCATTTCTTCGGTTTAGGCTGTTTGAGATACCATGATTGAGATTGAGACCCCATATGGGGTCCGTGGCCCCATATGTGGGTCCGACTCCTTGACATAAAAAAAGTGACCAGTGACATAGGGTATTTATTATTCACTGACTGACTTTGTGAAAAGTTTCTGAAAACCATATTCAGAATCAGAAGACAGAATATTGTTTTTTTTATTTGAGGACTGTCAAAAGAGGGTTTAACACCATTTTCTGTAGATGCAGAAGATGACACTGACTTGTATTTGACCGCTTATATTTGTTCACATTTCAACTTATTTTTTACTTTATACGAAACCATGAATAGTGGAGAGAGAGAGAGCAAAAGAGAGAGAGAGAGAGAGAGAGAGAGTGTGTGTGTGTGTGTGTGTGTGTGTGTGTGTGTGTGTGTGTGTGTGTGTGTGTGTGTGTGTGTGTGTGTGTGTGTGTGTGTGTGTGTGTGTGTGTGTGTATCTAATATGAATCTATTATATTTTACTTTTGTTGTATTGCAATGTGCTGCACGCTTGTAGATCAGATATATTGTAATTAAATAAATAAGAAACAAATCAGACAGATAATATTAATAATAATAATAACAATACATGTCATTTATAATAAACTTTACATTTGAAACAAATCTTAAATGCTACAAACAGGGTAACATATTTGTATTAAAAAAATCACAAAATTAAAAAGATTATGTAGAATAAAAGACCTGAGGCCAATTCTACAAGATTGTCTTGGTAAACAGTTTTCTGAAAAACCTATGTTGTGGTGTGCAGACTAAAATAACATTTAGTCAACTAAAACTAGACTAAAACTAAAGCATTTCAGATGACTAAAACTAAAAGGTGCAGTCAAAATCAACACTAGTATCCAACCCTGCATGTGTATAGAAGGATGTGTGCGTGTCGGCACACACAGCGAGTGCACACAGGGCTCATACGCCCTCCCTGTGTGTGTCTGGACGCGTGCGTGCGTGTGTGTGTGTGTGTGTGTGTGTGTCTGGACGCGTGTGTGTGTGTGTGTGTGTGTGAGAGTGAGTGTACGTGTTATCAGTAAACACGCACCCGTGACGTCTGGGCAGCCAAGCTGTCTCGTCCACCTCTGATGTCTGTAACGCAGAGCGACGCTGACAGGCCTGTACGTCATCGCCCATATTTCTCACCTATGATTCATACATACCCCCCCGGCCCCCCCCCCCTCCCGATGAGGGCTGCTGCTGCCATGCTGCTGGCGCGCCGTCCACACACACGCACGCACGCACGCACGCACGCACGCACGCACACACGCACGCACGCACGCACGCACGCGCACACACACACACACACACACACACACACACACACACACACAGCAGTGGTGACTGTATATACTCAGTAGAGTACATACTCAAGTACTCTACTCTAAGTATAATTTTGAGGTTTTCTTTTACTTTCTGCAGTATTATCAATTTTCAATAATTGTACTTCTACCCCACTACATCTCAAGTAGTAGGAAAATATTGTACTTTTACTCCACAAAAATAAAAGATGAATTAATTACTATATAGTTGCGTTGTAGATTTTGATTTTGTGCAAAACACACTTCAGACAGTCCTATACATTTCGGCCATTTTAAAATGGTGAGGGAGCCCTTAACCCATTTAGGTCTGACGTCAAAATTAAAAAAACGTTCGCTCTGAAAGAATATATATTCAAATAATATTTGAATATATATTCTTTCAGAGCGAACGTTTTTTTAATTTTGAAAAAAATATTATTTGTGCCGCATTTTTACGATTTAAAAAAAATAGCAGATCTACAAGCTCATAGCGCGCCACCGAGTGGCGCGCTATGAGCTTGTAGATCTGCTATTTTTCAATAGCTAAAGTATAACATAATGCTTAGTTAAAACACCAAAAGAGGTTCCTGCCCAGAATGGGTTAAGGTGAGGGAGTGTTTCTTCCTTCAAGCACCTGTCTGTGTAAACATTGAACAACATGTACTGTCACATGAAGTACAGTGACACGAGGACACGCTTGGATGGAACGCCACACAGCTGTAGCCTAAGTAGTGGCTTAATTGTGCTGCTGTGGAGGGAGCTAGGACAGTAGCTTAAGCCCGATTTCCACTACCATGGCCTGACCTCACACCACTCCACCCAACGCTGCCCACTTGTACCACCGTTTCCACTGCAAGGAATGGGGCTAAGTGGTGTCAAAGTGGTGCTAAATGAGTGCCTACAAAGTACCTAGTACTCCAGGGTGGGTCTGATGATCTCTGATCTAGGCTAAGCGGGGCCAAACACTTCATAATGCCTGATCACTCACTGACTTTTTATTATTTTATAATTATCATACATTAAAATACTTTATATCGTATTATAATCAGCTACAATCCATATTGTGTATTATCATAGTTGTGATACATTATATTGCATTATAATTACAGTTATCTGGGGTACTGCGAGGGGGTATTTTATTTTATTTATTTATATTCTTTCCTTTATACTTCGTTGCTGTCACTGGTGGACGGGTTTCTGAACTGCCCACAGTCCTCCTATGAGACACAGACTGAGTAGAAAAAAATCGTGCCATTTTATCATGATTATTAGTGAGGACCTATTATATGAAGATAGGTTGAAAAGTGGTGAAGTGGTCCTTTAAGCCTATCTCCATGCATGTTGAACTGTTTGTGTTCCCCCCCCCCCCGTAAATGAATGCCCTACTTAGCACACTACAATGTGTCACACACGGTCTAAATACTTGTCGATCTAATACTTTTGCTATATTTAACATTTATTTAGATTATTGTAACAAAACACACATTAACCGCTTTGTATTCAAAAATTGTCGATCTACAAGAGATCTGCAGATCTGCTAATTTCTAAAACGTTTGACAAAATTTGGAAATAATCAGAGTACTTTCTACTTTGGTACTGTAAGCATATTTTGATGTCAATATTCTGTTTTACTAAAGTGCAATTTTGAATACAGGCCTTTTGTGAGTATTTTTTATATCGTTTGCATTGCTTGCTTTTACTTATACAAAAAAAATAAAACAGAAAATAAATCAGAGTACTTCTTCAGCCACTGCTAGCGTGAACAGGTTAAATCTACGCACATCCATGCTAGAGATTGTGTCACAGTCGAGTGCGAGCGTACTAACCAAGAGGGCTGGGGGCTGGGGGGGGGGGGGGGGGGGGGTGTCTGCCTTTTGTGGTGCCAGTAATAATTTCTGTGTCTGTCGGTGTGTGTGTGTGCGTGTGTGTGTGTGTGAGGTGGAGGGGAGTGGTTTTTGAATGGTTGGGGTCGCCAGGCTCACGTTGCCTGCTTGCGTCATCAACCTATAAGGACCTGCCCCCCTGCGCGCGCTGCAACAGCTGTGGCTCTCATTGTTGCTACAATGTCACACACAGCCGGGCGCAGATACACGCCGCGGTGTGGATAGAAACCGAGTCCATTTACTCAGATACACGCCGCGGTGTGGATAGAAACCCAGTCCATTTACTCAGATACACGCCGCGGTGTGGATAGAAACCCAGTCCATTTACTCAGATACACGCCGCGGTGTGGATAGAAACCCAGTCCATTTACTCAAGTGCTGTTGTGCATGAGTACAATTTTGATCGGTGCTTTTTTGCTTTACTTGAGTATTCACAATTCCTGGATACTTCTGATCCATTTACATCTATATACGTCTAAAAAGGCAAATGTTGTTCTTTTTTTTTACTCCACTGCATCTATTATTACTAGTTTTCTTTTATTAATACATTTTTCTTTTATAATTATTAATCTTCTAAATTCTTGGGGAATTGCTGATCTATACACGCTCACGACGTGATCACCTGAGCTTGTAGATTGTCTTATCTTCTTGTCTTATCTTGTCTATCTTGTC
>NC_136791.1:10103845-10176345 GCF_951216825.1 Electrona antarctica
TAGTCCTACAACTACAACCTATCTCAAACCCTCACCCTAAACCTAACCTCCCACAGGGCAGCACACCTAAACCTAACCTTAACGCATGTCTAACCAATGACTAGTCTAAACTAAGTATGCACCCCAATGCTAAACCTTTCATTCGATTTTGCTCTCTGTGGTGTCTGAAAAGCACCAAGGTTTGAAGAATCTAGAACGGAACCATCTAGAACCAAAGTTCTTTAGGTGGAAAAGGGGCCATAAAGTACCAAAAGTAAAAGTACTCAATGTGCAGAATGTCCCAATCTTCTTAAAAATAGCCAAACTATAAGCTTGTAGATCTTCTATTTTCAAATGGACCAAAAAAATATATATAGTGCTGAAGTTTTTAGTGTGTTTTGTAATAATAATCGAAATCTACAAAGTAACTAGTAACTAGTAGTCAAATAATTGTAGTGGGGCAAAAGTATAATATTTGCCCCTGAGATGTGGGTGGAGTTGAAGTAAGTAATACCTCAAAATTGTACTGTACTGAGTGAATGTACTTAGTTACTTTTGACCACTAACCATGTTTTTGGCCAGGTTCATTGTTTACCTGGTTTACTATATAAAATGTATGTACACTAGAAAAGGTGCTCCTGGGAGCACAGGTCTCTGCCAAAGGTTTTTGTGGGCCAGCAATGTTCGGAATTCACCAATCAGGATGGAATATGGAAGATCGGACAGACCGATCCACGTGATCACTTAAATGACTATAGCGATCATGTGTACCGGTTTCTCTTGATGTTTGGACAACATTTGTTGTTAAATATAAAAAACTGGTGGTGCTATAACAGGTGAAAAGGGTGGCATTTCTTCCTCGGCGTAGTGGGAATGTGTGTGCTCAGTTTTACGGCAATCGGACGCTGCGTTTATGATTCGAGACATTTTGTTCAAAATAGACCAATCCTGCTCCGTCAACCAGGGAGTGTGCGTGCACAGGTTCACTTTGATGGGCCAACGGTGCCGGAGATTAGCTGCGCGCAGACGGACGGACGCACAGACAGGCTGACGGACAGGGTGCGAAACATAGTCTCGGCCACGCCTTCGGCCTGGCTGGCGGAGACAATAATGTCATTTAGATAGCATGTTGTTTAGACAGATGCTAGGTTCATTCATTGTTTATCTCGTATCGTATAGTTTCAAATGTAATTTAGATAGCAATGGTGTTTAAACAGATGTCAGGTTCATTGTTTCCCTGGTATGCTTTATCTGAGACGTGACTACACTGTTCTTTCTGCACTATTTATTTAAAGGGGAGTTTCGCACAAGCTGTTTTCTTACCGTATATCAAGACGTGTATTCATTCGTCATTGAAAAAAAAACAAAAAAAACATGCCGAGTGTTTCATAAGGAACTAGAATAAGTGCCCTTCCGGGCACAGGTCTCCACCAGGAGGATAGGAGTGTGTGATGTTTGGCAAAATGTTTAGGAGGATGTTTTCTTTTATTTGTTTTTGCAACAATTTTCTTAATTTTGTTGAGGAAATGCAGAGCCAGATCACTCATAGCATCGCTGAGGATATAATTCTGGATGAGCAGGACATGTGCAGCCTCTAGGGAGTGCGCATACAGAAGTTGTATACAAATCGATGCAGTTATAGCTAAAAACAGGAATTGGCCATGAGGCTGATTTGGAAAAAAATTTGTGGCATGTCGCCCTCGGCTTAGTGGAAATGTGCGTGCATAATTTCACGGAAATTGCTCACTGTGTTTGTGATTTGTGGCATTTTGTTCAAAACGGACCAATCATGTGAGCTTTGGAAGGCAATCTTAGCCAATCAGGATGGAAGATGGGAAATGGGGCAGATCCGTGTTGATCACATGACTATGGAGATAGTGTATACCGAATTGTGTGATGTATGGATAAAATGTGTACGAGTAATCTACAGAAATGTGTTTTGCCTAAATCGGCCTCATGGTGGCGCTATAACAGGCCGTTGAAGAATATTTGGGGCAGAGGTTCGTCGTTGGCATCCAGGGAGTGTGTGGGGAAAATTTGGCATGGATCGGGCCAACGGTGGCAGAGATTAGCTGGTAACGGACGGACGGAAGGACGGACGGACGGACACACACACACACACACACGGACGGAGTGCAAAACATACTCTCTCGCCATGCCTTCGGCCTGGTGGAGACAATTAGCGGATTTACCATCCATGTGGGTCAAACGCTAGAACTCAATTCAATTGCGCAATTGGTTTTAGTTTTTAGTTTACATCTGATCTAGATGATGTGACAGGTTAGTCCATGAAGTGTTGCTGCACTCTTCCTGGTCTACGTGTGCTGGTGTTAGACCCCTCCTACGCTTTTTTTTTTTTTTGGGTCAATATACATATTATCCACTTACTTTTGAAAAAGTAAGCTGTAAATTGGCTAAAGTTCAAACTTAATGTGGTTATTCCGAAGTAAATCAATCTGAATTAGAGTGTCTACTAAATGCCTATATGCCTATATTTGTTACCTTGCTAAATACAAAAGAAAGCTTGTAGATTGGCAATCTTCGCTATTTGTCATACAAAGAAGTACCTGTATAAAGTGTATATATAGGGTGGTTAAGAAAATGTCAGTTGTATTTTTACAAATTACTTTATTTTATTTTTTCCTAATATAGTGTAGCAGTAAAGGCTCAGCCTTGACAAAAGCCTAATATCTCTATGGCCAAGGGGGAATTACGCTTTAGACTAGTGGTTAAGATGTTGTCTTCTGCACGGGAGACCTGGGTTAAAATCCTGGGCATTACAAAACATCGCGAAAAAAAGTTATGGCCATTTTTGTATACCACACCATAGACAACCAATATAAGGCAAAATGTTGCATGCTACTTTAAGTAGCATGCAATGTCAAACTAGGGGGTTTTCATGATTCTGAATCCATTCCAAGCATTAGTTTTGCACGAAAAACACTCCTTGGCCTAAGAACGGCGATAGCCGTCATCTCAAATGTGATGAGGTCAGCACATTTGATATGGCCGAATTTAGGCCAAGGAGTGTTTTTCGCAATATTTCCGGCAGAGCAGACCTCTCATTCTGTGGACCTTAATGTCCAAATGAATAGAAAAAATGTTGGTGCTGGCTCCCCGGCTAAAAGTATTCAATCAATCAATCAAGCCCTGGTGATATGTGTTTTGGTTTAGGTGCCTAACTGGACCTGCATCCATGCTATAGTAGGCGTCACACATCATGTAATAATGCATCTGAGACTGGCTTGCATGAACAACCATAAACTTCCTCATGGGTTTTTGTCTGATCTATTATGATAGCAATTATTATTCGATCAGAATGATGATTATTCATAGAGGCCAGGCAATGATTTGTGGAGAGAGAGAGAGAGAGAAATAAACAGAAAAGATTGCAAATTATGCACACATCTCTTACATTTTGTCCTTGAATGAATGACAACAGGTGCATTTGGAGATGATCTGCATTATTGAATGCTAATGACATGCAGGGCCATGGCTATATGTTCATATTGTCTCATATCAGACGGACACCTCATATATTACTGTATGTGCAAAACACTTACTTTTCAGAATTCAAATTCAAAAGTAGCAGATCTACAAGCTCAAAACGTGACGCTTCGCGCTTGCAGATCTGCTACTTTTGCTACTTTTATGTGACGCCGTATATGATAAAGTAGTAGGGCATTAACCCGTTTTGGACGGGAACCCCTTTTGGTTTTTTAAAGCATTATGTTATACTTTAGCTATTGTAAAATAGCAGATATACAAGCTCATAGCGCGGCACCGAGTGCCGCGCTATGAACTTGTAGGTCTGCTATTTTTGAAAAATCGTGAAAATGTGCCTCAAATCTTTGAATATATATTACTACATTTTTTTAATTTCGACGTCAGGCCTAAATAGATTAATAAGGTTTCTACTGGATTAATACGTTTCTACTGGTTTTATACGTTTCCTACTAGCCTACTGTTTTCTTTTTATACCCAGTGTTTCTTTTATTTATTTTTTATTTGTTAATTTTTGTGGTGGGGGACATGCAGAGTAAACAGAGGCTGTAGTGTACAACGTCGGGTGGTTATTGAACTAGTTGTGTGAGCCGAGCTGTGAAGATGTGCATAACTCTCCTCCTCCCCCCTCCCCCCAGGGACCCTGTATTTTCATGGGCCTGCCTCTGACGTCAATGCACCGGCTGTCCTGTGGATTGTCAGGGCAGACTATTCAGCTGGGGGGGAGGGGGATAGAAGTCTCGATGGTGCGTGCGTGCGTGCGTGCGTGCACGTGCGTGCGTGCGTGTGTGTGTGCGTATGTATGTATGTGCATGTGATCACTTAAGATCTGAGACGTGTGTGGCGTGCAAAAGAGTACATGGTGTACAGTGCGTCGAAATCTAAAGTGTGCTTTGCTTATAAGTGGATAAAGCCATGATGATTGAGACTGTATATATACTTACATATACATCATCTTGCGATGGCATCGCGTGGCGATGGCATCGCGTGCTTATAAAACAAGCTCACGACAGCGTACTCTGTGCTTGTAGATCTGCTGTTTCCGGCTCTGAGAGAGAGCAGGCATATCATTTATACATCCATATGTGAAGTTGAGGGTTTTCCTTTTTTTGCACTGGAGCGAGGCAGAAGCCCCCGTCGTCATGAGTGCGGACGCATCATGCTAAAAACAGCCAAGGGTGAAGAACGGTTAAGCATAGCCTGATGACTGCTTCACTCTTCACTCAGCTGTTGCGATGATGGACGGCAGTAATGCATGCTGGACTTTGACTGGCCACCATAGGGGCCATAATTGAAACGCGAAAGGAATGGCAACCTCTTTCATCATCATATCATCGTTTATGATTTCCATGCATTGCGCTGCTGCAACAACATGTGGTGTCCATTCGTTGCTAGGATGGGGGTATTTTGGTAGCGAGATTGCATTGGCCTGAGAAGTGAGCACGTTAAATGGACATGTCCAAATTGATAGCGATCAAGCGGGAGAAAGCACAGAGCTCTCTCCTGGCAGACATTTTGAGTGTTTCTGGCATTGGTTTGACTCTCAGTTCATTTGTTCCTGTTGCCTCAGATTGAGTCTTTAAATCCTTCAGTCCTTTTGTATTCGTTTTATAGTATTATTTAGTAGTATGCACCCTAAAGCCTACAGTACCTACCTACCTACCTACCTACCTACCTACCTACCTACAGTAGGCCTACAGTACCTACTTACTGTACCTACCTACCTACGTGACGGTTCGTCTGTCTGTCTGTCTGTCTGTCTGTCTGTCTGTCTGTCTGTCTGTCTGTCTGTCTGTCTGTCTGTCTCACTGGTAGAATGTAGACCTGTACAAATGTAGGTGCAGAGAATGTCCAAGAATGGCATACAGTGTAGATGTCCCAGAAACAACATTTTATTATCACATTTGTGGGACCTTGAAATGAAAACGTCGACCTGAATCACTGGTCATCATCTGTCTGGTTCACATCACTGGACTGTCTTCTGTTACATAATGTTGCTGTGCCATGTTGAAATAATGTTCTAACTGTTGCAGTTGTCTAACTAGCTACCTAAACATAGGTAATAGGAAACACACAGCCCTTTATATGAGCATTAATCCACAAGATAGAGCTCCCATAGCAACCCAGAACCGGCTGTAGCTTTGCTTTGTGTGCTTTGGATAGCATGCCTAAGGTACTGTATACCTATCATTTATTCTTCCTTGTGTTTTGTGGCTTTCAGGTCCAAATTAACCCTTACAGGTCTGTAACTCTTGAGTGGCGTACACATTAATGACCCTTTCAGCAGGGCCCATTATTGTGACCAGATTTGACTGAGAGCCTGTCATCGCGCAAATTCCAGCTTTTCACCAGAGGAGAAGAACGTATTATTATAATTTTTTCCTCCAAAATGAGTTAATAGCACAGGCAGACTCTTCACATACTAGAGCATGTCTGAAATAAGTGTCAGAGCTGAATTCGACATGTAAATATGAAATAAATGCTTAAACATGTAGCTAGGTGTAATGTTAGAGACCACAGAAGTGAACCTTTCAAGCCTGTTTTCTCAACTCGCTGTTTTCTGCAATACTCTATAAGCCATATCTCCAAAACTGGTGGGTCAAGCTAAACAACCAATATGTCAATTTGAAGCTATGATTCCCTGCTTTCATATGACTTGAAAAAAATGAAAATTCAAAAGAAAATCCAATGGCAGTCCCTCAGTCAAATTTGGTCAAATTTGGTTCCACTTGTACGCTCTCAGATTTAAATGAACACTGATGATTTTACTGTGTAGATTGGGGTCCAAGAGGTTACAAGAAAAGGTATCAAATGGGGGTTGAACTAATCCTTGGATTTCAAAAGGATGAGAATCCCTGCTGTACAAACCTGCCAGAACTCTGAAGATTGCTGTCAGCTCGTATGCAACCTCTAGAATCTATAGGCTACTTCTTATGACGATTTTAGAATAAAATCTCACTGATGTTGAAGATTAGGGCTAACAGGACTGCAGCTTTTCTGAGGGAAAACCCCAAAATCCAAATAATGTTTTGACTGGAAGTCTTGGGCTTTGTCAATGTGTCTCCTGGTGGTGTTGTCGCACGGTATAGTTACAAGGCTAATGATAAGAGACATACGAAGTGAGGATTGCTTGTCACTGCAGAGAGTTCCCCTGTACCGAACGCTCTTCATTTAGAGTCTGGAACGACACATCACTGCAGAGAGTTCCCCTGTACCGTAGGCTCTTCATTTAGAGTCTGGAACGACACATCACTGCAGAGAGTTCCCCTGTACCGAACGCTCTTAATTTAGAGTCTGGAACGACACATCACTGCAGAGAGTTCCCCTGTACCGAACGCTCTTTATTTAGAGTCTGAAACGAGTCAAACGACACATCACTGCAGAGAGTTCCCCTGTACCGAACGCTCTTCATTTAGAGTCTGGAACGACACATCACTGCAGAGAGTTCCCCTGTACGGAACGCTCTTCATTTAGAGTCTGGAACGACACATCCCTGCAGAGAGTTCCCCTGTACCGAACGCTCTTCATTTAGAGTCTGAAACGACACATCCCTGCAGAGAGTTCCCCTGTACCGAACGCTCTTCATTTAGAGTCTGAAACGACACATCACTGCAGAGAGTTCCCCTGTACCGAACGCTCTTCATTTAGAGTCTGGAACGACACATCCCCAAAGCAGAGAACGGAAGCTGTCATCTGTTCATCATTTCCGTTCACGAAAATATATTTTTATTTCGATTTCTGATAAGCAGCAAGCCATACATGTTCAGTTCATTCTGATTCATATTTGATCGGTTATAAAGACGAAACGAAAAGAGGGGAGGAGCTTTATCCTCTGATCATTTTCAGAGCTCCTGTGCTCCAGACTGTACGACGGAAGCATTTGCTAATTGTGGGAGGCAACAGTCTGTCTGGCGAGACTAGTTCCCTATAATGGCCGATATTCCTTTGCCTGCCTCTCCCCTCAGACAGAGTCTAAATAAATATAGGGTATTTATTTAGACTTAACTGTCTGTTGTACTTATGTTTTCTGAAAACCTTCAAATTTGTGTGTGTGTGTGTGTGTGTGTGTGTGTGTGTGTGTGTGTGTGTGTGTGTGTGTGTGTGTGTGTGTGTGTGTGCGTGCGTGCGTGCTGCTACATGTAGGCTATAGCAACTAATGAGACACAGAGGTACAGTAGCTCCCGTATTGAAAGTAGCTAATTTCTGCCATCTTATATTATTTGATTTGTCCCTTTTTTTGACAAATCAAGTCCAATGTTTGACCAGTTTTTATAGTATAGTTTTGTTGATTACTTTTGACCACTTATATGGTTGACCAGAGCCCCTCAGGGTTCTATAAGTAATTAAGCCTTGCCGAGCTGTGAGGCCCATACGGCAGGAGCCCATCCTGTTTCTGGAGCGTGACGCAGCTTGATGTACAAGTACACCCCCTGGACATGATGCTGACGCTAGTATTGTCACATGATATACAAGTACACCCCCTGGACATGATGCTGACGCTAGTATTGTCACATGATATACAAGTACACCCCCTGGACATGATGCTGATGCTAGTATTGTCACATGATATACAAGTACACCCCCTGGACATGATGCTGATGCTAGTATTGTCACATGATGTACAAGTACACCCCCTGGACATGATGCTAGTATGTCGCAGGGGACTTACCCACCCAATCCAACCCTTGATGCTGAGTGTCAAGCAGGGAGGCACTGGGTCCCTTTTTTTTCCCTCCACAAACTCTCTTCAGTCGGGCGTCCACGGTCAAACACATATTTATTTGGCCGGGGGGGGGGGGGGGTGCTCCTTGGCATGAAAACGTTTGAGAAAACACTGGTCTAGGACGACAGAGTTGAATGGGTAAGGGCAACGAGGGGGGAGTGTTAGAGCAACAGAAGGAGGAATGAGGCGGGAGGGAGGAACAGACACGCGCCGCCGTGCCAGTGAGAACACGTTATGCTATGCATGACCCCTGACCTCGGCCTGAGCCAGCTGCCAGAGAGTGCAGAGGAATGCCAGTGATTGATGGCACACGGTCTGACGTAACCCCAGTTGATATGCAATGCATGGTCCCCCATCTGAAAAGGTTTTGTGCAAGGGACCCCCAGAAGAGAAAGGTGATTGTGTTCATAATTCTAAATGACAATTCTACATTTTCCGCACATTTTTAATATTTTTTCTAAATATTTCTAAAATAGGCCTATCAGATGTAACAACGCGTGCATCGTGGCACGAAGTGACGCTGCTTTTTGTTTTTTTGTTTTTAAAATATGAATGGATAAAGATTTTGATGCTATATTCACTTTTGCTGGGGACCCCCAGGCGTCCTTGAGGGGGTTCAAGGGGGTTCCCAGCACAAAAAGGTGTTAATATTGTATCTAACCGATTGTATCAGTTTGACCACAGTACACATGTAGATGTGCTGTTTTCAAAAAAGAAATGTGGAAAAATCCTGAAAATGTTTGAGAAGTTTTGAAAATATTTTACCATAGATTCTCTCATGGGGGTCCCTGGCACAAATTCATATCAATTTGGGGGGTCCTTAAAGCTTGATAAAGCTAGAGCAATCTAGATATGATCAGAATGTAATTCTGTTGTGCTATTTATGCTGTATCATGTTGCAGAACTGCAAGCTGTTTAGGTCCATAGGGACACTGATAACGGACATACAGAGTCTACAGGGTTTGTGAGATTGCTCCACTGAGATTGCTCTCCAGATCTGCACCTAGACTGGCCCAGTTAAACAGCCGTACTATAGATCAGTGGTTCTCTAACATTTTCATGTCAAGGACAACCAAACTCTACTATATGTGGCCTTGGACCTAGCCTCGCATAGCCAGCCTTCATCTGCCTTTGCAATGCATATTCCAGGCAGATTAAGGCCTGACTCACACGTGCACAACAGATTGATGTATAGCTGATGCATGAGACTTGTTTACTGACGCAAGCTCGCAATTCATTTCCAATGGGAGTCACATGGTTTGACACAACATTTTTGTTGTATGAGGGGGACAGTCGAAACACAGCCGAAAGCCGTACAACACAAATGTTGTGTCAAACCATGTGACTTCCATTGGAAATGCATTGGGGCAAGATGTAAACAAAGCATCCAACAATGTTGTATGCTAGATGTGAAGGTGTGAGTGAGGCCTTAGTCTGGTCCCTCTCAATTGTGGGAGGACTTCATGGCCGAAGTGGTGACGAGCCAACCAGGTTCGTCTGGAACCAGTATGCAAATATGGGACGGGACATTGCACAATAAATCACACCCGTGTGAAGTGGGGGGCGCTCTTATCATCATACGTCATCATACATCATCTCATTCTGGCCAGTCACAATTTGCGTCCTACCTTTTGTCTTCAAAGTTTGTGTTTACACACTTTTGTCTTCAATGTTTGTGTTTACACAAACCCTCAAAGCTGGACATAGCGACCCTAAAAAAATCTACTGACAGGGACGAGACTAATATCCAGTATATCACGCAGTGATATTAGTATCGCTACGCGAGGCTACCTCGGACGCATCGCACCTCGGACCCCCATCTGAAAGGATGTTGTGACAGGGACCCCCATCTGAAAGGATGTTGTGACAGGGACCCCACAAGAGACCATTTGTCAACATTTATCAAAAATATACTGTACTCACTCATAACCTTTTGCATCTTGACATGTTCGTGATAACTTTTTCAAATAGCCGAAAAATAAAATAGGGCTCAAGTGTTTCAATTGTTCCTCATTTTGCTGTGGGAGAGCTGGAACGCCCTCAAGGACCCCCAGAACCCACTTTGAGAACCAGTGGTGTAGATAACTGTTGATAAGGGTTGATGTTTTGTACTTTGAAATCCTACAAGCATCTTCACGTGGGCTAAATGTGATAAGCACAACATGTGTGCCGTGTCGTGACTATTGTCCTATACACTGATACCTTCAATAAACCAGCCTATCTATGATCCTTTCACTCCATGGACTTTATTATTGAGAGTTGTACCATAGAGTTATAAATAATAGAGACGGCAGCGGTTGCTCACCCTGCAGCGCATGAGGCGTTTTCACCCCTTCTTCCGGGTTGTAAAGGTGGTGGGCTCCGCTTTTTTTTAGGCCTATCTACGTCATAGAATTGCATTAAATTACCCATTCATTCATACGCCGATGGTGGCGGAAACCATGCAAGGCACCAACCTGCACATCAGGAGAAATGTGGGGTTCAGCGTCTTGCTCAAGGACACTTCGACACTAACTCTGGGGGAGACCGGGTTCAAACTGGCAACCTTGAGGTTACCATCCGGCCACTCTACCCCTGAGCCACCGCCGCCCTTCATTTTTTTCATTCGTTTAATCCGTAATGTTATGATAATTCTTTACTGACAGTGATAAATGCTGACTACTCGCACACGTCTTGTGATGGATGGGGGGCATTAGGTTTCAATATTGTATACTGTTATAATCATGAGTTGCCCATGTACATCTAAGTCTATGTACTTGAACTTGAGATACAGTGTACTTGATATGTATTGTGTACTGCCTGAACTGTAGCATACTTTATAGATAGGCTACGAGAGACATCTCAGCGGCAGCAAGGTCAGCCTTGCTGCAGTAGGCACGTTATTTTGTCTCATATCTTATTGTCACGTCATTATGATCCAGCACTATATATGTTCCCTGTTGTGTAATAAACTTTGTGAACCTTTAGCGTGATACTGTCTCGTGTCGCGTTATTGTTCTCCCGGGCCCGCCGCCGCAGTCGCCGTACCGAAGGAATACTTCAACCGGATTATCACACACCACCCAGCCTACACTACCTGTCTCAGAACCAGACAAGGGTCCAGTTAAGTAATTAGAGTTTACAATGTATACTATTGTAGGTTATAGCCTATGATAGAAATGGAATTGTAGAGCCTATATAGTATACTTCCTAAAAACGTCAACGCTGTCCACAATCACACCATGAGGGAGTTCCACAAATCAGATTAGGCTCAAACAAGGGGTTAAATTAATTTCGCTCTATGCCACTGAAATGCGGAACGCCTTCAAAACCGCTCTCAAAGAGCACTTACGGGTGGCTGCAAAAGTCCCCCCCCCCCTTTACTGTACATTTTTGAGGGGCTATGTCCAGCTTTGAGTGTTTGTAAACACAAACATTGTCTTAACACAAACATTGAATGCTATTGACAATGAATGGCCAGCGTTGAGTGTTTGTGTGAACACAAACATTGAAGACGAAGGTGAGGATATATCATATTGTGATTGGTCGGAATGAGATAATGATGTATGACGATAAGATCCACCCCTCACTTCACATGGGTGTGATTTAAAAACATATATATATATCCTCATAGCAGACCTTGAACTTGAACTGTTAATAAACTTTCCAATCAATCAACCAATCAATCAATCAATACAATGACTCTCTCCTCTTCAGTGATGTATAGCCTACTAGCCTGTCCACCCCAAAGCTCATTGATTGTTCATGAATGTGTTCATTCCGTCATCCATCTGGTACTCCGTACTCCCAGGTGAGGTCATTGCCCGAAATGTAGCCCTGGTCCAGAGCGTGTTCTCTAAACTCTAATGTAAAACTCGCTAACGCTCTGGAGTCTGGACGGTGGACCAGCCCGGGGGGGCTTGCAGAAAATAAAATAACTGATGGCTGACAATTAACGCGAAGTTCATCCGTTCTTTTTTCGGCAAAACGACACCCTTTGTGTGAATGTGATGATGGAGTACCAGCAGCAGCAGTAGCTTTCCAAACGGAGCTACAGTCAGCTATACGTACAGCAGCAGCAGCCTAATTAAACACATTGGAGACAGCCGGGCTGGTAGCCATTCATTCACTCAGAGATGTGGCTCAGCTCACTGAACTCAGCAGCAATAAGCGACACCGGGGGGGAACAGCAGCCAGCATCCAACCGCGCGCGCGCGCGCGCGTGTGTGTGTGTGTGTGTGTGTGTGTGTGTGTGTGTGTGACAAACACGCGCGCGTTTTTTTGGGAGAGGGGGGGGGTGGTCTACAACTAGTCAGCTGCGTGACTCTATCCCCCAAACAACTGTAGTGCGGTTGGTTCCGTTCCACTGTTTCCAACTCAAACAGTATCCTCCTCCCATTTGTGTGTGTGTGACAGTGTATGTGTGTCTGTGTCGTCGCGTCGCCCCTGTTTCTCTTCCTTCATTTTCAGCTCTCTCTCTTTCTCTCTCGCACATTCACAGTTCACACACTAGGCTCTGAGTTTAGCTATAGCTGTCTGTGACTGTCTGCCACGCCGAAGGAGGAGGAGGAGGGCGGACCGACCGACGTCTAGCTAGCTACACCTCGGCGTGGTGGTGGTCTGGTGGAGGTGGTGGCTGGTGGGAGGAGGAGGAGGAGGAGGTGGTGTGGGAGAATCTTTTGCCTTTTTAGCCGTTGCTCGTCGCGCAGCAGCTCAGCTCAGTCAGTCAGCGCCGCGCACGGCATCGTACCGCTCAGAGCAACGGTCCAACGGACCATTATTATTATATAGCACATCCATCCGGACGCGTTGTGTATGTGTGTGCCGTGCGCGCGGGCGTGCGTGTGAGCGTGTGTGTGTGTGTGTGTGCGCGCGTTCGTGCGCGCGTGCGTGTGTGTGTGTTGGGGCTGGCGTCGTCGCTGCTAAAAAACGCGCACAAGTTTTTTCTGCAGCAGAGAGAGGTGCGTCTTTCTCCCTCTCTCTCCCTTTTTTTGCGCTCAACAATCCGACATGGAAGATGGCCCGTCTTCAACAAGCTGTTTCAGAAGGTTAACGGACTGTTTTCTGGGTGCAAGTACGTACTTTTTAATTTGTATTTATTTGTATTTCTCCTTCACTTTTAAGAACATAAATAACTCCATTCTGACAGTTTAGCCTCTGTGCGTTTGAACAGAGAATATGTATGTTTGTGTTTCAATTTGCTCTCTGGTGCTCCAGTGCCTCTCTCTCTCTCTCTCTCTCTCTCTCTCTCTCTAAATTGAATTTGTTTGACTGGTGACAGAACAAATTGCCGTACACCTTATAGCTTATGAAATCATCACTATGTATGGCTTAGAGAACAGAATACATCCCTGCAGTGTGACTCTGTGAGTAACCGCTCCATTCACCAAACCTAATGAATGACAGATTGACAGCTAGGTTAGAGCAAGGGTGTGGACTTAACTGTTGGAGGTCGTAGCTACCAGTATTTCAGTGTTTTGAGTGTATACAAGTGTCTTTATTAACCCCACACACACACACACACACACACACACACACACACACACACACACACACACACACACACACACACACACACACACACACACACACACACAGGAGATATATGAACTCTTGAGACACTTGTGCTATAAAATAAGTTGCAGAGATTATACAAATGAGCTTCATTATAATGCTACATTAAACTTATCCAGGCATTTCCACTTTGACACCTAACGTTATAGCCAGCGCCATACACATCATTCCCCCAAGCTTTTAAACAAGATCAATATTTCATTACATACTTTATTACAGACAATTAATCAATGACGGCCACCGTCAGAAGAGAAGTTTCAGGGTGTTTTAAGGCACCGCAGGCCTTATTTGAGAGTCATTCATTTCAGCTTAGGTTTTTGTCATACACAGTGGTGTAATCACACACCAAGTTCTCAACTATAGCGAACAATATTGTTATAACATGTTAGCTGTGTTTTTAATCTGGCTTGCTTGATGATGCCAAAGAATACATACACATAGCATTATAATGTGGTCATGGAATGTATTATTGAGACATGCAGGTATCCAACACCCACATACCCCTATACCCTCCCCCCCCCCCCCCCCCCCCACACACACACACAGACAGACAGACAGACACGCACACAAACACACACACACACACACACACACACACACACACACACACACACACACACACACACACACACACACACACACACACACACACACGGGACAAGGACAAAGATTTCAGAATACTTTCCCACTGCAATATATTAAATCGTAAATATGCGTAACCAAGCCAAGCGATTGATGCGGTGCTTTGAAACTTTATTTGATCTTAAGCTGGCTTGTGGCAGGTGTTCATGTAAATAGATCAAATCTAACAAAAGAAACCCTCCATTTTATTATGTGTCAACAACGCACAGGATATACTGTAACATATTGGTTTCCATATAATCTGACATAAAGCATCTATTATCACTTTTCTGTGTTATTGGTATGGGTTATTATTTAAATAGCTCACACTTACAATTGCTACTATGTTTTATTTCCCAAATTGTGTTTCACAAGTGTGAGTCAACCATATTCAGTTGATCGTAGTCCACCAGGGGCCTATATTAGGCCCTCTCCACTTTCCCCTCCACACTAAATATAAATCTTGCATTGTGAGCTGTAGAGCTGCTATTTTTGCCGAATGTTCAGCCCAGAATACAGACACTATAGGGTTTATAGGTGTATAAAGGACTATATAGGGTTTATAGGTGTATGAAGGACTATGTTTACAGCTTAATATAACTTTTATCGGACCTTGTGAGTGGAAAAAACAACCTTGTTTACATCTTGAGATGACGCTCTGGACTGAAGCTGAGTTTTTGCCCGACAGCAACGATATTCAATTCATTATGACGGCTAGTGTTTTTATGACGTGTCAGTGGTTCTCAAAATGGGGTATTTGAGAGAGTTCCATGGGGGTCCCCAGCTAAAGTATTGATTTTTAGGAACTAAATGGACCCTTAAGGTGGTTGCACACCGGCCGCGTTTTTCGGAAAACCGATGGAGAAACGCAGCTAAAAATCCGAATTCGCATCCGATGCGCGCCCGGTGTGTGGAGACCTTTACAGGTCTGTAAGGGCCGATTCATACTCCTATTTTAGAGCCGAATAAAAGTCGGTTCGGCTCTGTAGAGCCTACAATGTGACGTCATTTGAGGTTCGGGGGGGCGGGTACCGTCCTAAAGTCGGCTCTTCGGTGCTACTGAAAATTTCTGACGAGCCGAAATCATTTTGGCACTACAGCGCCGAAATAGCGGTAAAATAGGAGTATGAATCGGCCCTAAGCCTGCTATGGGGGACTAATGGGTGCCAGGGAGGTCCTTGAAAATAAATTAAACACATCGAGAATCACTGCTCTCCAACTTGAATGTAAAAAATCATGTACTTCAAAAAATACACATGGAAATCCACAGAGGACACAAGCATTTGTGTTCCATTTGTTTTCTTGACTATCAATGGGATGATTACCCTCCTGTCATTGTCCCTGCAGAAACGGGGTCGTTTCAGCTGAGTCGCCCTCTGTTCCGAGGGCACAGACAGCAAATGCATTCCTCTACGGAGAACCACAACCTCGGTTCATAAATCCTGCCGTGTTGGGTCACTCAGTCTGTCGTTGCTCATGCTCAACTCTTAAAACTCAAAGTCATTAGTCCACATGAACCATAGTGTGCGTCCTTATACTGGAGGTGAACATTCCGCAAAAATAGCAATAGACGATAGTAAAATAGATCTATAAGCTCACAATGCTTTACAAGCTTGTAGATATTTAGTGTGGAAGGAAAAAAGGAGGGGGTAGATCCCTGGGGGACGCCTGTCACTGAAGTATAAGTTGAGCCCTATTACTACTGTAGTGGACTGTATGACAAATAGCTCAAGCTTGTAGATCATTTTCTTTTAAAAGGTATACATTTTAAAATCTTTTGAACGTGTAACATAACCCATATAGAGGGACGCCCAGTTTTGGGAAAGTTCTTTTGTGAACTAGTTCAGTTAACAGTTCAACAATTTAAAAATAAACTAGTTCAGTTCATAGTTCATCATTAAAAATTTTGAATTTTTTCATGGTTCCATTATAGTTTTTTGTTCTTTTTTAAATTTATTTATTTTGTATTATTGCCACAGCCCCTAGCCATATAAAACCGCATACTTTATTCCTATTGGAAATTAAGTCCAAACCTTAAAAAAAAAAAAAAACGTTGGGATTAATAAAATGACAACTTTTACAATATA
This sequence comes from Electrona antarctica, assembly GCF_951216825.1. NCBI lineage: Eukaryota > Metazoa > Chordata > Actinopteri > Myctophiformes > Myctophidae > Electrona > Electrona antarctica. The sequence continues at coordinate 10,120,313 of NC_136791.1, forward strand.
TCCATTACCATTATTCAAATTAATTCCTTATAATTCTTTTACATTTTGGAAAAAAAAATAGCTCTTTTGCAATGTGAAATGCCACCGAATTCTTAATCCTTTTCCTTGTCTTTATGGGCACACTTGTGAAAGCTGCATGCTTTTATGGCAAAAGTTTCTGAATGTTCTCAGTTCTCACAGCCTGCATATCTCCGCGTGCTGAAAATAGCTGATCTACAAGCTCGACGCACTGTGAGCTTGTAGATCAGCTATTTTAAGCACGGAACACGTTGCACGACGAAGAATAAATCAGGCATTGCTGCGCTTCACTCACTGTGGGAGGGAGATGTCTTTTGTTGGCCGTTCGGGGCGATATGGACACATACTGTACCTCCTCCACGCAAAAATAACTAACTAAGCCAGTGGTGGGCAACTGGCGGCCCGGGGGCCACATGCGGCCCCCACCTTCATTTAATGCGGCCCTCAGGTTAATGTCAGAATACTGATATAATATTGGTTTCAGCTGTTTACAATTCCACAACATGCAAACATGACCCGCTTTAATTACTTCAGTCTAAATTAGTAGCTCAATGCTTCAACACTCGTATAATTAAAGGCATTTGAAATTACATAAAAATGTTAATTTTCAGGATTCCAATTCAAAAATAGCAAAAAATAATGCAAGATTTCAATTCGAATATAGCAAAAATAGCTGAATCGCTATTTTTGCTACGACTAATATATGGCCCTCTGGAGTGAGTGTGGAAATATAGTGGCCCTCTCCATCGTCAAAGTTGCCCACCCCTGAACTAAGCTATTGGAAGCTGTTTTTCGTGGCACATTATGTTTAATCAAACAACAACAAGTTTCCTCAGTGTTTGGGTCGGGAGTCGGTTCTGTGTTTGCGTGACTGGATTATCATCATCATGCAGTAGATGCGCGCTGCACGCTCCAGTGACGGCTGAGAAAGATTAGTTAATTTGTGTCGGATAAGGGCTTATTGGTGGGTTTTCCGCTAGATATTAAAGGACCACTTCACCACTTTTCAACATCTCTTCATATAATTGGTCCTCACTAATGTTCATGATAAAACACTACCATTTTTTCTACTCAGTCTGTGTCTCATAGGAGGGCTTTGGGCAGTTCGGACACCCGTCCACCAGTGACATCATCATTAGGCAGATTTTTTTTTAAACAAGATTTGTTTTAAAATATATTTAGATTTTTATTATCGTGAGAACGATGGCTTCAACTTTTGCATTGAAACTTTTCAGGAAAAGAAAGCCTGCCGTTTCTATTAGCTTGGATTCACCATCGATGATGTCACTGGTGGACGGGTTTCTGAACTGCCCACAGCCTTCCTATGAGACACAGACTGAGTAGGAAAAAATTGTGGTATTTTATCATGAACATTAGTTAGGACCAATTATAGGAAGAGAAGTTGAAAAGTGGTGAAGTGGTCCTTTAAGGCCTGTTTAGGGTTTGTTTTAGCGGGGATTTCACCTGGAAGGCTCTATGGAAACACTCCCTCTTGAACGAAGTTGAACGTGAGAAAGTGACATTCACACGCCAGAAATGAACGTGTTCACACAATGACGTTCATCAAGTAGAAATACAGTACGTTCAGTTCACGTTGACCCAAAATATGGGTTCGCGTTCGTGAATGATCGTTCTTTCAACACGTTCAGGGACAACACTGGGGACGCCAGGTTGAAATGGTTAAAGCATGCCAGTTGTAGGCTCATCATGTCATTATCATGTGTTTGCCTGTGCATTTATGTGCGTGTGTACATGTGTATGTGCATGCATGCGTTTATAGAAATGTCCCACAGTTCTGGTTAGTATCAGAGGTCATGCTAGGGCAAAGCTTAATATGATCTGTCAGGCATTTCCCAGCCCAATTGGACGTGGAGGAATTGCTTAACTTCGTGAAGAAAGCTGCATTGTCAGTTAGGAAGTGCTCACGCTGGACATTTCCTGCCATACTGCATGCCATCTCTCATAGCACAGTTTTTCATCCTTTTGGAAGAAGTCATTCAGTATGACAGCGGTTGTATCAACTGACTATTCTGCATATTATTGTCATGCCTGGAATATGATTATGAGTGCTTGCTTGCTTGGACGTTGAATTCCATACGTAATTACATACATCCTCGCCTGGGTTAATGCCAAATAGTTCCTTTTATTTGGTTTGTCTGGACAGCCAGGAAGGCAAGCCCTGTATTAGCGTGTTGTGAAATGTGAGTTTCCTTTTTTTATGTCAGCCCCTACTACTACGAGTCTATACGACACAGCCTTGCTGCACACACACATTGTGTCGTTCCAGCGGCGAAAAGCCAGTGACATTTTCCTCAAGTACATTCCGCTGACCCTTTTGTGGGACTGGTCACGGGGTCAGGTCTTGCGGGGGAATAGGAAAAGGCCACATACATGTGGATCTCTCCAGGTCTTGTCCAAGTGTCAGGGCTCATAAAAGAGCAGTACGTGGGGATCTGTGGTTCTCATTACGCCGGGGTCCCCACTGGCCTCTCTGCTGTGGAGCTGCGGAGTTCAGCGCGGGTCCAGATGTGGGACAAGGCAACACGATCCTGCCCCTAATGTGGCTCAGGGGGACAGGGTGCAGCGCTACATCAAACCAGCCGTTGGGAGGAAGGGATGCAGTGTCTCCCAGGCAGCAGCTCCGGTCACAGTGCACGGTCACGTTAACCCGCCAATCTTGGCTCACAGTCGTAGGCCGGCTGGCCCACGTTCAAGTTTAATTAAAAGATGAGGGAGGAAAAGGCAAGCACAGATATAACATGATTTGTCGAGGTGAAGATTGTTATTAAAACACTTTTCGGCAGATTATCATCTCTCGTATTTATAACTTACCCTTGGTCGCACAGAGCACAGGGCTTTTCCTGGTTGAGTCCGAAGGTTGACCTGATATGTGACTGTATAGTAGCCGGGAGAGAGCTGCAGGTTAACTGCAACCGTACTGTTAGACTGCGGATCAAGGGACATGCTTATCTACATCTCAGCTTGCCATTTATAGCCCTCACCCTTTAAGTCTAATGACCTGGACCATGGCAGTGGAAATAATGCAAATTACATTTCCATGGAAATCTCTCTCTCTCTCTCTGTGATTCTTTCTCTCTCTGATTCTCTCACCCGCAGTGACAGAGGTGTGAGCTTGCATGTTTGTGCAGCGGTGTTTGTTTTCACCATGTGGGGGGTGTGTCTCTTTAAAGTGGTGTGATTGCTGGTGCCGGTGATATTAGCACTTTGAGGTCAGAGTGAACACAGCACTTTCTTAATATGACACCCTCGTTCGCGACGAGCGCATCGATTTGGCGGAGCCATTCATTCGTCCGTGGATTCGTCGGTGAACACACATGCTTCACCAGATACCTGCATACTGTACACTACATGCCCCTTTTTGAGCCTCAGGTGGCTGAATGAATAAATTACGACGACTGGGTATGAGTAGAGTCAAAGCCTTTTCATTTGTAAGTCTTTCTTTCCTCTCCACCACTTGCTGAATGTCAGCGTTGCACGATGTACACCAGCCCGCCCGCCCGCTAGATAAGATAAGAACCACATGCTCGTCCCACCTTCTGGCAGAGGGAGTCCCAGGCGGACCTGCTGACGCACACACTCACATGCCCCTCCCCCCCAACCCTCTACTGCCTGCCTCAGCCTCATGTCAGGAAAGTGAAAAGTAGTACCTTGGCAGTTTGCCCATGACTCTCTGCCAAACGACGAGGCGCTGCTTCAAGAGAAGTGGTCTTTTCCCTTTTTCCCTCTCATGTGCATTTATTTATCTATGTGTCGTTTGAAAAAGGGGAGAGTCTTGCTCACTGTACGTCATGGCCACTGCACGGTAAAAATAAGGCCTTCTGTTATTGACACGACTCTCCCCTTTATCCTGGAGACAAAGCCACCGCTTCGGCTATGTTGCATAGCTCTGTCGTACAAATGCAGGTCTGCTGCGTTGGAGACTGGAATGGAGATGTTTGTCGGAGCTTACGGGCAGGAACGGTTGTTGCTTCTTACCGGTGCTTTGAGCGTCATCAGTACCATGCGTAAGAAACAGCTGCGTTCCCTGTGGCAAACACCGGGAACACAACACTGCTTTGTTTGTTTGATTGTTTGCTTGTTTTCTTGTCAAGCACAGTCGCTTTAAATTGCCTAAGATGGAAGATCAGTGACTGTGAATAAAACAAAATTCTGGTAACCCATTTGGTAAAAACATGTTATTTATTCTTTTAGCTTGAGAGATTCTCTGGGTAACTAAAAGAGATGCAGAGTCAGTGGGATGACCTTTACTCTCTTACTAAATCACAACTCCAATTGCATTTCACAAAAAAAAGTCTGCGTCTGTGATACATTCACAGTACACTAAACTCGAGACTGACTTTTACACATCTCAAATTTGCAGAAGCAGCGAGTGCATAATCCGGCAACGGCATGAGCCGTGGCACTGCCGGGGGGAGGACCGGCAGCTGCCGGAGTAGGTCCGCTGCTCTGTCGGTCCGTTTGGCAGCCGAGCTCCACCCGCCGCAACTGCCGGTAACAGCCATGGCGCTGCCGGGGGGAGGGGCGGCATGTGCCGGGGGATTATGTCACTCCACTGCCGCTCCATCTCGTGGCCGCCACTTCACGCAGCAAACTGCCGGTAAACTGCCGGTAACATAACAGCCACGGCGCTACCGGGAGAAGGGGCTGCAGCTGCTGGGGAAACTGGGGGGGATTATGACACTTGACTGCCGCTCGCTTCCGCGGCAGTGCATTTGCTCCGACATGCGTTGCGTTATGGTTAGGGTAAGGGTTTGGGTTAGAGTGTCGGACTGATGCTGCCGATAGACACTACCGACTGCCGCGGGTGTTCCGCGGCAGATGCCGCTGCCGGAAAATACACTCGCGCTCTCTCCAAATTTGTGCACATTGATTTGACGTTCACAATTTGGTCCCAAACAACATCTCAAAAACTACCGGCCTGGATTGCTATTGAATTTTCTGTGCACCTTCGTGATCTCCAGAACATGGCTGGCAGAATGGATAATGTTTTCCGTGACCCAATAACTCACCGTTCCAGTTCCACTAGTGCCACCATTAGGCCAAATGATCCACTTGCACACAAGATATATCTCAACATCTAAATCAACAGATTGTCATTATAAGTTGCACCTTACTGATTTTGGTGACCCACATGGCCTTTCAATATTTGAGTGATACCAGTGATACCATGACCCAGTGGTACCATGACCCAGTGGTACCATGATCCAGTGGTACCATGACCCAGTGATACCATGACCCAGTGGTACCATGACCCAGTGGTACCATGACCCAGTGGTACCATGACCCAGTGTGACCCAGTGATACCATGACCCAGTGATACCATGACCCAGTAATACCATGACCCAGTGATACCATGACCCAGTGGTACCATGACCCAGTGATACCATGACCCAGTGGTACCATGACCCAGTGATACCATGACCCAGTGGTACCATGATGACCCAGTGGTACCATGACCCAGTGGTACCATGATGACCCAGTGGTACCATGACCCAGTGATACCATGACCCAGTGGTACCATGACCCAGTGATACCATGACCCAGTGGTACCATGACCCAGTGGTACCATGATGACCCAGTAATACCATGATGACCCAGTGGTACCATGACCCAGTGGTACCATGATGACCCAGTAATACCATGATGACCCAGTAATACCATGACCCAGTGGTACCATGACCCAGTGGTACCATGATGACCCAGTAATACCATGATGACCCAGTGGTACCATGATGACCCAGTGGTACCATGACCCAGTGATACCATGACCCAGTGGTACCATGACCCAGTGATACCATGACCCAGTGGTACCATGACCCAGTGATACCATGATGACCCAGTGGTACCATGACCCAGTGATACCATGACCCAGTGATACCATGACCCAGTGGTACCATGACCCAGTGGTACCATGATGACCCAGTGGTACCATGACCCAGTGATACCATGACCCAGTGGTACCATGACCCAGTGATACCATGACCCAGTGGTACCATGACCCAGTGGTACCATGATGACCCAGTAATACCATGATGACCCAGTGGTACCATGACCCAGTGGTACCATGATGACCCAGTAATACCATGATGACCCAGTAATACCATGACCCAGTGGTACCATGATGACCCAGTGGTACCATGATGACCCAGTAATACCATGATGACCCAGTGGTACCATGACCCAGTGGTACCATGATGACCCAGTAATACCATGATGACCCAGTAATACCATGACCCAGTGGTACCATGATGACCCTGAGAGTGTACAAATGAAACAAATGGACCGGTAAGGTTCCATTTGTCAGAGTTACAGACCTATAATTCTGACCTATCCATTCCTGGATGGACGCTCCTGGCGTTGGTGACCCTTTGGCTTTAGGCCAACATTTCCATTTGAACACAAGATAGCATGTTGATAACCTCATGACCAGACCTGTCTTCAGTTGTTAACCTCACACACTCAAAGTCTCACACGCACAACCTTCAAGCTCCACAGCGATTATCTTTTCATCAATAGGAATCAGGTGTGTAGAAAATGTCTTGTCTCTCCCGGTAAGATAACAGAACTGTATGTGGAGTGAGGGAGTCACATACTGTGTGTGTGTGTGTGTGCGCGTGCGTGCGTGCGTGCGCGTGCGATATGTCACAGTCAAATCGAAGAAGGTGCACTCGTTTTATGACAACAAACAAAATTAGCAGCTACACTAAAACAAATGCTGCCTCCTTTAAGCCCAAACCACACCAAAGGGTCGGGTTGGGACAAAACTCTTTTTTAAGGTAAACCACACAAATGCAACTCATTGAGTTGCAATGAGTTGTTTTGGTGTGGTCTACCTTAAAAAAACGTTTCTCCCAACCCGACCCTTTGGTGTGGTTTGGGCTTTAGAAGTGGTCCGAAAATTGATTCAAACGTCATTCTCAATAAAATAAATACGCCATATTATGAGCACACTTGAACAACGAAGTAGGGCGTTTCATTTACGAAAAAACATAAATAGTTTAACCCATTCTGGACGGGAACCCCTTTATATATACTTTAGCTATTGAAAAATAGCAGATCTACAAGCTCATAGCGCGCCACCGAGTGGCGCGCTACGAGCTTGTAGGTCTGCTATTTTTGAAAAATCGTGAAAATGCGGCACAAATCTTTGAATATATATTCTTTCAGAGCGAACGTTTGTTTTTATTTCGACGTCAGGCCTAAATAGTTTAAATATGAAAATACATGGTTTCTGCCCAACAGAGACGATTATAATGCCTCCACCCAATTTGGACTATTTCCTAGTAACTAGTAAGACAGCAATTTTCCAAGGATGGCATTGTCAGTCGGTTCAAACCACAGTGGTCCAGTTGGGTGTAGCCTCTTAAGGCCTTTTCACACCAAGTCAGTTTATTTCATCTGAAAATACCACACGTTATTAAAAAAATGAAAAAAATACAAGCTTATGTTATGCCCATCACAGCTCGCACAACTGCAACATTGTTTTTCCGTCAATCATTTTCTGAACCAGTTTGACGTTTTACTGTTTTCATGCATCATATGATATTTTCGCTTGGCCTTGCCTACAGGCTACATAAGCTATTGTATATTCATTGTGCTGTATCAGAAACCACCCAGGATGTCTAGTAGCAATAATAGCAAATAGTCAAACGTGTTTTCCTATGGCCAAATTGTGATGGCTTTGTGTTATGCTGTGTTTACCCAATCCTTTCCCCATCTCTGTGTGTAGTGTGTGAGAAAAGGAGACAGAGTAGACCATGCTGGTCACTATATTTCTCTCCCAAATTTATGGAATTTCTTTGATTTTTATTTATTCAGTCATGACATTCTTTTGAAAATGTTTCGAATTAGTTTCTAATTCATGAAAAACAAAAAAAAAGTTGGGAACAAAAAACAAAAGGGATATGCACTCGTGAACCATAGAATTGGGTGGCAACCACTGCTCTAGACAGATGGATGAAGAAAGAAAATAGAGGACGCTGCATGTTTTTTGACTATCCTCACTAGCTGCACAGGCTGTACTTAGACGTTTTACAGTCATAAGCAAAGAAAATGAAATTGGACAGAGGTCAACCTCACTGTGCGTAAATACTTCATTCAGGACAGTTTAAAGTACTGACGGAGACAGTAGTCTATGAATTATTTGTCTGGTATTTATATTTTAGTTGACCAGCTTCATTCAAAACAGAACATGTTCTCTCCTCTTTGCCAAAATAGGATGAACTCGATATTACAATTTCCTTTTATCTAGAAGCAACAATAAAATGTCATCCTCGCGGCTGCTTGAACTTGGTGACTCCAATTCGTTGCTGTCGGGCAGAAACATGTGATATCTCCATATTTCAACTTTTTACATTTTTTTTTCCTGAATTATTAATACCCAAATTCATCATACAAGAGTGTCTCACAAAAGTATGGAAAATAGCAGATCGCTCACAACGCGTAGCGATGTGACATGTTGGTGAGCTTGTGGATCAGCTATTCTTTAGTCTTGAAAATAAGAACGGTTTTGGACATGCAAGGTTTCTACCCGACAGCAACGATTTGCTCAAGGAAATGCTATGACAAGAGAACACGACACGAGAACAAGGAACATTAAAATCACAATTGGATTTACACAAAAAAGCTTTTGCATATTTTGCACTGCCAGTTTGCAATGAACTAAACATTATCGAGATCAATTATTTTCTATAACATTTTCAGGCTTCTTTTTTGTTTGTTGTTGCTTTATTTCGAGAGCGTAAAAAGAAGAACATGAGGACGGAGAGTTTGATTGAAAATTGTATTAACAGTTTGTATAATGGATACCAAACTGTGGAACGCTCTCCCCGCCCACCTGAGAGCCCCACAGTCGGTCGACACTTCTAAGAGAGGACTAAAAACTTTCCTTTTTACCAAAGCATTTTTATAGCCTTGACCTTATGTTTTAAATGTTCATGTTCTTTTAGATGTTTTTAATGGTGTGTTGTTTCTTCTGCTTTTATTCATTTGCTGTAGCACTTTGAGATTCTGACGAATATAAAGCATTTCAACAAAAGTACAGGTCAATACAAAATCTGCTAAGAGGATAAAACCAGAAAAAGCACTAAGACTTATTTACATCAGGGTCCTCCATTTTCAATTCATCAAAACATTAATTTAAAGATATACTTCTATGCAAAAAAATAAATCTTATAAACAAAAAAAGGGAACGTGTACAGTATAGAAAAATTCCGACGTCCCATTTCTCCGACTACGCAGATTCGCTTGCGATTAGCGTTACTGATAGGGTTAGTAATGTTAGACCAACGCGCCGTCTTGAAGCCTAATTCACACTTCCTCGGGAGACAGTGCCGTGTGCCAAAAATAGCAGGCCTGCAAGCTCACAATGAAATGTCAACCTTGTGAACCTTGTACACAATAATATAGGCTTGCTGTGAAACATCCAACACTTATAGGATATCCGATATTTTGCAAAGTACTACTTGGAGTGTAAGGAGTAGCATGTAGTCTAGAGTCTAGAGCTGGCAGCACTCAGTTTATAAATTGACAATCTGTATGTTGGCCTTTGTTTTTTATACAAGTGATTGTCTCACTGCAATTAGTGTGAATGGATGGAGAAAAAAATAACTCTTTCCACATTCTAACTTGGTGGCTTTCAATTGGGGTTCCAGGGGGTCCCCAGCTAAATTATTGTTAGTTATGAACCAAATGTAACCCTACAGGTTTGTAATTCTCATTGTGTACAAATGAGACCAATTTGATTCCATTTGTACACTATCGGGATCTCAGGGGGTCCTTGAAATTAAAGTTTGAGAACCACAGTTCTAACTCATACAGTAGGCCTACAGAAGAAAATGATGACGGTGATCGATCATATTTGCACTCGATAAGCAATGCCCTAGCCCTGGTCCAGTGCTTACAGCGAGTCTCTCTCTGACGCCCTGTGGAAGTCCCTTCCGCAGCCCTCTAGTCAGATTCTCACTCCCGTGCGCGGGTTTTCAAATACCAGCAAATAAACAAAACGACGTAACTACTCACCGAAACAAAGCCTGCTAGACCTTGGTAAAAGTCTATTCTCGTAGCTGGGAAGCGTCTCAGGTCACCAGCTTCTCTCTAAAATGCACTTTGTGCCATTTTAATAACGCAATGTACCCTGAAATTACCGGGCAGAGTCATTTCTTCTACTACGGCATTTCCGGGTTTTGCCTGCACCGATCTGGTTGGATTTATTTAATTTAATGATTAAATAGTGCATTTTAGAGAAGCTGGGGACCTGAGACGCTTCCCAGCTACGAGAATAGACTTTTACCAAGGTCTAGCAGGCTTTGTTTCGGTCGTTGATGCTCATCAAGGAAGGCAAATATGTTAGTGCACTGGGGGGGGGGGTAAATTATATAAAATAAAACGGTAATTTTTCTGGAAAATATTTTTTGTTTAAAATATCGTGAAAAATCGTATCGTGAACCTCATATCGTGATACGAATCGTATGGTGAGTTGAGTGAATCGTTAAATGCCTACTACTCTTACGTAAATTTACTTAGTTACTAGTGTCCACCACTGACTATCAGTAGTATTTACATGTCATTAAACAGTGTTTTACCTTTCCCTTTATCTCAACCACACTATTTGTGTTCTCTACCGCATTAGTAGTTCTTATTCATTATTAACCCTTAGAAGATGAAAGACGCCAATTGGCGTCTTCATCAGAATTCCGTAAATGATCAATGACGCCAATTGGCGTCTTCACAGTTTTTGATGAATCTAAACATATTAATATGCTCCGAAGCGCTGTTTAAATTCCTGAGCTTATATTCCAACTACATTACCCAGAAAACCCGTGTCACGTGACACACGTGTACGTGTTGCCATTGGAAGCTGGTCCCACCCCCTGTAAACAGTGGGGGCAGAGGGAGTCTTCATAGTTTTCATTGCTTTGCCTGTTTTGCCGTCTCGCCCGAGCGATTTTCTAGCAGAAAAAGTTTAAAGCAGTACTATTTATTTGATCGAGTTTTGTGGTAGTAGTATTGATCCATACGCGTCCCAGTCGCCTTCTCCAGGCGGAGTAGCCCTGGTCCAGTGCTTACAGCGAGACTCGCTGCTCCCTCCCTCCTTTTTTCATTGTCTCCCCATCGTCGTCCGATGAGCTATACCGGGAAACCATTGAAGAAGACGATCAACCCGGAATGTTTTGAGGTAATCTTATTGTAGAAAATGCCCTTCTATAGTGATCAGAAATCATAAGATGATCGCTACAAATAGATGCTTGGATAATTACTACTACTAGTCAGATCATGACGCCAGAATGACTCACCACGATGGCCCCCAGCCATTAGCCAGCACCAAAGGTGCTGGCTAATGGTGTTGGTCGGTGCATTGGTGCTGGCTAATGGTTGGAGGGGGGGTTGGTGTCGATCGGTTGGTTAGTGCAGTACAAATGTATCGTAGCAGGCATGCACGCATGGCAGTACAAGTATTTTATATTGTAGCGTGCCTTATAGGCGATCTGATCTTTAGAGTAATGTTCGCTCCTTTTTATTTACTGTCTACAAAGACGGAGAACAAACATGCATCGTTTACTGAAGCAACGCGTGGTTGGTTATGATGACCTTGCTACAAGGATCGGAGGGGGGACGGGGAGTGAAGCTAACAGTAGCGTATTATATAAGATCTGTATGACGTTTCATTGACGTCTGAGCTTGCATGATAATTGCATTCATTGTATATTGTACACAATCATGATTGTACATTGTTTAGTGTGTCTCCGTGTGATGATGATGATGACGATGATGTCAGATAGCCTACGTCCCCCCCCCCCCCCAACTGGCTATTGGCCGGGCTGACTACAGCTAAATGTTTATTTTTATATATTTAGAACTGGCATCAGATGAGGAGGAGGAGGATGATGATGATGATGATGATGAAGACGAAGAGTCAAGACTACGATGGAGTTCTCCGACACTGAACCGGATGCATTCATTCATTTCAGTTGTTGTTTTTTTAAAATTTAGCCTACACACACACACACCGTCAAGAACAACTGGAATGCAGTGGTTTGGGGACACTGGGGAGTTTGGGGACAACTGTTTTGTATGTAGGCCTATTTATTTTCTGTAATATTTATTATAATTGTATTATGTTAGTCATAAAAAATAAAAGACAAGCTTTTACAATGAGTTAGACCTGTCATGGCTATTTTGTTCACTATTCTGAGGTTTATGGTTTGACTAAGCGAGTTTCAACTGTGATTTACTCTGTAACGGTAGATGGTAAGAACCCAATTTTTTTGTTATAATACAGTATACATTCAAGTCTATATTTTGATACATATCATGGGCACAAAGTCATATCAAAAACAATGTCCTTGGATGTGTTTTTTATCAAAACTGTTTCTTCACAACAGGTTTTTGAGATACATGCATGAATAGACAAGGTACTGGTAAGACTATGTAAACATGGTATATATCAAAATGTGCGTTAGAATGTCTAATTTTACGCCAAAAAAGAATTGAGTTTATATGATGTTCCATTTCAGAGCTAGGGGGACTTTTAGCTGGATAGGTCAGATTGATCATGACTGACCATGCTATTTATAGATGGCAAAATATCTACAGTGGTACATGTGAGAAACTTTTTATTTTATTTTAATTGAACTAGACAACTCACCCTTTAAAATGAGATATTGCATGGCTATGTACGCCCAGCAGAAAAAAAGTTATTTAGAAAATAAAACTTCAACCGGGCATAACTTTTTTTGTTGTCCTAGAAACAGAAAACAGTGTAAATGCAGGCTCTTTTAAATGGCTTCCAACACAAGAACTAAACATTTTATCAACTCAGTTCATTTTTTTCCTGGAAGCAGACAAGTCAAGCTTTCTCTGAAGGTCTTTCGTTGTCACACATTCACAACAGAGAATTTTCAATAAATCATTCAAAAACGCCATTCTGCCATAGAGAAGTCTAAAAACTATATAGAAATCCATGAAACTCTCAAAGAGTTAAGCCATGGACCCCATGGTGATGTAACTCTTGAGTGTGAACAGAACCAAATTGACCCCATTTGTACATTCCCAGGGTTCTAGATGCATACGTTTCCATTTGGTTAATAACGGGGACTAACTTTTTTTTTTTAAATGTTTTTTTTTTGTGGCTTTCGCCTTTATTTTATTTTTTTCATGGAGGGACAGACAGTAGGCTGACAGGAAATGGGGAGAGATGGGGGGAAGACATGCAGTAAAGGCCGTCTTTTCATGTCAAGGACCCCCAGAATTATCTCTATTTGGCCACGGACCCCCATCTCAAAATATGTAGTTCCAAGGACCCCCCAGAAGCCACATTTTTGTTAAAAATGTTTGCTCTGAAATATATATTCAAAGATTTGCACCACATTTTCACGACTTTTCAAAAATAGTCTCATAGCGCACCACCGAGTGGCGCGCTATGAGCTTGTAGATCTGCTATTTTTCAATAGCTAAAGCATAACATAATGCTTAAAACACCAAATGGGGTTCCTGCCCAAAATGGATTAATGAAGGGGCTGTGAAGTGTGTGAACTCACCTGGGATTACCATTATACACGTGGATGTCATTCAAACCAAGAGCCTCTGAGCAGATAGTTAGTTACTTTCAATACTTTTATGACGAACATTGCACACGCATTTATGAAATCCCTGACATATGAGACCTTGTGTGACCTTACATACCCTTGTTGAATAAAAAGAACATTGAGACCATGTGCGTTTAATTACCCCCAATTAAAATGTCCATAAAACGGAGGAACACCTGTTGGACCTTTGTTGGACTCTCCATGATGCCCCTAGATCACTTAAAGAGCAGCTGAAATGGAAAATAATCATGTTTCTTGCACTTTTCGCACACTGACATGCCCATACTGTACTCTATATGGACATCTCTGTATCTGTCAGTCCACGTCCTTTTTATGCAGACACAAGGTATGGACTCTGTGGGCTAATTTTTCATCACCGCTAAACCCCTTATCCCTAAACGTCTTTGCCTTTTTTTTTACTAATTTGCTAAAAAAAATCACACCCGTGTGAACTGAGTGGTGTAATATAGCCTGTCTGACGTAATGAAATCATGTCTGACGTAATGAAATCACACCCGGGTGAACAGGGTGAACATAGCAACCATGCTCATTTTTTCTGCACAGACTAACAAAGCCAGTTGTAGGAGTGGTTTACACCACTCAAAAATCATGTCTGACGTAATGAAATCACACCCGGGTGAACAGGGTGAACATAGCAACCATGCTCATTTTTTCTGCACTAACAAAGTCAGTTGTAGGAGTGGTTTACACCACTCAAAAAAAGAATTAGTTAAAATGGCCAGTCTACAAGCTTATAACGTGTCAATGCAGATTGGCTAGTAGAACTATTCAAAAATGTTTTTCAAAATAGTAAAAAAAGACAAAGAAGTTTAGGGATAAGTGGTTTAGCGGTGACGGAAATGGAGCCCCTTATCTTTCAGTACTTATATGGAGATCCCTGATCTCATCAGTGTATGCCCAAATATGGGCATGCTCCCCTATGGAGACACTACAGGGCTGCTAAGATGGCAGCCGGACGGTGCGTTACAAACACTCCCATTTTTAGGCCTGACGTCGAAATAAAAAAAACGTTCGCTCTGAAAGAATATATACCTATTCAAAGATTTGTGCCGCATTTTTACGATTTTTCAAAAATAGCAGACCTACAAGTTCATAGCGCGCCACTCGGTGGCGCGCTATGAACTTGTAGATCTGCTATTTTTCAATAGCTAAAGTATAACGGAATGCTTGAAACACCAAAAGGGGTTCCCGCCCAAAATGGGTTAAACCGTAAAATAAAATATGGATCTGAAAACATTTAACGCGCCCAGGGGGGGCGGCCTGGTTCTGGCGAGCCATCCACAGGGTGTCCCTCTACTGTACTGTACTGTCATTGTACTGTAACAACCCGAATCATATACACTTTGTGTGTGTGTGTGTGTGTGTGTGTGTGTGTGTGTGTGTGTGTGTGTGTGTGTGTGTGTGTGTGTGTGTGTGTGTGTGTGTGTGTGTGTGTGTGTGTGTGTGTGTGTGTGTGGCTGCGCAACAGTGACACTTTGTTGTGAAAACCAACCAAACGCTATTTGACAGACAGACCCAGCCAGGGACAAACATAGCTGTCTATAGGAGTGGTTGCAACACTCAAAAATCACACTTGTGAGAAGTGAGGGGTGCTCTTATCATCATACATCACATTCCGTGCTCAGCCAATCAAATCATTTCTGTGGATATATTCAGACCAATACAACCAATTGTTTATACTTATGTACACTATTGGAGTTAAATTAACACACAGGATTTTGCTGTTTTGGAAGTGCGAGAGCTGAACAGGGAGATGCAGTGCAGGGACATTGGGTCTGTTGTGGTTCTTTTCAAAAACCCAGGGTGTGGTGATGTGTGCTGTAGTCAAGACAAGTGTTATGCAACAATACCTCACTGCCTGAACCCAGGCTCTGGTTTTTACACAGGAAACCCATGGCTGACTCAGGCGGTAAACTCTTTGCCAACTAGGCTCAAGCCTCTCACAAACATATTGTAGCCTATATACTGCCCAACAATAGTGGGTACAGTATCCACTCATGCTACCCATTACTATAAATGTTACCACTTAAACCCCCTCTAAAAAAGGACCTGAGTTGCAATTATACTGTACATCAGAATATCGTTGCTGTCATGCATTTCTTTTGAACTTTCAGTGTTTTGTTGTTGTAAATGAACGCCCTACTCGATCATCCTACACCTACAGCGTCACACAAAAGTATGAAAAGTAACAGATCTACAAGTTTGAAACACGCCACGCTTTGAGCTTTTGCTATTTTTGAGTAATTTTTGTTTTTAACAAATGTTTTTTGTTTTAAACCCCCGACCATATATGTAACTCTTAAAGTAGTAGTAAGTAGCCTTGTCGAGCCATGAGGCCCATAGGGCAGGAGCCTATCTCCTGTTTCTGTAGCGTGAGGCAGCTTGATGTACAAGTACACCCCCTGGACATGACGCTAGTATGTCGCAGGGACTTACCCCCAATCCAACCCTTGATGCTGAGTGTCAAGCAGGGAGGCACTGGGTCCGATTTTTAGAGTCTTTGGTATGACCCGGCCGGGGATTGAACCCCGATCTCCCCGTCTCAGGGCGGACACTCTAACCACAAGGCCACTGAGCTGGTAAAATAACTATTAAAGTGGATAAAGTATAATTTCACTGTGCACCGGCATTAAACGATTTCCCTTCTAAAGTGTGCTTATGTGAAACCCTCAAATACATGCTAGCTTTGACACGCGTACATTTGGGCTAATGAAAGTGAATGGAGAATGATGAACGTCATAAATGGGTTTGTTCCAACAAACAGGCTCGAGGATCAGCGAGATGTTTTTTTTTTATGACGTGCCAACAAGAGTTAGAAGGAGACGTTTCGCTCCTGGTTCACCACATTCCTCTGGGATGATGAGGAGCCGCCGGAACGGGGCCATTTTGTTTGTACAGTTTGGTTATTAATCACTGTGATTACCGCCGATAAGACGACGGTGTCTGACTGTGCACATGTGAGATGTCACTGGTAGTCTCTGGTGGAAAGTAACCAAGTACATTATACACAAGTTCAAGGTTCAAGGTTAGCTTTATTAAGTACTGTACTTAAGTAAATTTTTGAGGCATTTCTTACTTTACTGGAGTACTTCCAATTATCAATAATGTTACTTCTACTTCCATTACCATTGGCTTCAGCCTAAACCATTTTGGTCTAAAAAAAAAAAAAAAAGTGTAAAAACGAAAAAGTGTAAAAACACGACGAAATGAATACATGTTTTTTTTATGACCAAAATAAAACTGAGCTGAAATTAACTGAATTACATCTTAATGACAAATATTGTACTTGAAAGCCCTAAACACATCAAAGGGTCAAGAAGACGGTTTTAGCGTTGTCCCTGCGGTGTGATATGTCTTGTTGAACGTTGACCCTAGTGATTCAACGCATGGAATTCAATGGCCCAAACCACACCAAAGGATCCAGACGGTTTTAGCGTTAACTCCTTGCAACCGTTTGGACCCAAGGAGTTGCATGGTGACCCCTTGGTGTGGTTAGGGCTTTACTCCACCATAATGATTTGAAATTTTTAGTTACTAGTTACTTTGCAGATTTGTATTACAAAATCACTTCAGACCTATATACTTTCTACAAACTCACAAACAAACTTGTGAGCTTGCAGATCTGCTATTTTCAAAGATTTTTTTAAATATATTTTATACATTTGAAAGCTTGTGAAATGGGACATTCTGATTCATAATGATTACTTATGGTACCTTAAGTATATTTTGATGCCAATACCTTTACCTTTAAGTACATTTTGAATACCGTACTTGTACTGTACCGTACTTGACTATTTCTTCAATAGTATTGATACTTTCACTTAAGTAAAAAAACTAAACTAATTCCATCACTGCTGGTATTTCAAACCATCACAGTCAGTGCTCACATAGTTTTAATTTTAATATATACTTTTTAGATATTTTTGGGGCTTTTTTTCTTAGAAAACAGTCATACTGCACACCTACGGAGGACAGGTGCGTCAGACAAAGGAACTGTAGGAATAGAAAAAAATGGAATCCCGCACACTGTCTTCACTTAGGCCTACAGAACAAAACAGCAGTTTGGGGGCTTTTTTTCCTGTCTTTAATGATAAATTGAAAGTAGGTTGACAGGAAATAGGGAGAGAGATGTGGGGGTGACATCAAGGGGCCAGTGAGGCTATTCAACGTTGAAGCGCTGGGCCCTAGTGGTAGGAGGAGGGACTACAGGCGGACCCGTGTATTCATGACCGGGAAACCCAGTGCAGCTGGGCTTTAACATTGAGCGCTCGGTTGCACTTCCGCATTTGACCACCAAAATTTGGTGGTCAAATGCGGAAGTAGACGTTCTGAGACGGTACTTCCGGCAGTCTTCCGGGTGCTTCAAAACGCCACTGAGCAACTTCCACTGACATGAATAGCTGGGGGGGGCGGAGCTTCGCGCCAGTTCAGTCTCTATCCTTTTATATACTCTATGGGTGACATGCAGCAAAGGATCGGGAGTCGAACACGGTTTGCCAGCCTAGGTGCCCGGACCGCTAGGCCAGCCTGGGCCATGCTCATGTATTCTTTAACCCATTTTGACCAGAGATCAGATTCTAAAAATGTCTTCTACATCCTGACAGTTTTCTGAAAAAGCTATGTTTCTATGTCAGTCGATTTTTCAAAAAATAGCAGACCTACAAGCTCGTAGCTTGTAGATCTGCTATTTTTCAATAGCTAAAGCATAACGTAATGCTAACACCAAAAGGGGTTCCCGCCCAAAATGGGCTAACTCAAACATTCGCATTGCTTTCCCTTCCCCTTGTTTCTTTCTTGATGACGGCGTCTTAGTGGGAAGGAAAATGCTGTGAGTGCGGTTTGACTCAAAGCCTCAGGTCAAGTCGTGGACCAGGACCTGCCTTTACCGCAGTGGTCTGGGTCCTGTCTCTCTGCAGCGTGTGGCCTACCCCTGGGGTTAACCATTTGAGACCTCAGCATCTGGGACGCAGCACAGAGTCAGATTCTGTGTGAATTTAATCCATTTGGTGTATGACTGAGAGCGTACAAATGGAACCGAGTGCACACCTTATTTTTACTCTCATGTATTTGTGCATGGGTTTAACCCATTTTGACCTGCGATCAGATTCTAAAAATGTCTTCTAAATCCTGACAGTTTTCTGAAAAAGCTATGTTTCTATGTCAGTCGTTCTTCGATTTTTCAAAAATAGCAGACCTACAAGCTCGTAGCGCGCCACTTGGTGGCGTGCTATGAGCTTGTAGATCTGCTATTTTTCAATAGCTAAAGCATAACATAATGCTAACACCAAAAGGGGTTCCCACCCAAAATGGGTTTAACTCTCCCCATTAACCCATTTAGACCTGAAGACGGTTCTACGAAATGTCTTCTACATCCTGACAGTTTTCTGAAAATCCTCCAGTTTCTGTCAGTGGTTCTCAAACATTTTCATGTCAAGGACCCCCAGAAATATATGAAATTGGCCGCCGACCCCCATCTGAAAATATGTTGTTCTAGGTAGGGACCCCCCAGAAGCAAAGATTTGAGTAAATGTTCGCTCTGAAAAAATATACATTTTCACGATTTTTCAAAAATAGCAGGCCCCCCCCCCACCACCACAAATAGAGGGGGGGGGGGGGGGGGGTTCAGTCAGTGGCCAAATACATTTTGGTGGTGGGGGGGTCAGTCAGTGGCCAAATACATTTTGGTGGGGGGGGGGGGGGGGGGGGGGGGGGGTCAGAAAGTGGCCAAATACATTTTGGTGGGGGGGGGGTCAGTCAGTGGCCAAATACATTTTGGTGGGGGTGGGGGGGTCAGTCAGTGGCCAAATACATTTTGGTGGGGGTGGGGAGGGGTCAGTCAGTGGCCAAATACATTTTGGCGGTCCTTGGCATGAATATAGTTTGAGAACTGACCTACGCTGGGGACGGAACGGAGCCGCACGCAGCTAGGTGGCTGCACCGACAATTTCTCGCGAACATTCTTAACTTAAATATTTGCTTCTGGGGGGTCCCTGGAACTACATATTTTGAGATGGGGGGTCCGTGGCCCAATAGAGATAATTCTGGGGGTCCTTGACATGAAAAAGGTTGAGCACCACTGAGAAACCACTGAGAAACATGGATATTTCAGAAAAAAATTAGGACTTAGAAGCCTTTTTTTTATCGACCTCAGTCCAAAATGGGTTAATGGTGAGACTAGCCTGGAAAGCAGATGAATCTGCCAGTGCGATTTATTTTGCAGCGATATTAGTGCCAGGCGAGATGGGGAGACATTTTTAGTTTTAGCCAAAAACATCACTTTTACAGCTAGTTTAAGTTTCAATTCAGAACTTATTTGAATGAATACAACTTTTCTTTAAACCACTCTGTTTGGTGGAGTTAAATACATCTGCAGCAGTGGTTGGAGGTGGTTTCACTCTTTGCGAAATGTAGACCCAGCTGGTGTCTGATAGGACGCCTGCTGCTTAGACCCTGGTGTCTGGTAGGACGCCTGCTGCTTAGACCCTGGTGTCTGATAGGACGCCTGCTGCTTAGACCCTGGTGTCTGATAGGACGCCTGCTGCTTAGACCCTGGTGTCTGGTAGGATGCCTGCTGCTTAGACCATGGTGTCTGGTAGGACGCCTGCTGCTTAGACCCTGGTGTCTGGTAGGACGCCTGCTGCTTAGACCCTGGTGTCCGGTAGGACGCCTGCTGCTTAGACCCTGGTGTCTGGTAGGACGCCTGCTGCTTAGACCCTGGTGTCCGGTAGGACGCCTGCTGGTTAGACCCTGGTGTCTGGTAGGACGCCTGCTGCTTAGACCCTGGTGTCTGGTAGGACGCCTGCTGCTTAGACCCTGGTGTCTGGTAGGACGCCTGCTGCTTCACAAGTCGTCCAGCCTAAAAGTACTGGCAATTGGAAATACTCAAGTCAAGTGCAAATACCTCAAAATTGTACTTAAGTACAGCACTTAAGTACATGTACTTAGTTACTGTACACAACGGATATTACATATGGGTTGCAGCGTTTAACACTGGGTATTTTTCCATGCACAGAACTGGCTGCCCCGTTGATTGGCTGACACATGTGACTAAATTTGACTGAGGGACTGCCATTGGATTTTTTAGAATTTTTGTTTTTTCATGTCATATGAACTTGAAGGCAGGGAATCATAGCTTCAAATTGACATATTGATTGTTCAGTTTGACCCACCAGTTTTGGATATATGGCTTATAGAGTAATGTCTTACAGAAAACAGCAAGTTGAGAAAACAGGCTTGAAAGGTTCACTTCTGTGGTCTCTAACATTACACCTAGCTACATGTTTAAGCATTTATTTCATATTTACATGTCGATTTCAGCTCTGACACTTATTTCAGACATGCTCTAGTATGTAAGAGTCTGCCTGTGCTATTAACTCATTTTTGGAAAAAATAAATAAATCTCCTCCGCTGGAGTTTGCGCAATGGCAGTCTCTCAGTCAAATCTGGTCACATATTGTCCCAGGCTTTGGACCAGTGTTATGTTGCTTTGCCTTGTTATGATGCCTCATTGACCGCTGCAGTTCATCGGAGCGACGTGTCTCCATTGAAGGCAGGAAGTCAAGCGGAGGCAATTGCTGAAGGCACGCTGCGACGCTGCCCAAGTGACGTCACTCATGCGACTGGCCAATCACAGCGCATCTTTTCCGGGACTTATGTTACGCACGCGGGAAGCTTGCTTCGCAAGGAATCTCGGGGAAAATTGTGCCTTCAATTTTGACACGCGCCCCAGAGCTACCTTTTTATGTCTATGATTATAACGTTGCTGTCGGGCAGAAACCTCCTATCTCCATCATCCATCCAGCGTCACACAAAAGCATCAAAATGAGCATATCCACAAGCTCGGATCGCAGCACAAAGCGACGGATATTGAGCTTGTAGATCGGTTTTGAATGAGGTTACCACCCAGCAGAGGCCAGAAGTGACTTTGGGCTTGTTTTTCTGTAAAGTCGCTTCTAATTTCTTTTGCTTGTTTCTAAAGTGGAGTTGCTTATTTGGACCAGGTTTAAATTGGTTAAACCTATCCTGATGCTGTGTTCATGTGGCCTGTACTAGGTTTAAATTGGTTAAACCTATCCTGATGCTGTGTTCATGTGGCCTGTACTTCTGTGCTTCTTTTGGGCTTGTTTTTGTAGACCTGACCTGACCTGTTTCTCTTTGCAAAATCTGGCCCAGGACACAACATGCACAACATGCATGGCCCCCATGCAGTCCTCACAACCCCGAGTGTCACCGTGGTCACATTAGGCTGAGCTGTGTGGCTCTAAAAGAAAAGGGCTTTTTAAGGGCCTATACAGAAAAATAGCAGGAATGCCTGTAATGTTCCGGACAAAACGCTATCAATCACCATCATTCTGGAATGGCGCTTTTTGGGCCAAACCAATGCTTTCTTTCAATATGCCTGGCTTGTGGTTAATCCAGAACTGTGTGCATGAACGCTGATCTTTATGATAGTGGATATTAAGATTTTAGCTTTCCCGTTCTCGTGCCCACAGTTACAGGTTTGTTGAACGTCAATCTTGCTGGATTTGCATCACTATGTTCTCTATCGGGTGGAAATTGGAATCCTCATGTGTCCAAAACGTACTCTTAAATAGCAAAAGTAGCAGATCGACTAGCAAAAGACGCATCGCTTCACGGCGCATTTCGAACTGCTACTTTTGATGCTTTTGTGTGATGCTGTAGCATGATAGAAGTAGGGCGTTCATTTAAGAAAAAAACACAAAAAGGTTTCTGCGCAACAACAGCGATACAGTATGTGCTACTAAGTGGCTCTTGCACAAGAGACTGATATTCAAGGCGCACGGTGGCGCTGTCGCCTCACAGATACCGGGTTCAATTACCCCCGGGGGTACTGGGGGCATGTTCTCTTCTCCATCTGCGGCCATACCCATATAGGTGGGGTTGGCAAAAGGATTTTTTTCTCCATGTGTCCCCTAGTACTGCTGGTCTCTATTCTGTCTCCCCCTGGTCAGCTGGCTTTCCCAGAGGGGAAAGGAACTGCTTGGTATAACGTGTTCCTTCCGCTCGCTACGTCCTACCAGTGAAACACCTCCCTGTCAGGTGATACGAAGCGGCCTGATCACTCCTCATGCATTGAAGTCAGCATGAGCTCAGTTGGCAGGATTACAGCTTGTATTGTGGGATAAAAATGTAAAACATGTAAACACAAATAAAACTGACCATGCAGCCTATGTATACTATTTGACATTGTGTCCTGTTATCTGACTTTGCTTCTTTCTCTATTCTATTTGTATTATGACTATTTGTGAAACCACAACTTGTTGGGACCTGGGTGTAAAAAAGTTTTACACCTATAAACTTGTGATGTGACAATATGACATTGATTAAAGTTGAAATGGAGTAGAGATTTTACTCATCTTGAATTTACAACAAGAGAGACCTACAGTCTCAGTGTATGTTTTTTGGGATCGGCAGGAAAGACTGTAGATGGACTTCATAATTGTCCATGACAGGCCATTGACCCAGATTTGAAGGGCTGGGTCCAAGTGAAGTGGCGAAGTTGGCAGCTCGGGGATGTGTGCAAACTGTGCATACTTACTTAGTGAGTTGAGGACATAGCCTTTGGCTGTGTTATTACAGACAGTGTCATGTGATTCAGTGTGCAACTTTGATGACGATCCATGTGATTTGGCGAGTTATTTTTGTTTTGAAATTACATTTATAGAAAGGTAACAATAGGGTTCAACTTTTGAAAGGTGGTGTCACTGACGAGGTGATTTATCCCATTGAGACCAGAGGCCTTCTAAATCACTACTTCTCAGTTCTCACACTTTTTAAAAAAATGTTCAAAAATAGCAGATCTACAAGCTCGCAGAGCTGCTAATTGTCGGTGCACCGCCCGCCCACTCCATGCAGGGCACAACCAAATCAGGCGTCATTGTAGTTTTGATCTCAACGTGTTCAAGGTCGAGCCAGGGCTTCAGAAGTTAAGTGCGCGCTCTGTGGGGTTTGATTTGTGGTGAAAGATGCTCCGGAAAAATCTATTTTGCAATTTCATACCAGCGTAGGCCTGCAATCTTTAAGGTCCCTATCAGTCAGTCTGCTTGTCAGCACAGCATTAACCCTTAGAAGTGGTGCATTTTATAGTCTAGTAGATTTCCTAGTTCTACGTTGTACCACCATGTAGCACAGCCCCCCCCCCAGCCACTGGGAACCACAGGCCTGTCTTTGACATTACCTTTAGTGTGTGAAGGAGGTTTATCTAATACTCATTTCTATTCATCTGCACCACGAAATGACCTTTAGAAAATATTAAAATTATGATTTATTTGTGTTTGGACCAGACATATAGGACCAATGAGTACTGTATATATTTTCTAATTTTCATAATAATAATAATAGATATTTTGTTCACTCAAAACCAATGTGCTTTTTGTGGTGCTAATTCCCACACTGCCCTCTTTGTGTCTCAAATAGGACACCGTTGTAAGGGTCTCTTTCTCCTGCCTCTGTGTGTGTCTTTGTGTCCCATGTACACCCCCCCCCCCCCCCCCACCCCGCGCGCACGTGCTCACACACACACACACACACACACACACACACACACACACGCACGCACACACACCCCACTTTCTCTGATTTATTAAGCCGTATTCCGCCTACGTGCGTCAGCGCTGGCTAGGAGTCTCGTGAGGCGCTCCGCTCCTGAAGAGCTGTGTCTCGTGTCTGGATAGCGTCAGTCGGCAGCCCCCCCCCCCCACCCCCCCCACACCTCCTCCTCCTCCACTCCCCCTCCCCGCCGCCCCCCCTCCCCCCCCCCCCTCTGCCTCTGTCTGCCCTACAAGCTCCAGTCCACTTAACCTACAGCAAGTCCTTCTCAAATGCTATTCATGTCAAATTGACTGTATGTTAGCCTGTGTATTTTTTTGCTCCAGGGACCCCCGGCATGCAGGGAAGATTTATGTTACTTTTGTTTTTTATTTTAAAATGTATTCAACTCAAATCAATGGATGAAATCAATGGTTAAAATACTTGTGATGCTGTCGTTGTTAAAAATTGTATTATTCCAAATGTTTCATCTTTCGAAAGTAGCCGATCTACATAACATTGCATCGTGGCGCTTTTGAAAAGCTTATTATAAAACGGTGTTAAAAAGATCCAAATGATTTAAACGCTATATTAACCCATTCTGGACGGGAACCCATTTTGGTGTTTTAACTAAGCATTATGTTATACTTTAGCTATTGAAAAATAGCAGATCTACAAGATCATAGCGCACCACTTGGGCACGCTATGAGGTTGTAGGTCTGCTATTTTTGAAAAAACATAAAAATGCGGCACAAATCTTTGAATATATATTCTTTCAGAGTGAACCTTTTTTTTTTCGACGTCAGGCCTAAATGCCTCATGACGCATTATGACGCCTATCCCGTATCATAATGTTGCTGGAACCCCCTCAAGGACCTCCGAGTGTCCCTGCTGGGCCGCACTTTGAGAGCTACTGACCTGCAGTACACACACACACACGCACACACGCACACGCACACGCACGCACACACACACACACACACACACACACACACACACACACACACACACACACACACACACACACACACACACACACATACACACACACACACACACACGCACACAGTAAAATCATCAGTGGTGATTTAACCACTTGTAACTCCGAGAGGGGAGACAAATGTACTGTAAGTGTACAAATGTAAGCAAATGGACCATTTGTAACCTCTGAGTTAATCCGTTCTGGGCGGGAACCCCCTTTTGGTGTTTTAAGGATTATGTTATAGTTTAGCTATTGAAAAATAGCAGATCTACAAGCTTGTAGGTCTGCTATTTTAGAAAAATCGTGAAAATGTGGTGCAAATCTTTGAATATAATTATATTCTTTCAGAGCGAATGTTTTTAACTCAAATATTTGCTTCTGGGGAGGTCTCTGGAACAACATACTTTCAGATGGGGGTCGGCGACCAAATACATATATTTTTGGGGGTCCTTGACATGAAATTGTTTGAGAACGACTGAAAACTGTCAGGATTTAGAAGACATTTTGTAGAATCGTCCTCAGGTCTAAATGGGTTAAATAAACCTCTACAGGACGGATGTTCTGTCTGCTTCCTTCCTAGTGGATGACGGGGTCGGAGGACACAGACAGTAACATGTCTTCCTAGTGGATGACGGGGTCGGAGGACACAGACACAGACAGTAACATGTCGCTGTCGCTTTCAAAAATAGATTTTTGTTTTAATTCAGTCTGCAATTGAAATGGTTGAAGATTCAAAACGTTGCCGAAATGGACATTGATTAATTTGCCCCACCGTCTTCCCTGCATGGGCTTTTGTTTTTTGGGTGTGTAGTAGTCGGTGTCAGCTTCCGTGCCATTGTTAAATCTGGAACTTTACATTATTTTAATCAATCTTTATTTTATATTTTTTTATGGAGGGACAGACAGTAGGCTGACAGGAAATGGGGAGAGAGATGGGGGGAAGACATGCAGTAAAGGCCGTCGGGATCGGGAGTCGAACCCGCGGCACACTGCCAGACTGGTTTGCCAGCCAAGGTGCCTGGACCACTGAGCCACGGCCCAGGCCTATTTTAATCAATCTTTATGGTAGAGTATATAGCACGTCCGCAGTGGTGGTGGTATTGGGAGGTGGTCTCTCTATACTCTTCCATTGAGAACTTGAAACCCTGGTTGTCGTGGGTAGAAGTTACACCCGCTGGTTTCTGCCTGTCGTGCCTGAAACTGACCCAGAGGGTTGACATTCGTTGACAAAACTTGACATAGATTTCATGCGAGCGATTCAGGTTCATATCCTGGGCATGCAGGACTGAAGAGTTGTAGATTTAAGCTTTGAATTGATTCACCATGCGACTCCTTGCAACATGCAACTATACTATGTATACTATATCAAAAAATAGGAATTTAAAAGATTCCAAAAAGGTAGCACATCCACCGAGTGGCGCGCTATGAGCTTGTAGATCTGCTATTTTTTTTAAATCGTTAAAATGTGCCTCAAATCTTTCAGAAAATTGCCTAAATGGGTTAAGGAGGTTATAGTTACTGCGAGAGGGAGGTCTAGCCAACACCAACTCGGGACTCCTGGATCGCTGCCCTCCACACTTTCCATCCTTTTGAGCTCTACAGTGTTAGCCAAGCTGTCGCACCGCAGTACGTCTCTACAGTGTTAGCCAAGCTGTCGCACCGCAGTACGTCTACGTAGGTATCCGAGTTTAGGGCAACGTTATCTGCGTAGTCAGACCATGATGGGGTGCATACACAGTCCTGCCTTGATCCCGCCTCTAGCTGCTGCTGATTGGCCAGGCCGTTTGGTGGCCGGAGCATCGAGTCTGCCTGAGAGTTCCCAGATGGGAGCAGGAGGGGGGGAACCCAGTGTACTCTCTGCTGCCCCATCTGGCGGAGTCAGGTTACCAGAAGCAAGCATTTGAGTTCAAAATGTTCACTTAAAATATATATATTCAAAGATTTGCACACATTTTCACAATTTTTCAAAAATAGCAGATAGGTAAGCTAGTATATCTGCTAGTATATCGGGCTAACGTTGAAAATAATGGTTAAAGTGGTTAAAAGCTAAGGTGACACAGATGCGTTGCAGGTCTTAATGGATTAAGTTATGTGTTGTTCTCCACAACAGTCTGTAGCCCCTCACTACCGTGGGATTTCTGACGTACAACTCACTTAGTACTGCTTTGATGCTGTGTGTGTGTGTGTGTGTGTGTGTGTGTGTGTGTGTGTGTGTGTGTGTGTGTGTGTGTGTGTGTGTGTGTGTGTGTGTGTGTGACAGAGAGGGGGGAGGAGGAGGGGGGGGGGGGTAGTAGGACACATGCCTCCCAGCTGCGTGTCCTCCTAGTGTGATTCATAGTTGAAGAGATCCTACAGATGCTGCTGATATCCGGATATCTCGTGAGAAAGCGATATGTCCATGCAAGGCTCATCATCTAGGACAGGGATCTGAAGGGGCTTCAGCGTTTTTCAGGCCAAGGACCCCTGATAGCTGAGAGAGATGAAGCAGGGTGGGAACACAAATTGTGTTGATACAGCATCACAGTCATTTTAATCACTTCATCCATTCACAGTGTATGTTAGCTGTTCAAAAATAGAAGATCTCGAAGGTTTCCCCCCCCCCCTTTTTTACGTAAATCTTCTCTTCTCTTCTCTTCTCTTCTGGGGGTCCCTGGCAAAACGTACACTGGTGTACTGTGGAGCGTCATAGATAGACAGCAGGCCACTCTGGTGGTCAGTAATCCAAACATGATGCTTTTCCTGGCCTGTCCTGAAGGACTGCTCAGACGGGAGGATAGGACCACATGTCCGATAGAGTGCATTCAAATCAACTTTCCCCTCAACGATGATGCTCTTTGCAAATAGCTTTTCTCCCTGACAACAAAGACAATAAACAGGGGCACTTAGGCGGGCTCTCGAAAACCTAATTGCCTATTAATCAGAGCTCCTTTAGCCCCCAATGTGTCTCTGTCGGGGCTTCCAGTTCACGGAGACACTGCTGTACGGTAAATATTAGTGAGATGGAGCACTGTATGATTAATTTATATACTCTGCCGTAAGATCAGGGTGATTTGCGTGCCTACCGATATACGTGATCTACAAGCTCACAATAAGCTTAAGTATTAGATCAGCTAGTCTCAAGGGATAATTCACTTTAAAAACGTGTTTAGGGTCATTTTAGCGTCTACTTTGGCTTTTATGAGCACCTCAGACAGTTTTTAAGTTGCTCGTATTTAGATATTTGATATGCATTTGATCCTATTCAAACTCCACTTTAACCATGATAGATTCATCGAAAGCACCCGTCCTTGGTTTTGGTCACTGTTGGACAGAAACCTGCCGCAGACGTTTCTGCCACACTTGCATGGGACCAAAGCTTGCTGTATGCCACCTTATTCTGGACTACTAACGTGGGAAGCTGTATGTCCTTTATTCTCTCCACATTGCAGTCACAGGAACATCAGGAAGAGAAGAGTTAGAACAGGGAAGAGTGGAAAGGAACACATAACAAATCAAATATACAAAGTCCAACGGCACGGCCAACAGCCCTATTGACTTCCATTACAAAGAAAATAAGTATGAAACAGGTGTGTTTCTGGGTGGAGAGGAACTTGACCTTGTCCCAGAGTTCAAGTACCTCGGAGTCATATTAGACTCAACCCGAACCTTTAAAAAACATGTGAAGAAAGGTGTGTTTCTGGGTGGAGAGGAACTTGACCTTGTCCCAGAGTTCAAGTACCTCAGAGTCATATTAGACTCAACCCTAACCTTTAAAAAACATGTGAAGAAAGGTGTGTTTCTGGGTGGAGAGGAACTTGACCTTGTCCCAGAGTTCAAGTACCTCAGAGTCATATTAGACTCAACCCTAACCTTTAAAAAACATGTGAAGAAAGGTGTGTTTCTGGGTGGAGAGGAACTTGACCTTGTCCCAGAGTTCAAGTACCTCGGAGTCATATTAGACTCAACCCTAACCTTTAAAAAACATGTGAAGAAAGTCACTAATACGATTAAATTTAACCTTCAACATTTTAAACAAATTAGACCATTCCTGACAGTTGGAGTGGCCAGATCATATCTTCACTGTATGATCCTATCACACATTGAATACTGTTTCACAAACTGGTCTTGCACAGGTGTGACTACTCTCAAACCCATAGAACAGCTCTACAAGAGTGCGCTCAAGGTGACAGGACAGGAAGCCCCACTCATATCATCATTGTAACATCCTCCGGAGGCTCAATTTTGTTAGCTTTGATAACTTAAAAAAACAGGCTGGGGTCATATACAAGACCCTACATGGTCTGTGCCCGCCCCCCCTAGGTGAATTCATTAAACGAAAGCCCGATAGGGGAATCAGTACCAGAGCAACTCGAGGAGACTGCGAAGTGCCTCACCGGCAAACAACATTCGGCCAAAATGTCCTCTCAGTACAGGGTTGTGTAGCATGGAATGGCCTTCCTCTGCGTATAAGGGATTGTGCTACTGTACATTTCCCTCTTTTAAATACAATCTGAAAAAATGGTTGCTTGAAAACCAAAGCTGCAACCATTCATGATTATTTTAGGTGTATTTCTTTTTTTATTCTGTGTTCCCTATGTAATGTTATGTAAATGTATTCCACTGTTTGACTGTCTGTTTTTCCATTTTGTGTTTCTTGTGAGGACTGCGGATGAAAATTAGCAACTGTGCTATATCTGGTGTATTTACGTCTATGTGATGTCCATTAATATGCATTGTCCTGTCCAAATAAACAAATAAAGTAAAGTAGATAAGATAACCTGTCATAGCTTCAGAGCCACGCCATAAAATCCCTCGGATGATATTGTGTGCTTTCAGCTTTTTGATTTCAGTTACTGTCTCTCTAGTCTCTCCTAACACTTTACGATGCCACAGATGTTAAGGTTTTTGCCATTGCTGGGTTTGGATTTCCCTGTAAATGCCAGTAAACTAATGGTCTGGAAAATCACAATCAAATATAGTTCTAGGTCACATCTTGAGTTTTTTTAATCAGATATAGGCTTTATTTATTTTTATAATTACGAATAAGAGTTAAACTAAAGAGTAAAACTATCAAAACAAACATGTTAAACTTAAGGCCTCACTCACACTGTTGCAACATGCATACAACATTTGTCTTGTGTCTTGTTCGTGTTTAATGGCCGCCCCAATGCATTTCCAATGGAAGTCACATGGTTTGACAAAACATTTTTGTTTGATGACTGTGTTGTGCCCCCCTCCCCACATCAAACAAAAATGTTTCGTCAAAACATGTGACTTCCATTGGAAATGCATTGGAGCAGCCATTAACACCATGGAGGCCCGGGGCGGAGATCTCCATCAAGTTCATGGTCAAGTGCCCAAGGCGGAGATTGATAAATAGGACAGAGATTAATGATATCAAAACCGATCGCATCGCTCCACAGCCTAGGAGCGCTTGTTGCCCAATCCTCGATGACGCGCAAGAGTGACACGTCATCGAAAATGTTCCCTGCCTGTTTAGCTGACGAAAACGAAAATCTTAAAACGTTCATAACTCCCGATCTAAATCATCCCGTCTAATTCTGAAAAAATATCCTGTGTTTGACAGCCTTCCGCGGTCCAGTCGCTAGTCGCGATAGATTTATTCTTACCTCCCACTCTAGAGTGGTGTGGCTATTGTTAGCTGCTACACAGACATTCACAACAACTTCCGGTGCGCCGGTAAAAGTGGTCTGGGCGCTATAAATGATGGGCACATGGATTAAATGGATTAAATAGGTCCGGGCAAGCAAGGTGTTAAACACAGACAAGACACAAGACAAATGTTGTATGCATTGGACATGTGCCAGGCACAATAACCTGTATTTAGGTGTTTAACCTATTGTCTCTGTCGGGTGGAAACCTCATTATGTCCAAAACTGTAACATTTCAGGATTTGTATTCAAAAGTATCAAAAGTAGAAGATCTGCAAGCTCGAGTTGCTACTTTTGATCCTTTTGTGTGACGCTGTAGTATGATCAAGTAGGCCTATACAATAGCTCAAGGCTCTATTGCTGATTACTTAGGTTAGGACCCCCGCAGTGGTGTCCGATTAGAACTTAAACCAGGGTGCTTTGACTTCTGCCTGCTCCCTGAAGCCGACCCTTGTTATATACTCTCCGACTATGCTTGTCACGATGACTAAGCCAGTTAGATCTATCCATATATGGTTCTACCACATCTATCTGATATCAGCACTAGGTCGGCTTGGGCCAAATATAAGGATTGTCATACTAGACTATGTCATGTCATATAGCCCAACGTCCTAGTCAGAGTCTTCGTTACAGGCCGTTTATTTAAAAGCACACAAACAAGTTTTGATGCTTTGAACTGCATGCAGTTTCAGTACGAGATATCAGGGGTGTGCAGGAATGTGAACTGACTTATGTTAGATGGTTTTTGGGCCTAGTATTGGATTCCATTATGTAATGTAATTATGTAACCATGTCGTTTTTTGTATATATTTCATATGGTGATGATTTATTGATTTTAGGCATGTCATTTCATTTATGTACATATCTATGGGGTTTAGGTCTACGTTGTTAGAAACCCCCCCCCTGTGGGAATGGTACCATCCAGGTCATCTACCTGCAGCTGGGCCTACCGGTATAAAAGCCTGGCAGGTAGTTCTACTCAAGCTGTTGACAACCAGTTGGCTGTGTCCAACATGGAAATAAATGGTGAAAGAGATGAAATAGACGTCTCATGTCTCTTGCCTTCTCATTGTGGTAACTCCAGCTTTCATTGTGGGTAACTCCAGCTTTTACTTTCCTTTATTTGGAAGGGAACAGATAGACGTATATTAAAGAACAATATGAATGCACAGTGAAAATAAACCGGATTTAGCATGGATGCTAATGTACATCTGCAGACAACCATAACATAATACTGCTGTTCATATAAGCCGGACTCTGGGCTCCAGACTTAAAGGTATATTCAGTGATTACACTTAATTCAAATATCACTTATCTTTTCTTCTTTTTTGGATAATCCTCCCTACTATAAAGTGTGCTGACCATATAAGGAGTTCCTCCCTGTCCCCAGTGAGCCCCTGGGGTAAAAAAAACCCTAGTTTTGGTTTGGGCTTTGGGTGGCAAAGCCTTCATCCAATCAGGATGAGAGGGGCCTTCCTCCAATCATGATCGAGTGGGGCGGGCCTTGGTGCACGTGCTGTTGGTCTGTTGTACTTCCCTCACTGTAGAGCGTGTGCATGTGCACAACTTGTTACCGGGGTGGACCAGGGTTTTTCCAAATCACTGAATGCTCCTTTAACGTTTTAGCTGGTTTTACATAAAAACTGTACGTGCACCAGCAGATCATTTCGGTGCACCCACACAACACGCACACACATAGACATGCTCAATGTATGTAAGGTGCACACGGTTTAACAAGTGAAAAGGTTTAGTTGCACCTGGACAGATTTCTGGGTGCATGTGTGCAGACTGTGCACAGAATGGGTGCATTCTTGAGCCATGTTAATATATTGTTGCTGTTGAGTGGAAACCTGTATGTCCAACATACGGTACAAGTTACTTGATTATTATGAATAAGTGAGCGGCACTCTTATCATCATACATCACATTCTGTGCTTCAGCCAATCAGCTGAGAGCACATCCCGTGCTCATACAGACACACAAAGCTGTGCATAGCTAAAAAAATGGTGCAACTCCCCCCCCCCTCTCTCTATCTCTCTGTTTCTGGCACAACAGCGCCACTTTTGCCCCTACTGCTACTCATAGTCACACAGACACACACATACATAGTCACATAGGTTAACACATAGGTTAACACGGACATTGCTGTTCCTTGGAGTGGTTGCACCACTCAAAAATAAATAATAATACAAGCCTATTCTCATTTTATATTCAATCAAAATATTGTGTTCATTCACTACTCTTGTATGATGAAGTAGGACGTACACATACACATAGTAGGACGTACACGTACACATAGTAGGACATACACATTTGAATCATGGAGATGGGAGGTTGTTCTGCCCCGGCAGCAACACTATGACGATGGGGGACTAGAAGTATTGGCTGAAAGAGATGGAGGAAGAAAAAAGAGAGCTCTCCCTCCCTGTGACCTTGTGTGACACTTTTGTGTCATGATGTCTTTGTCATCAGGGGTGACGGATTGCGACGCGTCACCGACAGGGCCAAGTGGATAACTGTGTCATCTCTCCTGTGTGTGTGTGTGTGTGTGTGTGTGTTGCCAGGTTTGACAGATGAGAAAGTGAAGGCCTACCTCTCGCTGCACCCTCAGATGCTGGATGACTTTGTGTTGGAGAGCGTGAGCTCCGACACGTTGGACAGATGGCTGAAGAGGAAGACCAGCGGCCGACCTGCAGGTGACCGCAACACACACACACACACACACACACACTCTCTCTCTCTCTCTCTCTCTCTCTCTCTCTCTCTCTCTCTCTCTCTCTCTCTCTCTCTCTCACACACACACACACTGTGATTTCTTTTTAGGGGCAGCTTTGAGGGTTTGTGTGAACACAAACATTGCGTAAACACAAACATTGAAGACGAAAGTGAGGACGCAAATTCTAATTCACCCTTTGTCAGCCTTCTGATTGGCCCCTGACTGACTAACCAGCAGGCAATCAGCTATAGTGTAGATTCTTGTCCTAACACAAACATTAAATGCCATTGGCAATGAATGGAGAATTTACGTCATATGTGTCTGAGCAAATCGATATTTTTGTGTTAACACAAACCTTAAATGCCATTGACAATGAATGGAAAATGTACGCCATACTGTATGTAGACAAGCAAATCGGCTATTTTGTCCTAACGGAGAGAGAGAGAGGGAGTGAGGGAGTGAGAGAGAGGGAGTGAGAGAGAGAGAGAGTGAGAGGAAGAGAGAGAGGGAGAGAGTGAGAGGAAGAGAGGGAGAGAGAGGGACTTTACAGGTCATTAGACGTGTATGAGCTGGCCGACTGCAAGCCGGCCGGCGCTCCACACAGCGTGCATGGCCTCTGCTTCACAGCCCAAGCGCATCCATCAAGGGCCGGCGGGGGGCTGGCACTCAGCCCAGTGTAAGCCGGCTGACGTCAGAGCCCACCCCCAGGGACCTGCAGCCGGGGGCTGGGGGGGGGGGGGGGGGACTGGCTCACAGTGTGGGTGTGGGGGGGGTTGTGGAGGATGGATTTGTCGCATTTTGGAGCGATTTCCTGGATGGAGGAGGTCTGCAGAGACCTCGGTGGCCATGCGGTCTCTATATGCTCCTCACCGTAGCAGCATTTCCCTTCTCTCTCCTCCTGTCTCTCCATCTGAGACAGGCCTGGTATATATGGAATAATAATCCATAAACCAACTTATCCCATTGTAAGAACTGAGGTCGATTCTACAACTGCCTTCTAAACCGATAGTTCTCACACTTTCAAGATTTGTAGTGATTTGTAGTTTCAAGTACTCTGTGATTTGTAGTTTCAAGTACTCTGTGATTTGTAGTTGTAGTGATTTGTAGTTTCAAGTACTCTGTGATTTGTAGTTGTAGTGATTTGTAGTTTCAAGTACTCTGTGATTTGTAGTTGTAGTGATTTGTAGTTTCAAGTACTCTGTGATTTGTAGTTGTAGTGATTTGTAGTTTCAAGTACTCTGTGATTTGTAGTTGTAGTGATTTGTAGTTTCAAGTACTCTGTGATTTGTAGTTGTAGTGATTTGTAGTTTCAAGTACTCTGTGATTTGTAGTTGTAGTGATTTGTAGTTGCAAGTACTCTGTGATTTGTAGTTGTAGTGATTTGTAGTTGTAGTGATTTGTAGTTTCAAGATTTGTAGTTTCAAGTACTCTGTGAGCTTATATATACAGTCTGCTATTTTTTAATAGCTGACACAAAAATCTAAAATGACACAGATGCTTTCCCGGTTTTAACGGGTTAATCTTGCTCATAAGATAGATATATTTTATAATCAACTAAATCGGTTACGGTAGTCTGAAACTTAACCCTTGTATATTATACTGCACGTACAATGGTGGAAATAGTCACAAGTGTTTGTGTGTGTGCGTGCGTGCGTGCGTGCGTGAGTGCGTGCGCACGCGCACCCTTGAGTTAATCCAAAGGGATCATGTCCTGTATATGAAAATCACACCCGTGTGAAGTAAGTGGTGCAACTCCGTGTGGGGGTCCCCGGGGGGGGGTTCCAGACCCACAGGAACGCACCCAGGGTGCCGGCCCGATTCCGGCGAGCCGTCCCGCATCCGAAACGTTTGAGAAATGACAGAGTTACAGTGTGCGTCCCTCTACTGTACCCTCTATTGTACTGTACTGTACTGTACTGTACTGTACTGTACTGTACTGTACTGTACTGTACTGTACTGTACTGTACTGTACTGTACTGTACTGTACTGTACTGGCACACCCGAAATCACCATATATACAGTTAATATGTGCGTGTGTTTGTGTGTGTGTGTTAGGTTGCGCACAGGTGGTCAAAAACAACCATGCTGTTTTCGTGCTCAGAGGCACCCACCCACCCACCCAGCCAGCCAGCCACCCACCCACCCAGAGACACACACAGTCACTTAAGGAAGTGGTTGCACCACTTAAAAATGTGTCAGCCTTTTCCTTTCAGAGATAAGAAATACAACTAACCACTGTAGCATATTACTGTATAGTATACACAGTCAAATCCTGTGTGTTAATTTAATTCAAAATAATTAATTTAATTTGACCATTACAAGCCACAGTCAAGGAAAAGGGTAAAGGGATTCTCGTGCACCAGTGCTTTTCATGTGCACTATCCCCATTTTAGGAGTTATGGAGCTATCTTCTATCCAAGAAACTCCCAGAACAAGCATAGCTGTGTCAGCTCGGTCGGTAACTGACAACTAAATGCAGTAATCCCATGTCTTGTACAAAACATGCTTTAATGTGTTTTCCAGCCATTGACAATGAATCCTTGGACATTTACAGTTATTTCTTGGAAAGGCACTACTTACTTTATTGTCATGGATTTCATAAGACAGAGGTTCTCAACTTGTTATACTGTATTTTATACAGTATCTAATATAACGCTGTGCCAACTGAACTGCAAATGCCTGCTGTAGTTGTGTGTTGTGAGCCGGCGGGCCCCTGTGTAAACTGCTGCTGCAAATGTTATTGATGGCTGATTGGAAATGTTATTCAGTTTGTAGAATGGGTGCAGTTCAAACGAAAGTAGCCTACACAGGTCAATACAAAATCTGACTGCTACGAGTATAAAACCAGAAAGAGCTTAAGACGTGTTACTTCAGGGTCCTCCATTTTCAATTCATCAGAACATTTAAAGACATAGGCCTATAAAAACGTCTATATGCCTATTCTATTGTGTTCTGATGGGTGAGCTGGCCGTTGGTTGTGCACGCGAGCTCCGGCACCTAAGAATTTAGAAATGAAGCACTGCTAAGCGCCAATGACATAAATCTACGTCAAATGGTCTTTATAGTGCTTTATGATGAACCGGAAGCTCTTCCACATCCAGCTGTTTACATGTTTCCTTTCCCAGATTGCGCCCCTGGTCAAAACAACCTTTATTCAACAGCCCATAACCAAAGAAACGACAATCGCAGTCACACAATGTCTTCTCCGGGTGAAAGAAAAGACGAGCGTCACACACATCATTTTCCTACATCCGGTTAAGATCTCGGGTTCCGCTGGAACCTTCAAAAATAAGGATTTCACTGAAAAACACTGGCGGTTTTGGAAGAATGAATGAATTAATACCTGGCAGTGAGTGTGTTTATAAGTATAAGTATATTTAAGCCAAAAATAAAATAAGGAAAATCGTGTTACGATACAGTAGAACAGTGTGCCATGAGACAAGTCAGGTGCACATTATTATTGCAATTGCATAATATACTACAATTTACTATCAATACTTTGTGCCCATTCATTTACCTGTATAGAGGCAAGTTATTTAGGCAACCCTAATTAATAACTTTCCCCAATTTTGGGCGTGTTATGATAATGAATGAATACCTCGCGATTTTGACAAAGTGCCGCAGTAGAAAGTGACGGGTAAAGATGGAAGAGAACATGGGGATTGTATTTGAGGTTGTGGGCCAGATGTGAACACATTAAAAGTATATGGGGGAGAGGGCCGTAGTCCAGCTTCACTCTCTGGAGTGCTGTCTTGGTACAGATTTGTCTCAAGACCATGTACATTTGGTCTTAAAAAATAAGTCTATAAAACAACACAATCTTTTAGGGGCAGTGTTTCTCAAGTTTGTTTCTCAAAAAACAAAAAAGAATATCTAGTACACAACCCAAACCTCTTTAAATCGTCTAGAGAGGCAACCTTGAACCAACCAAAGCTCCAAGAAAACGGGAGTAATCAGGCTGACGGTTCCCTAATTGTACCACATGTTTCTGTTGGGGTTGAGTGTTTTACGTCACAAACGGTAATGTCACTTTAAGTCTACTTCCTGCGGTGGCAGAAAGAGCACCATGCGTAGCCACTTACCAGAGCACTCTGCAGGGTGTCTTGGTATATAATACACCGCAACCACTATAAGATCTCCAATGACAAACACTGTCTGATTGCCCTTTCACACAATAGGCAGAGTGGTCATTACGTTTGACGGGATGGAATTGGATCTTGGATCGTTAATTTAACCCATTAAAACCGGAAACAACGTCCGTGTCATTTTTTATTTTAGCGCTGGCTATTAAAAAATAGCAGATCTACAAGCTGACAGCGCGTCACTTGGTGCCGTGCTGTGAGCTTGTTTTGATTTTTTCTTTTTAAAAACCTTGAATAGTTTTTGAAAAATGTTAAAATACATCAAATTGTCTCTTCTGGGGGTCCCTGACACAAAATATTTTCGGATGTATACATATCAAAATAGATCATTTTGGGGGTCCTTGAATTGAGAACTACTGATTTAGAAGGCGTTTGTAGAATTGGCTAATCGTCTTAATGGGTAATTAACTCTTGAGCGTATACAAATGGACACATAATGGGTCTGCTGTATAACTATGAACACTATAACTGTGTACACAATCGAACCAAAACGGTCCATTTGGTTCCATTTGTACACTCAAAGTTACATTAACACCATGGATTTTTTTTTGTGTAGTTGGTGGCTAACTTGTAAAAGGTTTATTCCCCCCCCCCCCCAATCTCTTCTCCCCCCACCCCTCCTAAGTAGAAGCCCATATTTCCGTTTCTGTGTCGTAATAGTGTGTTTGGGTGACAGAGACAAAGTGAATGAATTATGTTTGGATCCTGACCCGTCATCATGTGACTGTCATTTAGAGACGCACACTGACTGCTTCCTGCAAGCTATCCTTCCAGCCAGCCGCGTCACCGCTCATGTGACGGACAACATTACATTAGCTAGTTTGTCTGTACATCTGTGTGTGTGTGGGGGGGGGGTTTACCTGTGAGGACCCAATGTCCACACAAGTATAGTAAAAATGGAGAAACAGACATTGTGAGGATCATTTTCCTGGTCCTCGCAGAATAAATGTTTGTTTTATGGTTAGGATTTAAGTTGGCTCCATTTTCGTCACCGCTAAACCCCTTATCCCTAAACTTCTTTGCCTTTTTTTTTTACTATTTGGAAAAACATTTTTGAGTATTTCAACTAGCCAATCTACATTGACACGTTGTGAGCTTGTAGACTGGCCATTTTAACTACTCAAAAATGTTTTGCAAAATAGTAAAAACTAGAAAAAGTGCCCTTCTGGGCACAGGTCTCCACCAGGAGGATAGGAGTGTGTGTGTGATGTTTGGCAAAATGTTTAGGAGCAATATAAACGTGTGTGTGACGCGGCTTGGCCTGTTGTAGCGCCACCATGAGGCTGATTTGAAAACTTACCGATTTGGATGAAATCTATGCCACTAACATAAGCAATATGTTTTGCAGAAATCGGCCTCATGGTGGCGCTATAACCGGCAGATGTGGAGGGATGCAGGGACAATGTTTTTCCATGGCCTCTAGGGAGTGCGCATACATAAGTTGTATACAGATCGATGCAGTTATAGCTAAAAAACAGGAGTTGGCCTGTTATAGCGCCACCGTGAGGCTGATTTGGGGAAAAACTTAGTGGCATGTCGTCCTCGGCCTAGTGGAAATGTGCGTGTATAATTGCATGGAAATTGCACACTGTGTTTGTGATGTGTGGCATTTTGTTCCAAACGGACCAATCATGTGAGCTTTGGAAGGCAATCTTAGCCAATCAGGATGGAAGATGGGAAATGGTGCAGATCCGTGTTGATCACATGACTATGGAGATAGTGTATACCGAATTGTCTGATGTATGGATAAAATGTGTTCGAGTAATCTACAGAAATGTGTTTTGCCTAAATCGGCCTCATGGTGGCGCTATAACAGGCCGTTGAGGAATATTTAGGGCAGAGGTTCTTCATACGCCTTTGATGGCAATTGGATGATTTGAGGCATTTTGTTCCAAAAATGTGTTTTGCAAAAATCAACCTGTTGGTGGCGCTATAGCAGGCCAATGTGAAAAGGGTGGGATATATTCCTCAGCCTAGTAAGAAAATGTGTGAAAGATTTCACGTAAATTGCATGCTGCGTTCATGATTTGAGGCTTTTGTTCAAAACGGGGCAATCTTGCAAACTGTGAAAGCCAATTATAGCCAATTAGGATGGAATATGAAATCTCGGACAGATCCGACTTGAGCACATGACCATAGATATACTGTGTAACGATTTGTGAGATTTTTGGACAGAATCTGGAGGAGTAATATCAAAAAATGTGTTTTACAAAAGTCGGCCTCCTGGTGGCGCTATAAAAGGCAGATGCGGAAAATGCAGGTAAAAGGTTTGTCCTTGGCCTCTAGGGAGTGTGCATGCAACGTTTCACGCAGATGGTGCAGATTTAGGTAAAAAATGTGAAAAGCTGCCTCATGGTGGCGCTATAACAGGCCGTTCTGGAAAATGGGGGGCAGAGGTTCATCGTTGGCATCCAGGGAGTGTGTGTGCAAAGTTTGGCATCGACCGGGTTAACGGTGCCGGAGATTAGCTGTACACAGACGGACGGAAGGACACACACACGGACGGACGGACACACACACGGACGGAGTGCAAAACATACTCTCTCCCCATGCCTTCGGCCTGGTGGAGACAAAAAGGTAAAGAAGTTTAGGGATAAGGGGTTTAGCGGTGACGAAAAATGTTGCCACTGCCTTACTCCTTATCCCTAAACTTCTTTACTTTTACCTTCTTTACCTTTTTTTGAATAGTTAAAATAGCCAATCTACAAGCTCACAACGATGTAGATCGTCTAGTTGAACAATTAAAAACAAAATCTTAATAGTAAAAAAAAAAAGGCAAAGGCAAAGAAGTTTCGGGATAAGGGGTAAGGCAGTTGTGGGGTTGCACTAGCTATTGCAACCCCATTGCAATATTGTTCGGCTATTTTTGTCTCCACCAGGCCGAAGGCATGGGGAGAGAGTATGTTTTGCACTCCGTCCGTGTGTCCGTCCGTCCGTCCGTCCTTCCTTCCGTCCGTCTGTGTACAGCTAATCTCCGGCACCGTTAACCCGGTCGATGCCCAACTTTGCACACACACTCCCTGGATGCCAACGATGAACCTCTGCCCCACATTTTCCAGAACGGCCTGTTATAGCGCCACCATGAGGCAGCTTTTCACATTTTTTACCTAAAACTGCACAGATCTGCGTGAAACGTTGCATGCACACTCCCTAGAGGCCAAGGACAAACCTTTGACCTGCATTTTCCGCATCTGCCTTTTATAGCGCCACCAGGAGGCCGACTTTTGTAAAACACATTTTTTGATATTACTCCTCCAGATTCTGTCCAAAAATCTCACAAATCGTTACACAGTATCTCTATGGTCATGTGCTCAAGTCGGATCTGTCTGATATTTCATATTCCATCCTAATTGGCTATAATTGGCTTTCACAGTTTGCAAGATTGCCCCGTTTTGAACAATAGCCTCAAATCATGAAAGCAGCATGCAATTTACGTGAAATCTTTCACACATTTTCTTACTAGGCTGAGGAATATATCCCACCCTTTTCACATTGGCCTGTTATAGCGCCACCAACAGGTTGATTTGAAGAAATGGCAATCGGAAATGGCAATCGGTACACATGATCTCTGTAGTCATGTGATCAAGACGAGTCTGTTGGATTTCTCAGATTGTACACTGATTGGCTAAGATGGCCTTCCAAAGTTTTCAGGAGTGGCCCGTTTTGTACAAAATGCTGCACATGTCTTGCTCATCCAGAATTCTATCCTCAGAGATGCTATGAGTGATCTGGCTCTGCATTTCCTCAACAAAATGAAGCAAATTGTTGCAAAAACAAATACAAAAAAACATCCTCCTAAACATTTTGCCAAACATCACACACACTCCTATCCTACTGGTGGAGACCTGTGCCCGGAAGGGCACTTTTTCTAGTTTAATCTATTTTCGATGCCGTCCTAAAATATCGGTGTCTGCACAAGCAATACATAATGTGCGCATGCAGGCAGAGGAGGTGTTCAGGCGTTCACAAATTGCACACATACGTACTTTTGAAGCCTACGTTCATTGTCCGTGTTTCTCCTCATGTAGCTATACCTACCTATCTACCTATCTAATATAGGGCAACGTCACTGTTTCTTCACTAGTCCGATCCAGAAGAACACAGTTTTCCGGCCACTGCTACAGAGCTGACAATGAGGTTATATCTTCCCTTCTCTGGAATCCTGCCTCAAAGCAGACCAGAGGTAGAAAACTGTCGTTCCCTGATGTCATCGCTCGGGACACATGCATCAGTAAGCATGGAACTGGGGATGGCAATGAAGGACCGGAAAGTCTGGCGTGGCATTGTGAAATCCATGATCTCGACCGCGGTCGAAAAATGATGATGATGATACCTGCCTACTTTCGGTTTCATTACCTACATTATTTTACATCATACGTCTGAGTTTTTATTTATTTTTTTAAGCTTCGACGGCCTGTGGCAATCTATTACACAGTAATGCCCTGTAAAGGCTGATCAACAGCTGGAGGGCAATATTGTCGCTACGATATTTCCCATCGTTAAAACCAAGTGGAGCATTGCTTAGAAGGCAGTGCATGAGTAAATCTACTCGATTACTTCCCATCACTGTGCTGAGCTAAGCTGAGCCTAGCTGCTAAGCAGCTGATGTTGTTTATCAGATGTGTTTGGAGCGCGGCCATAAGAAGACAAAGATGTGCTTGTGTGGCAGAACACACACACACATACACACGCACACACACACACACACACGCACACACACACACACACACACACACACACACACACACACACACACACACACACACACACACACACACACACTCACTGTGACAGAGGAACCATCTCACCTGCAGGCTTTGACATCAGGAGGGAGGTTCCCACGCGCCCCAGCTCACACACACACACACACACACACAGTCACACACACACACACACACACACACACACACACACACACACACACACACACACACACACACACACACACACGCGCACTCACTGTGACAGAGGAACCATCTCACCTGCAGGCTTTGACATCAGGAGGGAGGTTCCCACGCGCCACAAAGATGTGCTTG
This sequence comes from Electrona antarctica, assembly GCF_951216825.1. Classification (NCBI taxonomy): domain Eukaryota; kingdom Metazoa; phylum Chordata; class Actinopteri; order Myctophiformes; family Myctophidae; genus Electrona; species Electrona antarctica. The sequence continues at coordinate 10,163,034 of NC_136791.1, forward strand.
TGTGGCAGAACACACACACATACACACGCACACACACACACACACACACACACACACACACACACACACACACACACACACACACACGCACACGCACTCGCTGTGACAGAGGAACCATCTCACCTGCAGGCTTTGACATCAGGAGGGAGGTTCCCACGCGCCCCAGCTCTCTGTGTATAATTGTATATACCCTGGCAACTCTAATTAAGATGTTGGTTGCTATCGGGGTGGGAACCTCATACTGTACGTCCAAAACGCTTCACTTTTTAGGATTCAACTTAACAATGTGGTTCTGCCCCGACAGCAACGATTTGCATGGTGTCGTCTGCGACGCGGCGAAGGCTTTGATACAGAGAATTGTGGAGAAACACTTTGACGACACCCTTTTTCAGTGGTGGGAAAAGTACTCACATCGTTTTACTTAAGTAAAAATATTCAGTACTGCAATGTAGAAATACTGTTATATTGGTATCAAAATGTACCAAAAGTTCACATTAAGTTTTCAAAATGTATATATATTTTTAAGTAGCAGATGTGTGAGCTTGTAGATCGGCTATTTTCAAATGGCCGAAATGTATATAGGGCATAAGTGGTTAATGTATGTTTTGTAATAATAATCAAAATCTACAAAGTAACTAGTAACTAGTAACTCAAGTTTTCAAATAATTGTATTGAGGTAAAATTACAATTTTTGGTTATGAGATTAGCGGAGTAGAAGTAAAAGTATTGAAAATTGCAAATACTCAAGTAAAATAAAACAATACCTCAAAAGTGTACATACTGTAAGTACAGTACTTGAGTAAATGTACTTAGTTACTGCCCTTTTTGGCCCTGGAAGAGTCAACACATGGCTCTTTATCTAGGAGCTAACAAAACAACAAAATGAGATGCCTGTCAGACTTCTCTTCAAAGCATATGGTTGTTATGACACAGGAAGACTGTGTTAGCTTTGGCAGCTGCACTCAGGGCTGCCGCTGTCATGACATTCTTACTTGACCATTAATTGTCATTGAAATAATTTGCGATTAAAGGACCACTTCACCACTTTTCAACCTATCTTCATATAATAGGTCCTCACTAATAATCATGATAAAATGGCATGATTTTTTTCTATTCAGTCTGTGTCTCATATGAGGGCTGTGGGCTTCCAGTGACATCATCATTAGGCAGATTTTTTTTTAAACAAGATTTTTTTACAAAAATGTTTAGATTTTCATTATCGTGAGAACGATGGCTTCCATTTTCGCATTGCAACTTTTCAGGACTAGAAAGCCTGCAGTTTCTATTAGCTTGTATTCTAGGGGTGTGCTGAAATATCGATATGGCGATATATATCGATACGTCCTCCCGCGATAAATAATCGATATTGATTATTAAAATATCGATATCGGAACCCCCCCCCCCCCCCCCCTTTTTTTTTATTTTTTTTTTATAAATTTGAAATGTTCATAATGAAGTGATGAACAACATGTTTAGAAAAGGAGGAAATGACAGCTAAAATAAAGCAAATCCCACTCGGATTCCACAGCAACCAGAAGTACTGAATTACTGGATGGTGATTTGTCCAAAGTCTCCATACAGCTTTGTGGGAATACAAAATGCTGCATTTTTTCAGTTCCAAGTATTTTGTAGTTGCAGATATCGTGATATATCGTTGATGAAATTTCATGCAATATATCGATATATCGCAAATATCGCAATATATCGAATATCGTGATATTATCGTTATCGAGGGCCTAATATCGCGATATATATCGTATCGTGAGGAACCCATATCGTCCCACCCCTATTGTATTCCCCATCGATGATGTCACTGGAAGACGGTTTCTGAACTGCCCACAGCCCTCCTATGAGACACAGACCGAGTAGAAAAAAAGTTGCGCGGTTTTTTTCATGATTATTAGTGAGGACCTATTATATGAAGATAGGTTGAAAAGTGGTGAAGTGGTCCTTTAACGTTTTTTTTTTTTCTTATGTTATTTTTTTGTGGCTTTCGCCTTTATTTTATATATTTTATGGAGGGACAGACAGTAGGCTGACAGGAAATGGGGAGATAGATGGGGGAAAGACATGCAATAAAGGCCGTCGGGATCGGGAGTCGAACCCGCGGCAGCCAAGGTGCCTGGACCACCGAGCCATGTACCGTATGTCGTGAAGGTATGAAAAAATGTATACTGTACCGTATCTTAACTTCATTACTGCCACTAGGTGGTAGCATAATCACACCTAACCTGTGCCACCCGTCCGCTCTCACTCTACGGGTTATTCAGTGAGGCGGCCGGGGACTGTTGTTGTTGTCAGCACAGTGATCGTTAGCCGTAGCTCAGACCCCTTAGCTCTCTTAACAAACAGTCACATGTGCTCAGCGATGCGATACAAACTCCCAAATGATTTACGATCGTCGGGATGCGCGACGGCTCACCACGGACAGCGCTCGAAGCTTTAGAGATACAGCGCTTTGAAAATCCTGTTATAATGGAGGCTCAATGGAGCTGGATTTAAAAATCCCATAGCTGATGGGACCATAGGCTATACATAGCAACCGGAGCAATGCTAAAAGGTAAATTGTCGTCGCTTTAATATATGGCGTATACGGTTGTCTACGAACATGTAATAATAATAATGGATTGCATTTTTATATCACTTTACGATGCACTACATGCCTACTCAAAGCGCTTTACAATTGTCCATTCATTCATACATTGGGAGATGAAGCGGCGAACAGTCAACGCCAGCGTCCTCACTTCCCACATTCACACACCAATGGTGGCAACCACTGGAGGCAAGGTGGGGTTCAGTGTCTTGCCCAAGGACACTTCGACATGTAGACAGGAGGAGCCGGGATTCGAAACGCAGACCCACGGGTCATTGGATGACCTGCTCTACCTCCTGAGCCACAGCTACCCCGTAGTTAGCACCTTTAGTACCTTAGCCGGTCCTCCCCTCATTCTGTTGACACAAAACACTGCAGGTCCCTCACAATATGGGATGCCATTAGACCAGACTGCTGGGCTGTGTCTCATATACACACGCACAAACTAAGCTGTGTAGTACATGTTCACACACAAACACACACACACACACACACACACACACACACACACACACACACACACACACACACACATCCCTGGCTCCCAGGAGTAACTGTACCAGTAGAATTAATCTCTTGATACAACCTGACGATGCAAACAAAGATGTTATTGTTACAGACTATGGCTGACAACCTTTTTTTCTTTTCTTTTTTTTTAACCAGTGGTTGGGTTCAGAATTGCTTGTTTTGTGAAGCAGTCGCAGATGCTTAGAAGACATTACGTACAGTAATTTATAGATTAATTTCCGTTGGCAATGCATTGCAATATATATAGATGTAAAACAGTGGTTCTCAAACCCCAGAGGACCCCCAGATTAATATGTAGGCTACAGAGTTTGGCTGCAGATCGCCATCTCTCTGAAAACATTTTGTGACAGGGACCCCTATACTAGATTTGTGATGTTGTTATGATTATGATTATGATTATTAGTATTAGTATTAGTATTAGTATTAGTATTAGTATTATATATATTTTTTCAATTATTATATATATATATTTTTTTAATAGCTGATGTATATGTATATTTAAGTGGTTAAACTGATTTTGATGCTACATAAATGTAGTTGGGGACCCCCTGGAATCCCCTTAAAGACCCCTGGGGGTCCCCTCCCCAGCTTTGAGAACCACTGATGTACGTAGATGATGCATATGTTTTAGTGGCAACACTGATAACACAATATTTACATTTTGGTTCATGATATCTGACAAAAATAAGTCAGTGAATAAGCTGATTTGTTGGTTAGGAGCCCATAAATGTGTTGAATTCACAAGAAGAACTAATCCATCCCAGACACGATCCCGCTGGTCGACTATTTGGTGTTGGCGTAATGAAGCCGGCAGGGTTTTGTCATTGCAGGAAATCCCCTCAAAAAGTGATATGAGCTCCACCTCGAAACACAGTGAGCAGAGCGATGTCAGTGTAATGGTGTTGGAAAGCTCAGTCACAATTTGTGAACATGACAAATTTCTCCCAGGGCCAGAACACAACTGTAATCTGTGATGTCATCAAGAAAGCACTGTTCAAACTGTACAATAAACATGAGAGGCTTGAGTTTGAGAGCATGTGAAATGAAACTTAGTTTTATTACCATTTTCGTTGCTGTCGGTCAGAAACCTCTTATCTCCATATCTTTTTACTTTTTGATTTTTTTTCGTAACTTGATGCCCTACTTGATCATACTACAACATCACATCAAAAGTAGCAGATCCACAAGCTTGTTTGAGCTTGTAGATCTGCTACCTTTGCTGTTTTTAAATTTGAATCCTGAAAAGTAAGTGTTTTGGACAGAGACAAGAGACGATTCGATTTGCATGTTAGTTCATAGTACATAACCGAAGGTTCGCTACCAGGAAATGAGCCCATGCAGGTTCCTGGAAAACCACCCTGCGTGCTATTAAAGTATCCACAATGTTAGTCTTCTTCGCTGTTAATGGAGCACCTATCACACGTGTGGCGGCGAGTGAGTTAACATGAAAATAGAGCGCCCACTCTGGGAACGATTTGTTCACGTTTTCACATTTTACACAGTAAATGCTCTGTATTAACACTCCGAACGCCCAGGACGAAGTTCTTTGTCCTTTCTATTAGTAACACCCGTCGCCCAGGACGAAGTATTGTCCAAAAGACGAAGTTTATTGTTACGAGAACAGATCGCATGGCTGTATAGCCCAGGCGCGCCTCCTGGGCTCTCCTCGGTGACGCGCAAGAGTGAGACGTCATCGAAAAACTCCCTCCTCTGTTTAGCTGATGAAAACAAAAATCCTAAAACGTTCATAACTCGCGATCTAAATCATCCCGTCTTTTTCTGAAAAAAAGATCCTGTGTTAGACGGCGCTCCGCGGTCCAGTCGCTAGTCTCGATTGTCTCCCGTTGTTGTCGATCGATTCTAGAGTGGTGTGGCTATTGTTAGCTGCTACACAACATCATGAACTTCCGCCGGTCCGTCCGGAAAAGGCGTCCGTGTTTATAAATCGACTGGGCGCATGCATGTAATGGATTAAATAGTTCCGGACAATTAAAGTGTTAATGTAACTCTGAATAGTGTACAAATGCAACCAAATGGACCCGCAATGTCCCAGCACTGAGAAAGATGTGTTCCCATTTCGACTAATATTCGACATACATGGAAATTGATTCAATGATCTGTTCAAATGGGTTTACAACACACGTTTAGATTGACATTTTAGGCCTTTAGCTGATGCTCTTATTATCCAGAACCACATGAAGTTCAACTTGACCTGCCAAGGGCGAGGAATGCAAGCTCCTTAAGCCCTTGACTTTATGACTGATCCTAGAACGTGTCTGGATGCTTTTGTGTGTGTTTTCACCCCATTCCTTGCTCTGTGTTTTTCTTTAGTTTTATAGTTTGTCAAAGTTGACAAAGATAAATAAAGTGTATTACGCAGTATGCTAATCTTAGAAACAAAATGGCATTAAAAGTGGCTTTGGCTCGTAATCTTGTACCTATCTTAAAGATTATATGTACTGTAGCACCTCAGCCACCCTGAAGAAACACTATTTACATTATGTGGGTTCTACATAAACCAGCAGTACTCAAAATGGGGTCAAGAGACTCCGTGAGAGGTTCCGTGAGAAGGGGGAGCATGTTTAACTACGAAGGAAATAAAAAATTATTCAGATTATGTACTGTGGTTTTTTGTTGTTTGTTGTAGTTGTTGGGAAAAAGATTCATATTGTGCCTGGAAATTAAATAAAATATGAATAAGGGCCCCTCAAGGGTTGTCCTACAGAATTTATTTTCTTTCATTCTTTTTTTTTCAAGTGTAGCACTGTGTTCCTGCATTGACGTCAGCTCTGGCCAGGGGTTAACTCCAAAATAGCTCTCAGGGCTAAGTTAGGAAACGCCAAGCATACTGGAGGAATGTCTGAAACAACAAACAGCGTACATGGCTTTATTTTTCCTTCTTCGCATGTACAAAGAGACGCTCATTTCAAAAGACACCCGGTTCAAATGTCAGCATTTTTTTCCCCCCCAACGCTAGACGCTTCTTAAAAATTCTGTAGGGCTTTTCGCATGGTTTTGATCACATGAGAACATATCAAAGGGGATTCGGGGGGGCGGCGAATGGTCATGTGTGCTATTCGGTGAGAGACGCTGCCATGTGAATGGCTTTTATTTTCATACCGAGTCACACTCTCCCAGACTTATCAGTCCGGGGTCTTGTTTGGACTGGCCGAAGCCATCGTCATTAATCATTATCACATAATTCTGTCTATATCCAAAGACAATAGTCATATCGTCTCTGTCGGGTGGAAACTGGAAAACCATTATGTCCAAAACTGTTACTTTTCAGGATTAAAAATGCAAAAGTAGTCAAAGTAGCAGATCTACAAGCTCAAAACGGGTTGCTTCACGCCACGGTTCAAGCTTGTGGATCTGCTACTCTTGATGCTTTTGCGTGACGCAGCTGTAGTATAAGTTAGGCCGTTAATTTATGAAAAAACTAAAGTTTTACGAATTAACTAAAGTTAATTTATGGAGGTTTCTGCCCGACAGCAACGATATGCTGTATGTCTAGTAGAGTTCTCAACGGGCCTGAAAATTAAAGCCCGGCTCTAACTGGGCCCGACTGGGCCAGCCCGAGGCCCGGCTCGGCCCGAACAGTTCTCATCATTTTAGGCCCGAAAACCCGACAAAACCCGAGAGGAAAAAAAAAAAAAAAAAGATTGTTAGTGTGCGCACTGCGCAGGCAGCGCCATGTTGCGACTCGCGAGTGAGAGAGAGAATGGAGTCAACGGACATTATAATAGTTTTCTAAATGGAAACATCACAATCATGTTCAGTTGTTGAAAACATAATGTTAGTAAGTTCTCTTCTGCGCGAAATAGGTTATAGTAGGCCTACGAAATAGGTATTTAGCACTAGAATGTTAAATCCCCTTTGTAGCTCTCATTCTCTCTCTCTCTCTCTCTCTCTCTCTCTCCCTGACGGCGCTGCCGCTGCTCGTGTAATTTATATTTTATCAGCAGAGCAGAGATCTTTTCTAGTCTACAAAGTTAAACAAAGTTACAAACCCAAAACATGTTCTACTGCAGTCGCAGACCTGCTACTATGTTCGGTGAGCGACAGACGCCACTGACCATGCATGCACTTGCGCTGTGCAGTAGTAGCAGTAGTACAAAACAAATCATATTCTAGTATGAGAACAAGGCAAGCTCAAGCAGACCTTGTATTTTGAACTGTAGCCTACTGTCTTGCGCTTGTATGTAAACTGCTAATAAAGTATTCAGTCAATCAATCAATGCTTTATCTGTCTGCCTTGAATCCGTGCGTCTGCTCTGCTGCGTGCTGCTGAGCACCGCCGTGCCGCGGCTGTAAGTGTAACACCTTTAGTCATGTAAATTCAGGCTATTATTTTCTTTCTTCTAACAAAGGGAAGGCTATAACACCTATAACAACACTTACCAGTTTACCACCTCATGACCAGGCCAGCCAGACTCCGCAGTAGTCAGTCGTTAATCATATTCATAGTCATACATAGGCTGGCACAGCTACACACTTTCTTTAGTAATAGACTTTTGAATCTTCTTCTTAATTCATTATTATTGACTATTATTAATTATTTATCATATATCACAGTAATAATCACACACAGCATACGATACTTGCCGGCTCAGCCTCACTCAGTCTGACAGACTTTATGCTGCGCGAGCAGCGCAACGCGTGCTGTTCTCTCTCTCTCTCCAAAAGTTTTACATCCCAAATTCCCAATCCAGTCACTGTCAGCGGAGCAACACAACACACTGACAGCACTGCTGTTCATTATTAATAAATAAATACACAAAGACAGATTGACAGAACAGAATCATTTTTATTGGAAAAAAAAAAAAAAATCCCCTTTAGCAGCGCCAACCCGAGAGCCCGACCCGGCCCTACCAATTAGCATATATTTCAGCCCGGCTCGGCCCGAACCCGTCGGGTCGGGTCGGGTACCCTCGGGTTCGGGCAGAATTTGAGAACTCTAATGTCTAGTGTCGAATACAGCGATTCCCAAGCTGTAGGCTGGGCCCCACTGGTGGTCCGCAAGGGTATTGCAAGTGGGCCCCCAAATCATTAGGGATATTTCCGGATATTTCAACGAAGGTGAATATATATCAAGGCCGGTGTGTACAAATATAACCAAATGGACCATTATGGGTCCATTTGGTTACACTTGTACACTCAGAGTCGACTTAATGATCTTTTGTATGAACCTGTATCACCAAAATTCAAAGTTTGATGTGATATCGCCACACATTGTCGTATATCGTTTATTTGTGCAATCTCTTCATGAATCACACCTTATCTCGTCATTCAACACAACTAAGTTTGTCATTGTTTATTCTCTCTTTTTAGATGACACATCAGCTAAAGAAGTCAGCAGGGTAAGTGTGTGTGTGTGTGTGCGTGCGTGCGTGCGTGCGTGCGTGCGTGCGTGCGCGCGTGCGTGCGTGCGTGGGTGCGTGCGTGCGTGTGCGCACTGACTTGCATGTGCCTCTTGCTCATTCTGTTCCCTATATTGATGCCTTGTTTTTATTTACTTTTTGGGCATGGACAATCATTGCTTTCGTGCAGAAACCTTATCTCCACATTTTTAGCTTTTTGTGTTTCGCGTATATGTATGGTATGCACTACTGGATCGTACTACAGCGTCACACAGAAGTATCAAAAGTAGCAGATCCGCAAGCTCGAAACATGCCGCGTTTTGTGCTTGTCGATCTGCTGAAGTAACAGTTTTTGACATACTGTACGTATGACGTTTTCACTCGAGGTGATATATACAATACTGTATATCCTAACGCTAGCTTTTTACTTCTAGCGATTGCATTTAGGCTTTAAAAAGACTATGTGTATTACTTTCCGCTCATTTTGTATGTCTGTGGCAAAAAAATAACTTTGACCAAAATGTCCGCCACAAGCCTGCATGGCGATGACCACTGTACAACGTCATTAGGATGTCATGGCTGGACAGACACATCCTTAATTCCATCCATCCGATGGACGGATGGATGGAATTAACCCATTTTGACCTGAGATCAGATTCTAAAAATGTCTTCTACATCCTGACAGTTTTCTGAAAAAGCTATGTTTCTATGTCAGTCGTTCTTCGATTTTTCAAAAATAGCAGACCTACAAGCTCGTAGCGCGCCACTTGGTGGCGCGCTATGAGCTTGTAGATCTGCTATTTTTCAATAGCTAATTAAGCATAACATAATGCTAACACCAAAAGGGGTTCCCGCCCAAAATTGGTTAAGGATGTGTCTACTAACCCTGAAGGCGTGCTCCAGCCCCGAGGCGTCCAGGAAGAAGGCCTGTGGGGCTCATTTTGTAAAGATTGTCTTGCAGACTTTGTAGACCGTATCATGAACACCATACAGTACTGTCCCTACAGGGGTGCCAATCTAGAGGCTGCTCTGGTTCCAGAGCACCCTTGGTAAAGTCAAAGCATCCTTTAATGTTTTTTGTTTTTTTTGGCTTTCGCCTTTATTTTATATTTTGTATAGAGGGACAGACAGTAGGCTGACAGGAAATGGGGAGAGAGATCGGGGGGGGGGGGTGACATGCAGTAAAGGCCGTCGGGATCGGGAGTCGAACCCGCGGCACACTGCCAGGCTTGGGCTACCGGCCAAGGTGCCTGAATTCAAAGCATCCTTGCCAATGCAGAAAGATTTTACATTGCATTCTAGTCCATTCACGGAAAACCTGTCCATTGATTTGTCCATTGAACTTTTCTTTTACGTTTTATTTTTGTAGAAGAGGCAAATTAATATTGTTTATGCCGTTTGCTTTGATTGAATAATTGATTGAACACATACGTTGTACTATGATTTGATTTGGGTGTGTTCTAAATAGTGTGTTGATTATCGTGTATTAATCTAATTATAGTAAACTAATACTATTACACTAAAAAGGATAAAGATGAAGGGAAAATTGACCTTTTTATAGTATAATAATGTTTCAAGTTTACACATACAAACAAATTAGACTATCCAGCACTATCCACCTCGGGGGACAGTCAAGGCGGGCAGTCGGTAGGCCAATCACAGGCAGGCGGGGCGTTACCATTCCTATGCTCGGACGCAAACTAGATTCACGCTCTATTGACACTCACACTATGGCTGTGACCATACTGTAGATCGGCCTTGAAATGAGTGTAGTTCTGCCTTCTAGAATGGTACAGGTGGCTCAACGTGGAGGTGCCTCTAGAATGGTACAGGTGGCTCAACGTGGAGGTGCCTCTAGAATGGTACAGGTGGCTCAACGTGGAGGTGCGTTCATTCCTGACTGGGAACGTGGAAACGTGTTAAATGCTGTACGTGTGTTCTCGATTACACAGAGGAAGAAATGCCACTATTTTCCTTTTTTCCAAATCAGCGTCGTGACTGCGCTATAAAACCAATCGGTGTGACACTTTGCATGCACACACTCTAAAAAAAACACAGCGCCGGGTTTAATGGTGGCATCAAAGGAGTGAGTTTGCCCCTGCTACAGTTTCACATGGGCACCCCCCCCCCCCCCACATACACATACACACACCACCCCACCGCGACAACCCACTCACACGTGTCTCTGCAGACATAACAAACACAACACTGCCCGCTGTAGGGCCAGAGTCATTAACATCATGCTGTTCAGCTTGGAAGGTCTGCCTGGAAGGATCCATCCGTTCATGTATCGTTGCTCGTAGCTCCTCAGAAATGCCTCCTAAGCCCCTCTCCTCGCTCCTTTGGAGGAGGGGGAGGGCAGGAATAATAACAGACCTTGACCGTCGTCAAAATGGCGGGGCGAGCTGAACTTCCGGGTTCAAGTGAGGATAGAGAAGCGAGGAAACCTCCGGCACGAGTACCAGACAGACATAGTATGCTTTTTGTCAAGGGAAACCAGGGTAAGCAGAGACGATCCGTACCCCATCTCAGGCAAACAAGATGGAATGCATAGAAGTCAATGGGAGACGGGTGGGCAAGCTTACCATTGCTGTCGTGCAGAAACCACTTATCTCCATATTTTCTCCAACTGTGACTTTGACTGAGGGACTGCCATTGGATTTTTTTGAATTTTCGTTTTTTCATGTCATATGGAAGCAGGGAATCATAGCTTCAAATTGACATATTGGTTGTTCAGTTTGGCCCACCAGTTTTGGAGATATGGCTTATAGAGTAATGTCTTGCAGAAAACAGCGAGTTGGGAAAACAGGCTTGAAAGGTTCACTTCTGTGGTCTCTAACATTACACCTAGCTACATGTTTGGCATTTATTTCATATTTACATGTCGATTTCAGCTCTGACACTTATTTCAGACATGCTCTAGTATGTGAAGAGTCTGCCTGTGCTATTAACTAATTTTGAAAGTTTTTCTCCTCTGGTGAAAAGCTGTAATTTGCGCGATGGCAGTCTCTCAGTCAAATCTGGTCACAACTTTTCGCGTGTATTTTTCATAAATCAACGCCCTACTGATCACACTACAGCGTCATACAAAAGCCTCAAAAGTAGCAGATCCACAAGTTGGAAGAAGCACGGCTCAAAACGCAGCTTGTGTTTTATGCTTGTCGATCTGCTACTTTTGAAAAGTATCTGTTTTGGACATAACGAGGTTTCCACCCGACAGAGACGTTATAAATAAACATTATCTCTGAATGATTGCGATCATTGCCAAAAGGTCAGTTCAGGACAATAAAAGTATATTTTAATATAGTATAATAGTGAGTATCTATTCATATAAGCGTGTACACCCAGCGCTCATTCACTCTCATCATTCATCCAACTTCCAGCTCCAGTTTGCTTCCCAGTGCCTGACGAACAACCCACGAATCTGCCAGCTGGAATTGTCGGCCCAGTAAAAGTGATATTGTTTGTCCTCTCCTTACTTTTCAGGATTCTAATTCAAAAACGGCAAAAGTAGAAGATCGACGAGCTCGAGCTTGTAGATCTGCTACTTTCGATGCTTTTGTCCTTTTAGATTTTTGCGTTGACTCTTCAAAGACAGCAGATTTACAAGCTCAGAGCGCGTCACTTTTTCTTGCCGCACGGCAAGCTTGTACATTTGTCTTTGAAGTGAGAAAAAAAAAACTACTGTTTTAAGAAGGCATTCGTAGCATCGGCCTCAGGTCCATTTTGGGCGGGAACCCCTTTTGGTGTTAGCATTATGTTATGCTTTAGCTATTGAAAAATAGCAGATCTACAAGCTCATAGTGTGCCACCGAGTGGCGCACTACGAGCTTGTAGGTCTGCTATTTTTGAAAAATCGAAGAACGACTGACATAGAAACATCGCTTTTTCAGAAAACTGTCAGGATGTAGAAGACATTTTTAGAATCTGATCTCAGGTCAAAATGGTCTTAATCGGTAAAGTTTATGGAGATAAGAGGTTTCTACTTGACAGCAACGATCCACATGAGTCATGGTGACGGGGGTGTCGCCTCTGGGACACTGAGGGTGTCGGGCCCAAGGAGGGAGGGAGGGCCGACAGAGGTTAGAGACCATCGACATACAACAACAACAATGCACTCACACAGACACACACAGCCCCAAAACACCCACTCACTCAATGGAAGGATAGAGAATGAGAAAGGAGGAGGTCTGCGTGACCCCTGCATCAGTGCGTCATCCATATATACAGTACGTCTGAGAATACAGGATGTGGACGGATATGGGAAGGCGGCGCGGCCTCTCTCCCAGTGGTGGGAAGTAACTAAGTACGTTTACTATGTACTGTATACTTAAGTAGTACAAGTTTGAGGTATGGTATTTGTACTTGAGTGTTTCCAATTTCCAATACTTTTACTTCTACTCCACTACATTTCGGATCTAAATATTGTACTTTTACTCCACTACATTTATTTGAAATCTTTAGTTACTGGTTACTTTGTAGATTTTGATTATTATTATTATTACAAAACATAATTTGAAAATAGTCGATCTACAAGCTCACAATGCAACACATTGTGAGCTTGTAGATCTGCTATTATCAAAATATGTTTAAACATTTGAAAACTTGAAATGAGACATTCTGCACAAAGCGTACTTTCTACTTTTGGTACTTCTGGACTTTTACTTGTAACGGAGTATTTCTACATTGCAGTATTGATACTTTTACTTAAGTAAAACAATTGAGTACTTTTTCCACCACTGCTCTCTCCCTGCCGTCCTGTCCTGTCCTGACCCCCCCCCCCCCCTCGGCAGGCAGGCAGGCACAGAAATAGACGGCTCCCTGGCCCCGT